>NC_136687.1:42140532-42483032 GCF_903797595.1 Erithacus rubecula
CACAGAGCACCATGGCCGACCCGGTCCCCTGGATCCTGAACTTTTATCTGCTGCTGCTCCTTGGCCATCGTCCGGACCCATCCATCCATCCTGGGTCGGGCATGGTCCTGTATCTGCAGGAGCCGGAGCCGCAGGACAGGGACCCTGAGCTGACCACCTCATGCGTGGATGTATTGTGGCTGTCCTGGACATGCCTGCTGGTGCAGCTGCTGACCACAGGCACTGTCCTGGGATGGCGCTGCTACAGAGGGCACTGGAGACGCTGGAGAAGGGTGAGGGATGGGGGGTCAGGCAGGAAGGATGGGCTTGGACCTCTTGGGCAGCCCTTTGGCCAAGGCCCCATGGCAGAGTGGAGCTGAGCCTCTGGCTGGGAATCAGGCCAGGGCTGAGCTCAGGGACAGCCCCAGGCAAAGGCAGCCAGAGATCTGCTTGCTGCAGCCTGGCCAGGCCTGGCTCTCTTGCTCAGAGGCCAAAGGCAGCCCAGAGAGGGGCCCTGCTCTGCCTCTCTGCCCCTTCCAACGGGATCCCTGTGCTTTGCCTTGCAGAATCAGCACCAGAGGCCCCGCAGCAGCAGCCCAGGACAAGGTTGTTCCTCAGAGCTGATCCAGCTGCTGAGGAACAACCACACCCTGCTGCAGCTGTGCCTGTGCCGCTGCTCCCAGCAGAGGGCCCAGAACAGCAGAGCAGCACAGGGGGCCAGCCGGAGGAGGAGGAGCAGCTGATCCTAAATCTTGCCCAGCGCTGACCTCCAGCTCCAGCACGGCGTGTAGAGCACAGCAGGGAATGGGTGACCCATGCCAGCCCGGGCACGGCGCCATTCTCCATCATAGGCCTTAGAGACACCCCATCCTTACCTGTAGCAACCCCCACCACCTTTTCCACCTTCCCCTTAGTGTTTCTGTTCTAAATGTTTAAGTTAGGCATAAGGTTGTTATATAGTCCCCCGTAGTGTAGATTTTTAGAGTAGTAAAGTTAATAAAGTTCATGTTCTCTGCACATCCTGTGTTGCTTGCTTGATATTCCATCCAAGAGGGGACACAGAGGGATGGGTTTGAGCAGGAGCTCCAGACTGCCTGCAATGGAGAGCCTGAGTGCACCAGCAGCATTTGCAAGAGTGCAAATGGAGGGCAGCTGGAAAGAAGATGGTGGGCAGTATTCTCCTGCCTCCATCTTCCAAGGAAGATTCAAGTCAGTCCCTGTCTGCGCTCTGCTGGGGGTGTCCCTAAAGGCTCCAGGAGGTGTCTGGGTGGCTCCAAAAGGGGCTTGCAGGACCCTGGGGCACCAGGGAAGGAACAGCATCATCCCAGGAATGCTGTGAGAGATTCCCCAGAGCAGCCCAACCTGGGGCCCAGGCAAGGGATGGATTCAGGCAGGCAAATACATCCAGGGGCTGCCTGGGCTATGGCAGTGAGGCCCAGCCCTGTTTCATATCTTTCTGCTCTTCATTTGTATTTAGTCCTTTGTATTTATCCTCCTGACCTTCACAATGGGATTAGATTTCACTTTCTTACAAGGCAAAACCTTAGTTATTTTATTTCCACTAAACAACCATATGTATTGCCAGCTTAAATGACTTCTCTCTGACTTTGCATCTTGCTCCTTTACAGCAAGATGCATCAAGCACCTCTGTTAAAATACAGATGCCTCCCTGGAAAGAGGACAATCTTGCTATTTTCTGAAGAATCTTAACTTTGATGATGCACCAAATTTTACAAATCCAAGAGGAAAAAAGCCTACAGATCAGTTTTACAGTTTCAAAAGCTGATTCCTCAACTCTTGCACACAGTTTTCTTATTGACAATGTTCAGCAGTGATACCAAACAAGCACAGAAAACAAATGGGAGAAAAAATGCAGACAGCCAGCAGGGGACCAGCTACCAAAATACATTTTAAATGTAGTTCTAAGGTTTCTAGCAGCAAGTTTGAGGTGTAAATGGAGACACACAGAAGTACTACCTGTCAGTAGTTTTGACATTTCATCTGAGTTTCCTCTTCATTTTTTTACTTCTCACCTAAATAAGAGAAAAATACCCAAACAAATGCAACCTTTCAGGCAGGGAATAGATGTGGTTGGTCTTTAAGAAAGTATTTTCTTCTGCCTGTATAATAACCTGTTGGGGAAAATGTGAGCTTTCATCAAAATGTCACTGTGCTCTTGCAGTTTTTCTAACTCTGTGAGAAATAGCAGTCACCTCTGTAAGGCTCCTGCAGCTCACCCTATGCCAGTGTCATTGGCCAATTATCACTGCAGGGATCACTGGGAATAATGATGGTGGAAAATGTGGAGGGAGCTGGATAAATAAATACTTGCCATTTCTCTAGCAAAAAAAAACCCCAAAGCACTCCAAACAAAGCCATAAAAATAGTTGGCCTCTGAATTAGGAGGATTTAAAGTAACTATTTTATTCTGCTTTTGGTTCAACATTCATCAATCTGAATTTGAATATGCATTACATAATTAAAGGTAGATGAATGTTTATTTACTTGTGCTTACTGAAACCAGTGTTTTGCTTTAAACCTGCTTGGTATTGACTTCATTCGGTCTTATTACGTTATTAAATACATGGGGAAATATATTCTTTGTTTCATTAAGAAAGTATCATTAATTAGGAAAGCATAACTTTATCATAGCCACTGCTGCTACCAACATTACTTGGGTAAGTTCAAAGTACTAATACAAAAACATTATAACTGAAGCAATGTTCAACAGAGTCTCAAAAATAAAGATATAGCTCAAAGTTTTTCAGATGTCCTACAGTTGCTAAGACATCTCCAGAAAGAGGAGTAAACTAAAAATAGCACAGGAAATTTGAAAACCATTTCTCTTTTCTTAACTTTGTTGCGGGCAACTATTAGAAAACTAATAGAGAGAGTGAAATGCAGTTTTTCTACCTGAGTTGTGAGTCATCACCTCAGTTTCAATGTGATCCAATGCTCAGTGGAATCCTGGGAAGGGTCAAATCATCAATGTTAATTTTAAATTGTATCCATGAAAGTTGGTATTATTCCCCATTCCCCTCCCTCCCTAAAATATATCAACACCAAGTGAGAAAGGCTCAAGTTGAAATACAATTATTACAAAATTATACTTGGACATAATAACTTTGTTACAAGTTCCAGCAGAAAGAGAAAGGAGAGCAGATTCAGAGGGTATCAAACTCAATATAAAATCCAGCTTATGCTTTCTCCAAAAGCCTCACTTAATTTATCCAGGATTTTTTTTTTAATTGCACATAACAGCATTTCACATATTGTGCTAAATACTATCATTTCTATCTAAAATATTCATTATTATTATTATGCTTTTCAGAATTGAATTACAAAGTCTTCTGCCCCCATCTTCCCAAAATCTAATTCTAAGAACGTGCAAGTTTAATCCTTTAGGAAACAAAAGTAGCCCCAAGTGTCTCAGGATCAATAGAAACTAAACAACAAAGCTTGACAAAGTAAATTAAATTGTCGATAAAGTCAATAGATATTTTCCACTGTAGAGATAGCTATCACCAGCTTATGAATCTTGCTAGTGCAGGTTTAGTGAAGAAAAACTAAGTCTTTATTGCCAAATCAGTTATGAGTTGCTCTACTCTACTGCCAGTATGATGTGAGTATAAACACCACATTCTTCATAGTATCAGCCACAAAGAACTCAATTTTAAAATTAAGGCTGCTTTTGAGTTTGACCAAACAAATGAAAATTCACTATTAAAACACAGTGATGAAACAGACTTAACTTGAAAAACCTTAAATATCACCAATTACAATGAATACTTAACTATATTATTATGCATCATTATTAGATAGTCAGGGACAGCCAACCTGACCTCAAGTGTGCTGAGGCACTGGGGCCAGGCAGGGCACATCTTCCCAGGAGCTAATTTGCCCATTCTTCTCTAGTCAATTTACCTGCACAGAGCTCCACAGTAGAACTGCTAGGCTGCTGTTATGGGCTGATGTTTGGACTGGCTCCTCTCCTTGCTTCCCCCGTGCAGCTGCTGGTCCCTCCCTCGGACTGTTTTATCTAGGCTGGTGTTTTCCGGCTCTCTCTTGCTTGCTGCGCTTCGGTTGTGGGCTGTGTCTTGCTCTTTGCCGTCTGCTCAGCTGTAACCCCCTCCCCTGGCTGCTTTGGCTGGTTTTTTTCCCTTTTCCCCCAGCTGTTTTGTCTGTGCCCCTGTTTTGGCTTGTCTTGGGTTTGCTTTTGCTTGTCTTGGGCTCGCTTTAGCTTGTCTTGGGCTTGCTTTGGGTCTGCTCCTGGCTGCCCCTCCCCCTCTCTCCCTTCTCCCTGCTCCAGGGATTTGCACCGACTCCGGAGGACGAGTATCTGGACTTCGGGGGCCGCTGCTGGAGGTTGGCTTGGGAGGCTCTGCCGCTCTCCTCGGCGAGGACCGGCTGGCTTCGTCTCATCTGGGTTTGGGTTGGGGAGTGTTTCTTTTGTATTTTTGTTAATAGAAAAAGTTTTTTCCATTTTCACCTGAAGAACAATTCTTTCTGAGCTCAGTGAAGGAAGGAATTGTGAAAAAGAAAAGGGGGGGGGGGGGGCTTTGGAGCTCTTTTTCCCCAAATTTGTCCTAAACTTGGATATACTTTTTGGTGCTCCAGGTGAGGCTACAGTTTTGGATGGCTCTGAAGTGAGACATTTGGGGTCTCTGTCCCATGATCCTGTTATCGACCAGGGCGTGATGAGAGGGGCTAACCCTCAAAGTCTCTGGGAACGGGTCCTGGATAGTGTGGCACAAAGATATCTGTGTGCAGGTGACCTGTATGTGCAGCAGACCCGATGGAAAACCATAGAGCAGGGGGTCCAACGCCTCAGGGAAATGGCAGTAGCAGAAATTATTTTTTTGGATGACATAATAACTAGAAATCCAGACCTGGTACCATGCACACCGGTGATGTGGAGAAAGCTCGTGCGGCTTGGGCCACCTGAGTATGCGTCTGCCCTAGCGATAATGAAGAGAGATGAGGTGTATGAGACAGTACTCGATATGGCAAAGAAGCTTCGTGCATATGCGGATGCAGTACATGGCCCGACCCATGCTAGAATTGCAGCTGTGGAAACACGCTTGCAAGACTTAGAAGATAAGATACAAAAGAATCATTGGAAACTCAGGGAGGAGATTAAGGAGGACCTCCTCCAAATCTCAGCTGTACAGATGAGAAACCCTGATATCCAATGCAGACGTTCCCCCAGTTGGGAGAGAGGGTACACTCCCCGAGCTGAGTTGTGGTTCTTCTTGCGAGATTCTGGAGAGAACATGAGAAGATGGGATGGGAAGCCTACGGCTGTTCTGGCACAACGAGTGCGGGATTTGAAGGAAGAAAAAATTTCCAAAAGGAAAGCCGCTCCTGTTTCTCGCAGCCAAAGTGCCGAAGGTGATACTGATAATGACATGTCTGACCTTCTTGAGGGAACTTCTAAGATGTATGCCTCAGAAAAGAAGGAGCAACAGGCTTAGAGGGGCCCTGCCTCTAGCCAGGGGGAGGCAAGGGAGAACCGTGTTTTTTGGACCGTGTGGATTCAATGGCCTGCCACTTTGAAACCACGGAAATATAAAGCTTTAGTGGACACAGGTGCACAGTGTACGATACTTCCATCAAGACACGTAGGAGCAGAATCTGTTTCAATTGCTGGTGTGACAGGTGGATCGCAGGACTTCACCCTGGTGGAAGCGGAAGTAAGTTTAACTGGAAAGGATTGGAAGAAACATTTTATTGCGACTGGTCCAGAGGCCCCATGTATTTTGGGCATAGATTATCTTCAGAGTGGATATTTTAAGGACCCAAAGGGACTAAGATGGGCATTTGGAATTGCAACTGTGATGGCAGAGCGCATCCAGCAATTGAACACCTTGCCTGGACTGTCTGAGAATCCAATTACAATAGGACTTCTGCAGGGAGAAGAACAACAAGTACCAATTGCCACTTCAATAGTGCACCGTCGGCAGTACAGAACAACGCGAGATGCTGTGATTCCTATTCATAAGATGATCCGAGAGCTGGAGAGCCAAGGGGTGGTCAGCAAAAACCACTCACCCTTTAACAGCCCCATTTGGCCTGTGCGTAAATCTGATGGGGAATGGAGACTGACTGTGGACTATCGGGCATTGAATGAAGTGACTCCACTGCCGAGCGCTGCCGTGCCGGACATGCTGGAACTCCAGTATGAGCTGGAGTCCAAGGCAGCAAGGTGGTATGCCACCATTGACATAGCAAATGCATTTTTCTCCATTCCTTTGGCAGCAGAATGCAGGCCTCAGTTTGCTTTTACCTGGAGGGGCGTGCAGTACACCTGGAACCGACTACCTCAGGGGTGGAAGCATAGTCCTACCATCTGTCATGGACTGATCCAGGCTGCACTGGAAAAGGGTGAAGCTCCAGAACATCTACAATATATTGATGATATCATCGTATGGGGAAACACAGCAGCGGAAGTATTTGAGAAAGGAGAAAAAATTATTCAAATTCTCCTGGAAGTCGGCTTCGCCATCAAGAAGAGTAAAGTTAAAGGACCTGCTCGGGAGATTCAGTTCCTGGGAGTGAAATGGCAAGATGGACGGCGTCAGATTCCTACTGATGTTATTAACAAGATTACAGCTATGTCCCCACCTACTAACAAAAAGGAGACACAAGCTTTTCTAGGTGTCATCGGTTTTTGGAGAATGCACATTCCTGAGTACAGTCAGATTGTGAGCCCTCTTTACCTTATTACCTGCAAGAAGAATGATTTCCACTGGGGCCCTGAACAGCAGCAAGCCTTTGCTCAGATTAAACAGGAGATTGCCCATGCAGTAGCCCTTGGCCCAGTCAGGAGGGGACCAGATGTGAAGAACGTACTTTACTCAGCAGCTGGGAGCCATGGTTTGTCTTGGAGCCTGTGGCAGAAGGTGCCGGACAAGACCCAAGGCCGACCTCTGGGATTTTGGAGCAGAAGCTACAGAGGGTCCGAAGGTAATTACACTCCCACAGAGAAGGAAATCTTGGCTGCCTATGAGGGAGTTCAAGCTGCCTCAGAGGTGATTGGCACAGAAGCACAGCTTCTCCTGGCACCCCGACTGCCAGTGCTGGGGTGGATGTTCAAAGGAAAGGTTCCCTCTACTCACCACGCCACCAGCGCCACATGGAGCAAGTGGATTGCCCTCATCACGCAGCGCGCCCGTATTGGTAACCCGAATCACCCTGGGATTTTAGAGATAATTACAAACTGGCCAGAAAGTGAAGATTTTGGTCTCGCTGATGAAGAGGAGCAGAAGCAAGTGACCCGGGCTGAAGAAGCTCCACCGTACAACCAGCTGCCAGCAGATGAAACACACTACGCCCTTTTCACCGACGGTTCCTGCCGCATTGTGGGGATGAACCGGAAGTGGAAAGCTGCCGTATGGAGCCCCACATGACAGGTTGCACAAGCTACCGAAGGAGAAGGTGGATCGAGTCAACTTGCAGAACTCAAAGCTGTTCAGCTGGCCTTAGACATTGCTGAGAGAGAGAAATGGTCAAAGCTCTACCTTTACACTGATTCGTGGATGGTAGCCAATGCTCTGTGGGGTTGGCTGGAAAGGTGGAAAAAGGCTGACTGGCAACGTAGAGGAAAACCAATCTGGGCTGCTGATGAGTGGAAAGACATTGCCACTTGGGTGGAGAAGCTCCCCGTGAAAGTCCATCATGTGGATGCCCATGTTCCCAAGAGTCGGGCTAATGAAGAACATAGGCACAACAAGCAGATAGATCAGGCTGCACAGATAGAGGTCTCAAAGATAGACTTAGATTGGGAACATAAGGGAGAGTTGTTCCTGGCTCGATGGGCCCACGATGCCTCAGGCCATCAGGGTAGGGATGCCACCTATAAGTGGGCACGAGACCGAGGGGTGGATTTTACCATGGACAGCATTACCCAAGTCATCCATGACTGTGACACTTGCGCTGGCCAAGCGGCCAAGCGGGTAAAACCCCTCTGGTATGGTGGACGGTGGTCCAAATACAAGTATGGGGAGGCCTGGCAGACTGACTACATCACACTGCCTCAGACCCGCCAGGGAAAACGTTATGTGCTGACCATGGTGGAAGCCACCACCGGATGGTTGGAGACCTACCCTGTGTCCCATGCTACTGCCTGCAACACCATCCTGGGCCTGGAAAAGCAGGTCCTTTGGAGGCATGGTACCCCTGAGAGAATTGAGTCAGACAATGGGACGCATTTTAAAAATAAGCTTGTCGACACCTGGGCTAGGGAACATGGTATTGAGTGAGTGTACCATATCCCTTACCATGCACCAGCTGCAGGTAAAGTGGAGAGGTACAATGGATTGTTGAAGACCACCTTAAAGGCATTGGGTGGGGGATCTCTAAAAAACTGGGAGCAGCACCTGGCAAAAGCCACTTGGTTATTCAACACTCGAGGTTCCACCAACCAAGCAGGTCCCGCCCAGTCTGAAGGCCTTAATGTAGTAGACGGAGACAAAGTCCCAGTGGCCCATGTCAGAGGGTTGCTAGGGAAGACAGTATGGATTCATCCTGCCTCGAGTACAGGCAAACCCATTCATGGGATTGCCTTTGCTCAAGGACCAGGATGTACTTGGTGGATAATGCAGAAGGATGGAACAACCCGCTGTGTACCTCAGGGAGATCTGACCATAGAATGAAGTATAGACAAATGTTATTGTTGAGTGTTGCCACCATTGTATACTAGATTCTATGAATAGAAAGAAATGTGTAAGTGTTGAAGGTTTAAGCAAGTCAGAGGAAGTTTTCATATCGTGTTTAGTGAGTGTGTATCCCAATCGTGTGTCAATGATCACGATATGGGATAAGGGGTGGAATGTTATGGGCTGATGTTTGGACTGGCTTCTCTCCTTGCTTCCTCCGTGCAGCTGCCAGTCCCTTCCTCGGACTGTTTTATCTAAGCTGGTGTTTTCCGGCTCTCTCTTGCTTGCTGCGCTTCGGTTGTGGGCTGTGTCTTGCTCTCTGCCGTCTGCTCAGCTGTAACCCCCTCCCCTGGCTGCTTTGGCTGGTTTTTTTCCCTTTTCCCCCAGCTGTTTTGTCTGTGCCCCTGTGTTGGCTTGTCTTGGGTTTGCTTTTGCTTGTCTTGGGCTCACTTTAGCTTGTCTTGGGCTTGCTTTGGGTCTGCTCCTGGCTGCCCCTCCCCCTCTCTCCCTTCTCCCTGCTCCAGGGATTTGCACCGACTCCGGAGGACAAGGATCTGGACTTCAGGGGCCACTGCTGGAGGTCGGCTTGGGAGGCTCTGTCGCTCTCCTCGGCGAGGACCGGCTGGCTTCGTCTCATCTGGGTTTGGGTTGGGGAGTGTTTCTTTTGTATTTTTGTTAATAGAAAAAGTTTTTTCCATTTTCACTTGAAGAACAATTTTTTCTGAGCTCAGTGAAGGAAGGAATTGTGAAAAAGAAAAGGGGGGGGGCCTTTGGAGCTCTTTTTCCCCAAATTTGTCCTAAACTTGGACAGCTGCCAATAAAAAATATCTCTGGCTACGAGACAAACCCCAATACATAAACCACATTAAAGGAAGAAGGAAACCTGCAGCATTTGATTGACCTTCAATGCCCTGAGAAGATTACAAATTTCCCAAGATTAAGGAGTTCCCAAAATACAAAGCAAAAGGACTGATTTTTATGGATCATATGCTAAATCACCCTGTAAAATTGGAGTTCTTAGATTGCACACGAAGGAATGGAAAAAACCCCCACCACAATCCTCAAATGCAATTTTAGATCCTTTGTTGAAAATCTGGTTTCAAAAGAGAGGAATGGATACATTCTTCCCCTCACCTGGAGATTTTAATGAATTCAAACCATTTCAGGCCTGTGAAGAAAGCCCTACCACAGTCCCTGTCAAATAACATTTTCTTTCATTTTTTATTCTCATTACTACTTCAGAGCAGTCTAAGTAACAGCAAATAGGGAAATTAAAGTTGCAATTCAAACGCTAAGCTCTGGAGTCCTGCATTGCCTTCAAACAACTGTATGAAACAGAAACTTAATGTTGAACACTTTCCAGTGCATATAAGCCATTTATTTGCATATCCTTTGGCTCCTAAAGCTGGAAATTGCATTTCTGTTAGCAGATGGGCCTGATTCTTGCCTTCCCTGATAGTGATCAGCAATATGGACCCTGACTTTCTGGATGGCTCATGCTTAGTTATTCAAAAGTCTTGATTTTCCTCTTTGTAGCACTGCCCTTCCTGTAGCCAGCCTAAGGTACTAAGCAGCCACACACCCTCTGAAGTTTGCATTATTGATATCTGCTCCCAATTAGGATGCTTTGCAAAAACAATTAGGATCAAATGTTTGCTGTGTCTGCTGCAAAGAGCAGATCCCTGGGTTTTTTACTCCTATTTTTTTAAAAAGAGCATTCTTTTTCTATAGCTGTGTACAAATACAGAGAAACACCTTGAAGCATTAATAAACAGAAGCAACAGAAAACAAAAGCTGTCACATTTCCTGTGGCCATTTGAGGGTGAAATTGCATGTGTGAAAATATTGCAATTATGTAATACGGTGATATGTGCACATTCCAAAGTAAATACATTAAAAGTAGATTATGCAGCATTTATTTGTTATCCATTTAAAATTATTACTGGAAGCCAAAGAAAGATTTATTTGATAGCTTCACAGGTTTATCTTCACACTTTACAATGGAGCAACTACTTTGCTTCAAATTTAAGTGTTTTTTTTCCCTGACAGCTTCATCTACCTGGTCATCAAGCTGATACAGAACAGAGTAGCACAGATAGTGTGAGGAACTGACTTTTAATTACATAAATTGACTTATCATCTGGCTATAACTGATATTTCCAAGTCCTTTTAGACTGTGGGCTAACAGCATATATCCAGGGTTCTGCCATTCTACCTTATGGTATTTGCAAGCCATTGCTTCCACAGAAATTAGAACAATGCACTTTGATGTCATGTGGCTGCTGGAAGGGCAACACTGTAGACACTCATTTGTATTTGGTGGGTCAGGATTAGCCACAAGTTTGAACCCTTACTGTTATAAGAGAAAAAAACTCTCAAATCCTGCTGTAAACAAGGGTGCTTAAGAAACCCAACTCCTCCAACTTTGACTTGCTCCTAACTTTAGAGTATTAACATTTTTAAGAGAATAAAGGATTGTCCCTAGATTATTGTGCACAAAATTATAACTGCAGGCCTGCATATTGATATCTAAAGTTTGATGGCATGAGGAAACTGATGGTCTTCTTGTCCATGCATGTGATCATCATGATACACGTTCTTGACTATCTCCAAGAGTTAATTTTCTAAAACCTGAATAAACTATTTTATAAAGTCAGTAGCAGGGAGAATGGCTGCCTTCCATACAATTCCAAGTAGTCCAGTTTTAAAGTGATTAGAACTGCACCAGCCTTCAGACCCAAATATGTGTAGCACAGAAGCCCTTATCAAAGGCTCACTCAGAAGGTGCATAAAAAACCTTCATTCCCCAATACTGCAAAATTCCACCTGAGTAAAATCTCACTCACTTTACTATGAAAGGAAAATATTTTAGTGCTGTTGCCACGGACAAGGCAAGGATATATGGTACCAGGAAGGATTCTGCACTTACAGATGCTGACTCCAGCCAGGAGACAGAACCTGTGTGTTATGAACACATCCCTCCATCTCTTGAATATAGTTTCTAGCAATAAAATATTTTGCATGCCATATGCAATGGTGGCCAAAAATAAACTTATTAATGTCATCAAAATTAGGGGACCCTATCAGCCTTTTAAGAGAAGCCTTATTAAGATGAAATTCCATATTTTAGCTCATTGTGAGTTATTGGACATTACAGTGTCAGATCTAACACTCCTGATCAAGAACATGATACACTGTACAAAGGTTTCAGTGAGTGGAAAAATGGGTTTCTATGCATCAGTTTTCTACTGGAGTTATTATTATGAGAAACTCTGCTGTTAACCTGCCTTTGGATTTATGTGCCTTTTCTCTGCTTTCGATCAAATCTATGATAATTTTTATAAAATAGAGAGAGAGGCTAGAAGAATAGCTCAACAGAATGCAAATGAGCTCTTTCTTCCCCCTACATAGCTCGCAAGGCTTATATTTTTATTAAAGAATTTTTCCTGTTTAGAAGGCAGACTTTTTCCTGGCTTTTTCCACATGTTTTTCCCAATAACCCCTGGAATTTTGCCAGCCTTGGGGTGGTGTTCCAGTGCAACTTTTGGAAATGTGGGGCACGTTTTCCGTTTGATTCCTAGGGGATTTTTCTTAGTTTCTTAGTGCGAATTTGCAGGGACTTTTCTGGTTTGTTGGGCTCAGTCGTTCCTGGATTTTTCCACATGCTTTTCCCAGCAGTCCTTGCCATTTTGGAAGAGTTTAGGTCTTTTAGTATGGATTTCAGGAGTTTTGGGGCCATTGTTTGTGCGATTTCCAAGCTTTTGGGCCATTTTCGGTGGCATTTCCTCTGGATATTTTGCACACTGATTTTAACCAGTTCTATCCCCAGAAATTCATAGAATCTCTCTGGATTTCAGGGCCATTTTTCCTTTTTTTAATGCAGATGTTAGGAGATTTTCTGGCCATTTTTTGTGCAAATTTCTGGGGGATTTCTCGGTTTCTTAGTGCAAGTTCTTAGGCATTTCATGGGTTGTTAAGGCCCAATTTATCCTGGATTTCTCCTGATCCATTTCCCTATAACGCCCAGAAATCTGACCCATGTGGGGTGCTTCAGTGTCGATTTTAGGACAATTTCTGGCCATTTTCATATGGATTTTTTGGGGATTTTTCTGTCTCTTAGGCAGAGTTTGTTAGGCTCTGTTTTTCCCTGATTCTTTTCCCATCCATCTTGGAGATTTTGTGCAGATTTTGACTTGTTTTGTAGAGATTCCAGCCATTCCTGGGCCATTTTTGCTGCCATTGTAGGGGAGGTTGAGGCATTTGAAGTCACATTTCTTCCAGGAATTTGCCCACCCATTTTTCCTGTTTTTACTTAGAAGTCCCTGGACACTCACTGGGTTTTGGGGCAGATAGTAGGAGTTGTTCTGGCCATTTGTTGTGCAATTTCTTGTGGATTTTTCTGTTTCTCAGTGCCAATTTTAAAGGATTTTTCCTGTTTGGAAGGCAGACTTTTTCCTGGCTTTTTCCACATGTTTTTCCCAATAACCCCTGGAATTTTGCCAGCCTTGGGGTGGTGTTCCAGTGCAACTTTTGGAAATGTGGGGCACGTTTTCCGTTTGATTCCTAGGGGATTTTTCTTAGTTTCTTAGAGCAAATTTGCAGGGACTTCTCTCGGTTGTTAGGCTCAATTTTTCCTGGAGTTTTTCGCATGCTTTTCCCAGCAGTCCTTGATATTTTGGAAGAGTTTAGATGTTTTAGTATGGTTTTCAGGAGTTTCTGGGCCATTGTTAGTGCCATTTCAAGGATTTTGAGCTACTTTTGGTCTCATTTCCTCTGGCCTTTTTTCACGGTGCTAAACCCTCTGTTCCATACCAGTCTGCTTTCCTTCTGATAAGATTGCCATACAGTCTTCAAACCCTGCAAGGAGATGAGCACAGAACTAGGAAGAAGGAAATTCAACTTCCCATAGCTTTGCTACTACAATACATACTCTTCATGCACTCTTCTGTGGCAAATAGGACACTTGTTATCCGGCTGCGATATGCAGAGATGACATTGGTATGTTCAGTGCAAGGCGAGGAGTGCTGTGTGCTGTGCACGCTTTCTCCAAACATTAGTTTCACTACTGTGCTGTTCGCTATGCAGGGTTCAAGGAGTGCACAGCACTCTCACAAGATGCAGGGCAGACTTGTACGGAACAGGGGGTTTAGAAGAAAAATGCACATGCCAGGCGTGTTCTGGCAGTAGCAGAAGCTAGCAGCAGAGTGTACTGAGTGAGCAGTATAGACAATTCACCTCTGTTAGAGAGAAATCGGTATAAAACACAAAGCGCGAACAAGGAAGAAGCAGAGCAGCAGAGTGCTCTGCGCAGTGTACTGTTTGTCAGTGACTCCTGCTAACAAGGAAGATCAACGACAGCTAACTTTGCTACTACTTGCCAATTTTACATGCAGCCTCCTGTGGTAAACATGATCTTGCTGTTAGGCCTTGAGATGCAGAGAACATACTGGCGTGTACAGTGGAAAGGGACAAGTGCTGTGTTGTGTGCTTGCTTGCTCCTTACCTTGAAGTACACTTTCTCTATGCAGAGTTGACAGAGCGCATGGTACACTTTCAGGAAGCTAGACAGACTGGTGTGATATAGGTGGCTTAGGAGAAAAGTGCACCTCTCTGTGTGCCCTGCTTCTTCTAGGAGTACCATGCACGTTGATCTTCCTTCTTAGCAGGAGTCACTGACAAACAGTACACTGCGCAGAACACTCTGCTGCTCTGCTTCTTGCTTGTTCGCGCTTTGTGTTTTACAGCGATTTCTCTCTAACAGAGATGAATTGTCTTCTACTGCTCACTCAGTACACTCTGCTTCTAGCTTCTGCTACTGCCAAAACACGCCTGGCATGTGCATTTTTCTTCTAAACCCCCTGTTCCATACAAGTCTGCCCTGCATCTTGGGAGAGTGCTGTGCACTTCTTGAACCCTGCATAGAGAACAGCACAGTAGTGAAACTAATGCTTAGGAGAAAGCGTGCACAGCACACAGCATTCCTGGCCCTGCACTGAACATACCAATGTCATCTCTGCATATGGCAGCCGGATTAACAAGCGTCTTATTTGCCACAGAAGACTGCATGAAGAGTATGTATTGCAGCAGCTAAGCTATGGGAAGTTGAATTTCCTTCTTCCTAGTTCTGTGCTCTTCTCCTTGCAGGCTTCCAAGAGTGTATGGCAGTGTTACCAGAAGGAAAGAAGACTGGTATGGAACTGAGGCTTTAGAAGAAAAGTGCACATGCCAGGCGTGTTTTGGCAGTAGCAGAAGCTAGCAGCAGAGTGTACTGAGTGAGCAGTATAGACAATTCACCTCTGGTAGAGAGAAATCGCTGTAAAACACAAAGCGCGAACAAGCGAGAAGCAGAGCAGCAGAGTGTTCTGCGCAGTGTACTGTGTGTCAGTGAGTGACTCCTGCTAAGAAGGAAGATCACCACAGCTAACTTTGCTACTACATGCAAATTCTACATGCAGCCTCCTGTGCTAAACAGGATCTTGCTGTTAGGCTTTGAAATGCAGAGAACACACTGGCCTGTACAGTGGAAAGGGAGAAGTGCTGTGTGGTGCGCTTGCTTTCTCTTTAGCTTGAAGTGCACTTTCGCTTTGCAGACTTGAAAGAGTGCAAGCTACTCTTTCAGGAAGCTAGACAGACTGCTGTGCTAGAGGTGGCTTAGGAGAAAAGTGCACCTCTCTGTGTGCCCTGCTTCTTCTAGGAGTACCATGCACGTTGATCTTCCTTCTTAGCAGGAGTCACTCACTGACACACAGTACACTGCGCAGAACACTCTGCTGCTCTGCTTCTCGCTTGTTCGCGCTTTGTGTTTTACAGCGATTTCTCTCTACCAGAGGTGAATTGTCTATACTGCTCACTCAGTACACTCTGCTGCTAGCTTCTGCTACTGCCAAAACACGCCTGGCATGTGCATTTTTCTTCTAAACCCTCTGTTCCATACAGATCTGCCCTGCATCTTGTGAGAGTGCTGTGCACTCTTTGAACCCTGCATAGCGAACAGCACAGTAGTGTAACTAATTCTTTGGTAGAAAGCGTTCACAGCACACATCATTCCTCGCCTGGCACTGAACATACCAATGGCATCTCTGCATATCGCAGCCGGATAACAAGTGTCCTATTTGCCACAGAAGAGTGCATGAAGAGTATGTATTGTAGCAGCAAAGCTATGGGAAGTTGAATTTCCTTCTTACCAATTCTGTGCTACTCTCTTTGCAGGGTTCCAAGAGTGTATGTCAGTCTTACAAGAGGAAAGCGTACTGGTATGGAACAAAGCTTTAGCAGAAAAGTGCAAAAAGCCAGGCGTGTTTTGGTAGTAGCAGAAGCTAAGAGCAGAGTGTACTGAGTGAGCAGTAGAAGAAAATTCACCTCTGTTAGAGAGAAATCTCTGTAAAACACAAAACGCAAACAAGGAAGAATCAGAGCAGCAGAGTGCTCTGCGCAGTGTACTGTTTGTCAGTGAGTGACTCCTGCTAAGAAGGAAGATCAACCACAGCTAACTTTGCTACTACATGCAAATTCTACATGCAGCCTCCTGTGCTAAACAGGATCTTGCTGTTAGGCTTTGAAATGCAGAGAACACACTGGCCTGTACAGTGGAAAGGGAGAAGTGCTGTGTGGTGCGCTTGCTTTCTCTTTAGCTTGAAGTGCACTTTCGCTTTGCAGACTTGAAAGAGTGCAAGCTACTCTTTCAGGAAGCTAGACAGACTGCTGTGCTAGAGGTGGCTTAGGAGAAAAGTGCACCTCTCTGTGTGCCCTGCTTCTTCTAGGAGTACCATGCACGTTGATCTTCCTTCTTAGCAGGAGTCACTCACTGACACACAGTACACTGCGCAGAACACTCTGCTGCTCTGCTTCTCGCTTGTTCGCGCTTTGTGTTTTACAGCGATTTCTCTCTACCAGAGGTGAATTGTCTATACTGCTCACTCAGTACACTCTGCTGCTAGCTTCTGCTACTGCCAAAACACGCCTGGCATGTGCACCTTTCTTCTAAACCCTCCCTTCCATACAAGTCTGCCCTGCATCTTGGGAGAGTGCTGTGCACTTCTTGAACCCTGCATAGAGAACAGCACAGTAGTGAAACTAATGCTTTGGAGAAAGCGTGCACAGCACACATCATTCCTCGCCTGGCACTGAACATGCCGATATCTTCTCTGCATATGGCAGCTGGATAACAAACGTCCTATTTGCCACAGAAGACTGCATGAATGGTATGTATTGTAGCAGCAAAGCTATGGGAAGTTGAATTTCCTTCTTACCTGTTCTGTGCTCTTCCCCTTGCAGGGTTCCAAGAGTGTATGGCAGTCTTACCAGAAGGAAAGTGGACTGGAATGGAAGAAAAAATTTAGAAGAAAAGTGCAAAATGCCAGGCGTGTTCTGGCAGTAGCAGAAGCTAGCAGCAGAGTGTACTGAGTGAGCAGTAGAAGACAATTCACTTCCGTTAGAGAGAAATTGCTGTAAAACTCAAAGCGCGAACAAGGAAGACGCAGAACAGCATAGTGCTCTGCGCAGTGTACTGTGTGTCAGTGACTCCTGGTAAGAAGGAAGATCAGCGACATCTAACTTTGCTGCTACTTGCCAATTCTACATGCCGCCTACTGTGGTAAATATGATCTTGCTCTTAGGCTCCAAGATGCAGAGAACACACTGGCGTGTACAGTGGAAAGGGAGAAGTGCCGAAAATTGGCAACTGAGCTTTGAGATTGAAAAACGGAGCCACCATACCTCTCTGTGAGGGATGGTAGAGAGAGGGGTTTGCCGAAGTGGTTTGCTCGTCTTCTGGAAAGGTGTACACTGCTCTGTGTAAAATCTGTTGCTTTGCAGCCTCAGTCTTAAGTATTTGTACTTAAGGTAAGCTACTGTGCTTACCTTCTGCGATTTCCAGTGGTGGATTATCCTCTACTTCATGCACAGTATACTGTGCTAGCAGTGAAGCCCTCAGAGAACTGCTTCTGCTGAAAGACGCTCGGGCCATGTACTTCACCTAGTTAGAAACATGTCCCACATCATTCTGCCTCTCTTGTGGTCTGAAGCTAAACGGAAAGCCTTCCGAGGACTACAGCTCTGGAGAGACATCTCCCACTGAAAAATGTGCCGGAAAACAACTTCCTGCATGTCCCCTGATAACCCAGATCATGGTGTTTTGTAAAATACCTTGCACATCAGACAGCTAATGTAGCAAGTGCTTTTTGCCTGCCACATTTTGCTCAGCTAGAGCTAGAACACAGGTCTATCTGTAGTATTTAAGAATTGGATTTTTATCAGAAGGAGATGTTAGGACTGTCTTAATCCCATGGCACTTGGATAAAGCATAAAAAGCATCAATAGGAAGATGATGCCTTCCACAACTTCAGACGTAACAGTTTGCACCCCTCACAGAATTTATTTGCACAATTTCATGGCTAGTAAAATGCATTGAAAATGGCCATGGGAATTTAGATATTTCGTATTCATTTTAGCTGCTAAATTATTCATCTGTTACACATATTTCTTTAAATATCTCATAGTTCTTTTTCAAAGATGTGATGATATCTATTTAATGCTTTTGAAAAACTGAAACTAATTTAATAGCTTTGAGAGTATAAAGAAGGAACATAAAAACAAGCTCTAAGAATGTGATTTTAAAACTATTCTATCATAGATGATACCAATTCATACCAATATTTAATGTCTTTTTTCTATAATTTTAAAGGTTTTTTTAAATGTTATATGTTGGTTTTTATTATTGCAGTACTTTTTTGCTTTTAATGAAAATAATAATTTTAAAAATTGGGGCATTTATCTGACTTCAGTGTATTGATTTTTAAAAATTTATTGTTTTTGTTAATTTTATCGCATTTCATAGAATCATAAAAAGGTTTGGGTTGCAAGAAATCTTAAACCCCATTCCATCCCAGCCTCTAAGTAGGAATGTCTGATGGCGGCTCCAACTCTCATCTAAAGAGAAAACATCTGCCTGCTCATGGTAATGGCAGTCTCTGTCTCCATACAATTTTTTTGTGGTTTAATAACATGTGTGTCACTAAATCTTAGATTCTCAAATTCTAAGCTAAAAGGCAAAATAAATTTAAATTGTGGTTATGCAAATAGAGGACATGGTAAGTGCAGCATTTTAGTGGGTAGTGGAAAGAATATTCCACTACTATCTGAAATGCTACACATGCACTTTGCTCTTCACAATGTTTTTCCTTGCTAGGGTGAGAAATAGGGAGAATCTAAGTTTTTGACAGAGTTATTTACCCATTTCAGAGTAGAAACATGTATAGGCAAAACTCTCCTTTGGTGATTGTGCACTTTGAGATCATAGTGAAATTCCTTTACTTCTCCTGCTAGTAGGATCTGCTTTTTTCCTTCTGCTTATGAATGTCCTTCAGAGGAGAGAGCTCTTCTCTACTCAGATCTCCGTCTTGCAAGCAGTGACCTAACCAGTGTTGTACATCTGCTCTCTCCTCCTCTGGCTCAAACTTCCTTGATTTTACTTTTGTAAATTTGCATACCTTCCCAACCAGAATGACGAAATAGCGTGACCCCAGTCAGTACTCTGATATCCACGGCAGTCTGTACTCTGCTGATTGTGGCTTCTAAGAAAACATGACATGGTAGAAACCTGAGGGTATTTTGTTACCATAATCCCCCCATAATGCAGGGGGATGTTCAAGTCATGACTTTTTGGAGACAAGGTTTTAAAGAAGTAAAATTAGGATACGGTGTCAGAGTCAAGATTCAAGGCAATAAAAGTTCCTAAATATAGCTCAGTATGTAAACAGGTAACTTGTGGACCTAATAATAAACTGGGAAAAGAGCTTAAAGCCTCATTGAAGAGTGGATTCTTGGTGAAAGGCAGATGGGATTAGCCATTTAATAAGAATTGGGAAGCCTCAGACTTACAAAGCCATTTGTACAGCTTGCTGGTACACTGTCAAGCTCAAATTTTTCTCATTATCTTCTCTTCTTCCTCTTTTTTTTTTTTTTTTTGCATTTCTAAACTGGGATCTTAAAATCTTCTTTACTAGGGTAATCCAGGCAAATTTTAGGCTCCTTCCCTTTATTAGTACATTCTGATAATTTGAGGATATAACTGTTTTTAACATTGAATCATTTTGGTTTTCGCATCAACCTTTTTGCTTTTTCCTTCTTGTACCTTCTTGTGAAGTGTCATTTCATCACTTTATTTTCACCCAACTTTGACTATTACTGCAGATGTAGAATCATGGAATTGTTAAGATTGGCTTTAAGGTCACCAAGTCCAACTGCTAGTCCAGAACCAATGCTGTAGAAGATGTTACACGTTCACCACTAACCATGTCCTCAAGTGCCACATCCACACATTTTTTAATACATGGGGAATGTGACTCCCCCACTGTAAATTCCAAATATCTTGGTGCATGTAGGTCATAATAGGTTCCCTGTTGTATTGTTATGTTAATCACTCACCTGTTCAATGCATTCCATAGCACTAACCTGATTTATTGATTACTCCATAATTCTTACAGATTTGAACAGTTTGACCAGTAGCCAGGTCCTTGAGATTTATCAAATGATTTTCACTCTTGCTTTGAGAGATGGATGGTTAATAAGTTTCCAACACTAACTTTTAGACCTCATCACTGTTCATGTTTATAGAGTTGTCACCAGTTGCAATATATGTGTTTACTAACATGGCTGCACGTCTTCACACATATTATGTGAGTAACTATTTTATTAGATTTTTGTGTATGTAAAGTCCTGACTTGAGATGATGTAAATTTGTATATGCAACTTTAGCAGCATTGTGCCATTTTGCTCCATCTGCAGCAGAAGCAAGAAACTTAAAGCTAAACAGAGGTACTTGGAACTCTACTTCATTGTCTAAATTTAAAAGGGGACGAGCAAGGCAGGGGGAAAATGAACCACTGACTGTATTGTTTTTAAGTCTTTGTCTAGGTTTTTATGGTGAAAACAGAAATGTATGCAGGAATTTGATCTAGGGAGAGAAATTAACTATTTTATACTTGATTCAGTGGGTGTTTGCTGTTACATTCTATATTGTCATTTTCAAGAAATACCTTAGAGACAACAATGGGCTGAAGTGAAGTCCAGAATATGACAGAATAAAAGAAAAATAGAATATAGAATAGAATATACAAAAATGTTAAAATAAATAAGTATAGTCAATTTTCACAATACTATGAATCATATTGTGGTAAGCAGTATAAATGCAGGTCAGAACTGTCCCTCGTGAAATGTAGATTGTCTTCTAAAGAACAACCATGCCATTTGAAAATACACTTCAAAAACTTACCCCAAAAAGCACAAAGGCATTTAATTATCTCTTCTCTTCATAATTTAATCTTGGAATGTAATGAGAATTCATGATTCAGCAGTTTTAATACTAAAGGACTATTAAAGGGAAACGACTGCAAAAAATTACATTGTGTATAAATTTTACCCTGATACAGTCTGTATGTCAATGCTGTTTAATCAGACTTTGAAACTTTAGGGTGGCTTTATGTCTTAGCCTAATATTTTGCTAAAACCTGTCTCAATATCTTAGTCTTTAAGACATCATCTTATATTCCAGTGCAGTTAAACCTTAGCAAGATTTGATCTGCTTATCAAAGGGGGAAAAACTGACCTTCAAATGCTTGATTACACCAAATTTAATTTATACAATACCAAGTGTTGAAGTAATCCTCATGTCTTTAGGAATAATATTTCAGTTTAAAAAAGGTAAAACTTTATGTGAAAAAGTTTAATGTTTATTATCATAAAATCTACTTCAGTCCAGCACATCTCACTGAGAATAATTTTTTATTTTGGGGGTTTTTTTACTACTTCCCTAATTTTTGTGATTTGAGTGTTTTAGTCACAAAAAGTCCTGTGAGGTACTTACCACTTTTCATCACAATCTTTAAGTAAGGTGAACTGAAAACTTTGTTCTGAAATATAAGTCAAATCAGGAAGCTGTTTCTTCTAAGCCATCTGTAGTGATTTTCAGTCTGCTCAAACCTGAAATTTAGAATGGCAAAATTATTAAAGAGATGGACACAAAAAGAGAAGTTTTGGACAAACTTCTTTCTGGAGAGTCTCTTGACTGAAAGTCGTTTAATGAAATCCAAGAAGTTATTGTCATTCTTTCATTACACTATATTCATCATAAGAACATCAATTTGTTGGGGTTTTTGTTTTCTTTTCCTTGTTACGTCTAGAATTTTTCCCATTGAGTGGCTAAGAACCACTCATGACTGCGTACTTGAGATGGAGGAGGGGGAACTCCCCTGGTTTTCGGGAGTTTGTCTTGGAGGGACAGAGACACTGTGAGATTATAAGCAGGAAAAAGGAGAGCAGGGGGCAGTTGCTCTCACTCCCTCCCTCTTGGCGTTACAGGAGAACGGTCACTGCAACCACTGCCGTAACTCAGCTGGGAACTTTTTTCTTCATCTGCTGCTGGATCCCTCACCCCCAGCCCTGCTGGGACATCCTGCTATTTCAGTCTGCTGCTTCCAGGAGTCCTGCTGGAGCACTGGGACTGATGCTGCTCATGAAGCAAAGCCTCTCTCTTCCATCCCTTCCCGTCTTGGACACAGCCGCCATTATCGTGTGCTCCCCGAGCTCGCACCACAGCATCCCTGCAGCCACGGGGGGATCATCGCACCTGCCCTGCCCACCGGGAGCCACCAGAGTTCCCCAACTGGCTGTGACAGTCACTGCACCAAAGGGAAAAGTGCCCATGGCTGAGAGGACTCTTACTGGGTTCCTGGCTCTGTTTGTTACTAATTCCATCGTTGCTGTTGTTTTGTTTGCCTTGTTTTACTTACTAGTAAAGAACTGGTATTCCTATCCTCATATCTTTGCCTGAGAGCCCTTTAGTTCTGAAATTATAATAATTCAGAGGGAGGGGGTTTACATCCAAGGCAGGCTCTTGTCTTCCCTAGCAGACACCTGTTTTACAAACTGAGACACAATTGCAGAATAATTGCAAAATAATTTCCATACTTGGTGGAATGGAAGACCAGCACATGTAGGCTAAAACATTAAAATTGGTTTGGAGATTTTTCTGTTTTGTAATTTCATGACTGGACTGAACAAGTATTGAGCATGGAGAGATACCTCTGACAGCAAGTAGGCCTCAGCTCTGCTGATGATCTGTTGTATTGCATTGTTATAACTCTGCATTGTCAACGGTTTGTATTGCACAGAGAAAAATTTGTTCTGTACTCCCCTGAAGCTCTGTGAATCTGGTTCAGCCCACCCCTACCTTAGCTCCTCCCCACCAGTGCAACCCCATTGTCTGCAGCTCGATTTCCCCTCCCCTCATCCGAGATTTGAAAAGTCCCCACCAGTGCTTTGTTCCCTCTCTTTTCCCTGGATCTCGTTCAGGAATAAGCCCTGGATTACCCAGGAAAAGGAACCTCCTTTGGTCTTTTGCTTTGTCCATGTCAAACCCCCTCCATCTCTGACCTAGAGCTAGCCAGAAGAAAGGTCAGAGAGGGGCGGATTTCAACAACAGTCCAGCCTGATTTATAGCCAGTTACAGAATAAAACTGAGAAGCATTTCAGAGTTACTCTTAAAACCATTGATGATGTTATTTAGTTTACAAAAACAGTCTGAAGCTCCATCTGTCATAGTGCTTCTGCTCACAAGTATGTCTTACTCTGAGTAATTGGTTATCATAAATCACTGATTTTATTTTAAATAAATAAATAAATAACAAAGCTGTTTCCTTTGATACTTGTTTTGAGATGTTTTCACTAAAGCAAATTAGGCTGTGATGGTTTGACTCTGGCTAGAGGCTGGTGCCCAACAAAGCCACTCCATCATTCCTATCCACAATATGACCAGAGAGAGAAAAATGTAACAAAAGGCTCATGAGTTAAGATAAGGACTGGGAGAGATCACAAACCCATCACTGTTACAGGCAAAATAGACTGCACTTGGGGTAATTAAATTTATTACCAATTAAAATCAGAGCAGGATAATGAGTAGCAAAAATAGTCTTAAAAACACTTTACCCCCACATCTTCTTCCTTCTCAGGCTTGACTTTATCCCTGATTTTCTACCTTCTTCCCTCTAGTGTCACAGGGAGATAGGAAATGAGGGTCACAGTCAGTTCATCACAGGTTGTTTCTGTTGCTCAGGGACTCCTTCCTCTGCTCCAATGTGGGAACCCTCCCACAGGAGACAGTTTTCCATGAACTTTGCCAGTGGGAATACTTCCCATGGGCTGCAGTTCCTCACAGCGTCCCTTTTCAGGGGGTGCAGTAAGTCTTTCAGGCACATCCTGCTTCAGCCTGGGTTCCCCACGGGGTCTTGAGTCTTACCAGCAAACCCGCTCCAGTGTGAGCTCCTCTCCCCACAGGTCTGCAAGTCCCTGCCAGGAGCTCCAGCATGGGCTACCCACAGGGTCACAGCCTCCTTTGACCATCCCCCTGCTCAGGTAGGGGTTTCTCCATCGGCTGCAGGTGCGTCTCTGTTGTCCCAGAGGATTTACTGGCATCACTAGTGGGCTCTCACTTGGCCAGTGGTGGGTCTGTCCTTGGGCAGGCTGGCATTGGGTCTGTTGGACATGGGAGCAGTTTCCAGCAGCTCCTCATAGGAGCCACTTTTGTAGCCCCCCTGCTTCCAAAATCTGGTCACACAATACCAATACATAGGTGTAAAAACACCAGAGATCTTTGAAAATTAAATTTTATGTTAGTTTAACAGATCCTTACATTTAGTAAGTTAACCCTTGCCAGCTGCATCCATGAATGCTTTTGATAAATAATGAAGGTTCAAAACAATATTTTATTTTGCATGTGTGATTGTTTTCTGCTGTTCATCTAAAAAGTTGCATTTTCTCTCTCTGGGCTCTGTGAACTTATATTTAAAATTTCCCACTGCTTCAGGATTTCTGAAGTGCATATAACCATATTCTAACTCCAGTCTCATGTCTGCAGATTTGATAAACTTCTATCATTAAAATTTTTCTAGTAAAGTTTTCTTTCATTAAAAAATAGTTGGGTTAGCAAATTCCCCATCAATTAGTCTTATTTGCAGTTAGTTGTGTTCCTAATTTGAGATGTGAACAGCCATTAAAAGGCAATGAAAGAAGATATTTAGTGTACTGAGATTTAAAATGCAGCAACAGCAAATGCTTCTGAAGGCTTTAAACACAAGATTTATATCCTGATCTACATGTTTGAAACACATAGATAGAACAGCAATATGAAAATGATGCTTTTGTTCAATATTAATTTGCAGCACAGTCACTAAAAATGTCATAGGATCTGAAAGAATCCACCTAACTGTGATCTTTGACTCAAATCCATGTTTGCAATGTGTACTTTTACTTTATATCGCAATTGTTCTGGAAGAAATGCTATGGCTGCATGAGTTGCCGTTTGGTGAGATAATAATGTGTACTGATCTAAAAGGCTGTCTTACACCTAATACATAAGAATAATGTATGTTCAGGTTTTAACTATTGACAATAAGGTCAGGAAATAGGAAATAAAAAAAGAAAAGGAGCTGGAATTATGGTACGCTGGCTCAACATTAACAGCTGGCTAAAGAAGATCAGTGACATCCTGACTTATTCCAGCTCTTGTGTGGTCAACTGGCCCAGGGCAGTGGCTGTCTCCTGTTCTTGCACAGCTGAGGGACTTTGAGTGTTGTGTCCAGTTCTCAGCCCTTGTGGCCAGACAGACCTTGAGGGGCTAGAGCATGTCCAGGGAAGGCAACAGAGCTGGGGAAGGGGCTGGAACACCAGGAGTGGCTGAGGGAGCTGGCAAAGGGACTCAGCCTGGAGAAAAGGAGGCTCAGGAGGACCTCCTGGTTCTACACAACTCCCTGACAGAAGGACACTGCCAGGGGGTGTTGGGCCCTGTTCCTAGGGAACAGGGGCAGGATGAGAGGAAATGAACTCAGGCTGTGCCAGGGGAGGTCCAGATTGGATCTTGGGAAAATTTCATTGTCGAAGGGGTTGTCAAGCAATGGCACAAGCTTCCCAAGGCAGTGATGGAGCCCCCATCCCTGGGGGGATTTAAAAACCATGTGGATGTGGCATTTGGGGTTGTGGGTTAGTGACGACCTTGGCAGTGCTGGGGGAATGGTTGGACTTGATGGTATTAGAGGTCTTTTCCAGCCTATGTGATTCTGTGATTCTACTGAATATATGGTTACATTGCACAAGTCTTTCTCTAACTTTTCCTTCATTGCTTTATTAAGAGCAAAATCATGCACTTGGAACTCCATTATGGATTATTTTTTGCTATTCACCATGTCTTCACTATATATTTTATAACTATTTAATGCAAGGAAACTAGAGTAAGTTGATGGGGTTAGAGTGCACAAAGGTTTTTTCACTCCTGACACCAAGTCTGAAATCAGTTCCAATTTTAACAGATTAATTAAAAGGAAAAAAAGCAGTAAAACAAAAGCCTTTCTCATTAGGACAAGGTCATCAAATAATCGATTCTCTGCTGCATATTTGACCAACTTCAACTGTTGTTCATCTAGATTTCCTACACTTTTCATTGTAAGGGTAGACTAGCAGTGGGTAAAAAACCATGTCTAAAAAATAAGCACTTGCAGTAACTTACCAACCCTTATTACAGACCTATGATTTCTCTAGGCTGAAAATACTTCATAGTCCTTTGATTACATTGTGCTCAGTAAGCTAAGGGTTGAGCACAGCCAGTCCTTAAATGACAAAAAAAGAGTGAAGAGAATAATTCTAATCAGTTTAAAGAGGAAGAGAAAATTCCTTTATTTCCATAATCCATTATTTCCATATTTGGGGTTTTTATTGACATACCTTGTAAACAACGGGCTGTGCTGATATGACAGTGCAAGGTCTCAGGCCTTGTCAGCATCATTTAACTTGCTTTCACTTTTGTCCAGTGGTCAATTAAGTATTGTCTCATTCACTTTAGCTGATGGTAGTTAGAGTCTGACAAACCTGATAAACCCCTATGTAACGAACAATAGACACTCATGTCAAATGGTGCTGAGGGAGACGTGTACATGAAATTTAAATTTCAACAAAGGAAAAGGCATAGCCTTGCACAGCTAAGGAATAATACCCTTTCTGAGATCCCTGGGCAAATGAGGTTTGCTATTTAAGCTCACTGTGTGATCACAGCAATCCACTTAACTCCACATAGCATCAGTAGTAGGATGTGTGGGAATTTTCCCTCTAAAAATCCATTTGGGGTGCCAGGAGGAGCTGTAGGGCCAGCTGAGGTCCCATGTACACAATCCACATGGTAGAAGTTTGCACAAAGCTCCATCATCATACACCAACTCATTGGCAGTGATGTCATGGAAAGAATGGCAACAAACAGTGTTTTGGCACTGACTCTGGCAACATGAAGATAATCTTTTTTCTCCCTGCTGACCTCATTTCCCTCCTCAGCTGTGAAAAGACTGTCATGACCATGGACATGTTGGCAAGACTTGATCAAACTAAAGAGGAAATGTCTCATGTCCCACCAGCATGGACCACAGTCTCTGCTACTATCTCTCCCTTGCTTGAGAGAGAGGGGACACACCATGAATGATGGGTGGTTTTACCTGCATGACCACAGAGATGACATGAGGAAGGGGGATGGAAAACTCACCTCTGCCTTGTCAGTAGGGGTATGTGAGTTCAGAGGAAGAACAAGTATTCCAGGAAATTCTTCAAGGATAAATCCTCTCCAGTTTCCAGTGAGCACATTCTCAGACAGAATCAGAGGCTGGGATTACTTACTCAAATTCCCTCTCAAAAGGATGTCCTAGTTTAAAAACTCTGCTGGAAAATAAACTCGACTTAAGCTGCTCCCTTCAACCTCATGCTCCTCTGCTACTTCCAAATAACAGAAGGGATTTGAATGCAAACAGTCATAGCCAAGTATAGTAGGACACTTTAGTTGTTAAATTGCATGATCTTTTTTGCTTTCTTAATTTGCAACTTTTTCACAGTTGCCTTCACAGTATACTTGAGAGTATTGTGGACACCATTTGTTCAATAAGTGCTTTAACATCTACCTTGGATGTAGGGACAGAAAAAGCCTTTTTTTTCACAAAAGCAGATTCTGAAAAATCAATCACACAGAAATATTTGTTTTGCAAGCTCTATCATCTTGGTCTCAGTATGAAAGATTGTATAGATTTGAGTGTCTTAAAATACATTTCTCAATGCAAAAATACTCACTTTTTCAGGAAATGTGTTTTATATTAAATCAAATGAATGCTTAAAGATAATTTCTGATTTACATTAATATTTAAGACCCTTATGGCAACAGCTGTGCAACAGTGCAATGTAAGGGATTTTGCTAAATTGCAGAATTGCAGATCTGCAGGAGAATTTCCAGAGCTTCTTAGTTTTGTCAGCTCTTTGTTAGATCTTATATTCTACCACTGATCTTGCTACAGCAGAGTAACAATTTTGAAAATATCCTACAAACTTTGAATTTAAATCTGCTTTTAGATTTTTTTTATAGAAATGCAGCAGTGATCATTGAATTCCTTCTTATAGTAGGGGCAGGCATAAGGCTTATTTAAAAAGTCTAATTTGAAAAAAAGCAAAAGAAGATTCATTAAAAATGACAAAACTGATGAGTCTACGATATTTCAGAAAAAGACCATAAAGATTATTACTAGTACTAAGATTATGAAGAGTACATGAACTGCAAACTATGTTTTTTAGGGATTTTTGTAACTTAGCGCTGGGCATTATACATTATTCTTAAAATCTATGTTTAGGCAGATTTTAAATAGAAAGCATTATAGCCCAATGCCCTTTATTCTAGTGGGTTTGAACCCTTCATTTGATCATGTAAGAGTGAAGTTTGTGCTTCAATCACAGTTATTTGAGTCATTTGAATTGGCCTTCTCTTTAAGGGAGACTTTTGTTGATAGCAGGTCATATCACCCTGCTGAGCACAATAAATTTGCTTTTAGCACAGCATCAAGATTTTTCCGTTTTTGCTGGAAAAAGTCACAACCTGCTCAGATCACTCCTGGCAGTTGGCTGCCAATCCAAGATCTTTCCTGCCAGCCCACTCCGATTTTTGTCCAAGTCAGTAATTCATGCTTGATGCGAAAAAGCTCTATGGCTGTTTCTGTATCTTTTACTGGTGATATTGGGACTTTTTACTATTATTTTTGGAGCAGAAGTGTTTGAATTAAGTATTATGAACTCTTTAACAATTGGTGTTAAATTTCTGAAGAAAAAAAAGCATAGTCTTTGCAACAATTTGGGGCATGATCTCTTTCTACTTACCAGTGATATACCAAGACATTAATTTTTAATATTTTGTTTAGTTGAAAGGGTGATACAACTTTCAGGGAAGTACAATCTTGTGATAAAAAATTTATTCCTTGTTGTTTAGCTTCTGAATGAAAATAATGATAAAGTAGTTTTTCTTCCTTTTTACTAGGTTTATGCAAGAGCCAAACCTTCCTCCATCAATTGTGTGTGATGCAAAATCTTTGCCAGCTAAATAAATATAATAAACAAGTGTTAAATATTGACTGGATTCCTGACCTCCCCAGTGTGAAGAGAGTAAAGGTTGTTGAACAGTATGGGATGCTTCCTGAACACAGCTTCACCATATTGATGTGAAGTCCTCTCAGATAATGAATACTAGTATGATTATGGCTGTTAGGGAGATTAGTGAACCAATTGAAGAGATAGTGTTTCATAGGGTGTAGGTGTCTGGGTGGTCTGAGTATCGTCATGGCATGCCAGCTAGGCCTGGGAAGTGTTGGGGGAAGAAGGTTAGGTTAACACCTATGAATATTACACCGAAGTGAGCTTTGGCTCATGTAGAGTGGAGGGTGTAGCCGGTGAATAATGGGAATCAGTGTGCGAAGCCTGCTAAGATTGCAAATACTGTGCCTATTGATAGGATGTAGTGGAAGTGGGCTACTACAAAGTAGGTGTCATGTAGGGTAATGTCTAGTGAAGAATTTGCTAGAACAATCCCCCTGTTAATCCTCCGATGGTGAATAGGAAGATGAATCCTATGGGAGGGTCTAATTTGATTGTGCTTCCATGCAGTGCTGCTAGTCAACTGACACTTTGATTCCTGTTCGGATGACAATGATTATGGTAGCAGATGTGAAGTATGCTCGGTTGTCTACATTCCTACTGTAAACATGTGATGGGCTCAGACAATGAACCCTAGGAATCTGATGGATAGCACAGCTCATACCATTCCTATGCAGCTAAACGGCTGCTTTTCCTGTAGAGTAAACTACGATGTGGGAGATGATTCTGAACCCTGAGAGGATCAGAATGTATACTTCTGGGTGGCCGAAGAATCAGAAGAGGTGTTGATAAAATACTGGGTCTCCCTGTCCTGCGGGGTCAAAGAAGGTAGTATTCAGGTTGCGGTCAGTAAGTAGCACAGTGATGCCAGTGGCAAGGACAGGGAGGAGAACAGGGACGGTGATCAAGTGGTGATCAACTGGTGATCAAGTGCTACAATAAGCTTAGAAACTTCAAAGTTGCACAGGTCTTGAAAAGATTTACAAATGTCATATTAACCAGCTGTCAGTCCTTAGGAATATTATGACTTGGAAGCGTGTCCAATGCATACTTCTAACCATGGAGACATACACATAGAATGGTAGAAAAAATGAACCAGACACAGTTTGCCAAGAAGTGTTTCTCACACAAAGTACAGTCAAATAACTGGTACTTAATACTGGTCTTATCTGTCTACACATCGATGCACTCCTGTCTGACTGCAACAAATGTACAGTTTCTGGATGCAAACCCTCGTCTACTCTTCAGTGTCTGCTCTTCAGATCTGGGCCTGCTGCAAGACTGGGCACATGGACCATATTTACTGAACACAAATCAAAATCCAAAGTCTAAATTTTTCAGCTTCAAGTGCTCCTTGACTTACCTTCCACATTATTGGTTGGGAACATTCTTCCTCCTTCCCCCCAGATTTATTCCTAGGGAAATATACCAAATTGTTGCACAGTATGAACTTTGACCTCATAGGGCCCTTTATAAACTCAGAAGAGGGGATAAGAAGGGAAATGAAGTGGCAAATACTATAAATAAGCTATAAATAAGCAAGTGGGAGCAAAATCTTGTAACTCCCAAAATTATTCTAAAGAAATATAAGCTTCTTAAAAGCAAACTGCCATCTCTCTTTGCCAGTGGTAACTCTGGGGAGGGAGTTATTATACTCATCCAAGATTAGACATTTCCCATATCCAGCTAAGCTAGGAGAATGTCTTGCTTTGGTTACCATTATCATTAGTGGAGAGAGAAGTAAAATGACTATTTCAGAGTGAGATTCAGGGCAGAATTATCCTCTGGAGGAGATCCTTTCCTTTGACTATAAATGAAGAGAGAGCAGTGCGTAGAACTACCTCATATCCCTTCTTTGTACACTTGTGTAGAGGCTGATTCTACAGGAAGAAAATGATACTCTATTCTGAGGAAAACTGTTAGGAAAACTGCTTTTGGGATGCTGTGCCATTTTAGTGAGTTGCAAACTGTTTGGTGCGCAGGTGAGTCATAATTCTCATCAAAGTCACAAGACTGCAGTCATAGTATTGAGAGGTATCAATAGTTCTTACCTTTCTATTTCATTGTATAAGCTGCAAAACATGATTTTGTGGCCAGTATTCCTGTCTATTTTTTCACATATTTCTAACATATTAAAATAAACATAGGAGTAGAAAAGGTAGCTAGGTCTGGCATCCTTTTTTTCTGAATTTTTCTATTTCTTCGTCTCTGCAGTTGGTCCTGCCAGCTGCTCTAAAATGCGAAGTCTATTCTGCGTCAACCTGATAGAGAAAGCATTTTCTGCTGAAGTCACAATCAAACATACCTACCTCTAGCATGCTGGTTAGCTCCTGAGCTTGCTTCCAGAGCTTTGTCCTCATACATAGGAGCTGCCTGTACATACTGTGGTGCTGAGAAACTGAGATTCCTCCTTTGCCTAATTACAGCACGTAATGAAAGGGAAGAAGTACCCTATTAATATTTTCATATCTGAAATGCCTTAAGTGTAAACAGCTTCATTTTTGGCAGTTTCATATAAATTGCAGAAATAAATGATATTTCTGATTTTTCTTCATGCAGAGCTATTCTTACTCATAAGGATATAATTATTTGAACTATGCACATTCCATGGTATTTGGGTACTCAATTTCTTCATGCAATTTCTACTTTGCTCTGTAAACTGGCAAATACATCAGTCAAGAAGGATCTCCAACAACTTTGCCAGTTATGGTATGACAGTATTTTCACCTTGCTAGATATTGAGCAAAAACATAAGATATATTGGCATAGACATTAATGTATTAATGCAGACATTAGTGTTGTTATAAATGAGCACAAGGGGCCATACTCAAAACCAATTTGGAAAATTTATTGATTACAGAGGGCAAAGGCAAAATTGCAGCGCTGGGTGGCAGGGAGTCTCCGCTCCACAAAACTGCCACACTTTCCCCCAAAGTTCGTTCTCTTTTAAGTCCCCTGATTTCCGGGTGCGTGTCGTTTCTACGGACTTTTGTGCATGTTCCTCCGGTTGCTATAGGGTCTTCCATTGTCAGCGTTGACTCTTGCAGTACCCTTTGTTTTCCTGAAAAATTACTAAGACGTTTGGTTATTGTGCTAGCCTAAGCAATCAGTAATCACATACCCACAGACCAGCCCGCATATCCGGGTTTCAAGATTACTTATCTTACAACTAACAAAAAGGTCACCATTCTCTCACAATCCCCCCTTTTTCTATTTGCCTATTTTTGTTCGTTGTATCTCTGGAGCTCTTTTCTGCTAAGTTCTAAGCAATCCTCAGTTTCAACACCATCTAGAGGCTCATATTTTGCCCGTATCAGCATAAGGTGGGCAGCTTCTAATCTCTCCTTTACAATATTAATTAATTTGTTAAAAATACAGGGACCGAATGTCAATCCGATTACCAGTAAAACTATAGGTCCTGCTATAGTAGATAAAAGGGTGGTTAGCCAAGGGGAATGATTGAACTATGATTCATACCAACTTTGTTGAGCCTCTCATTCCCTTTTTCGTTGCTCTAGTTGTTTTCGGAGCTCAGCCATAGTGTCTATGACTATGCCGGTATGATTTGCATACGTGCAGCACTCTTCCCGTAAGGCTACACATAATCCCCCTTGTTGTAAGAACAACAGGTCCAACCCTCTACGATTTTGCAACACTACTTCTGATAAAGACCTTACTGATTTTACCAGGCCATTAATAGCCTTTTCAATTCTACTTAGGTCTTCATCCACTGACATTCTCAGATCCCTCATCCCTTGCTGCTGGTTTACTAGGGACACTACTCCGGTACCGATCCCGGCCCCTCCAACACTCAGTAATACCGCTACAGTAAGAGCTGTGAGTGACTCGCTTTTGCCCAGGTGATGTTCTGGGGTGACATGACGGTTATACACATATTCCTTTGAGTGGTAAATAATTCAGGGAACAATTAACACCTGCATGCAATACTCATGCGTTTGGTTAAATCTATCAATTGCCAGACACAGGGTAATTCCCAAAATATTGCAGACCCATTTAGTATTTGCAGCAGGGATCAGCCATTGAGCTGGCTTTCGGTGATCGTTCACGGACATTTTACCTGGCAAAGGTGGTCTTTATCCGGTGGTACGTTGCCAACACACCTTCCCTTTCCTCTCACTTGAGCCATGGATATTCCAGGAGTACTGTCCCTTCCCTTTTTCCACAGACATTCTCTGGGGTTTGTTCCATTAATGCGCCTTGACTTTGCAGTAGATCCTAAGGCTTCATAAAATGGGGGGCTGATCGTATAGCACAACCAACATCCTTTGGTTAAGTTTGGATAGGTGCTATTTAAAACTCCAAAGGTGGCCTGCATTACCTTCCAGAGAGTATTATCCTTCTGGGTAGGTTGGGTCGCAATGGGCCAGCTGGAAAATTGATTTCCCTCTGTTTTATTTGGTGTCACAGTTGCATCATCCCACTCCACTTCTTCTTCCTTCACCATTTGGTTTGGTCCTATGGCTATTGGGTCATGTGGAAGAGGCTCCTTTTTTATCAGGATATGCCTCCCTCTATCCTTCCCTGGCTCCCACAGCCTCACTCCCCAAAATTTTCCTGTTATCCAAGCGGTGTCTTGAGGCTGTGTAACATTTAGGTAAATCCACTTGCAAGTTCCAATGTCTGTTACTACTCCCGATGGATCCGTTCTGGGTGGCCTACATCCATATGGGCCCCTTCCCACCTTCAGGTACTTATCTGGGTTTCCAACTACCCATCCCAGGGAAATAGTCTCACAACTCCAATATTCACAATAAAATTCCCCAGGATAGTTGCAGTACCCTTTTCCTGGATTTGATGCCAGACACAAGTAAACTACTCCTCTTGGTTTTGACCAGGCACCCCCACTACCCCAGTTATCGAACAAAGAATCCAATGTTATATTAAAACTGGGGGCTCCTGAGGTGACTTTTGTTTGAATAGGTGTGTCTGGAGACTCCCATCTTATTAAAGACCACCTGAAGGGTTCATGTGATTGCCCGTCTCCCTGTATCAATATCATGTTCATCCATATTACACATACCCCCAGAACCAGGTGAGATTCATTACCAGAATGAGTTTTTCTTATTTTTACCCCTATCGTTCTTCCCCTGTTACCTCCTCTTCATCCCTGTTCCCTTAGGACCTTAGGTGCCATATCCACCTTTTCCTCATCCTGGTGAATCCTTTCTTTCCCACATCTCATCCCTCTGCCTTGCCCGTCAACTTGGTTGCTACGACCTACGGGGTAAACCATCTTCTCAGCAGCAAGGATTTTCTTCAGGGACAGGATGAGTTCCTCTCTCCCACTTATTCCTTTTGGAGCTCCAATTTTTTTCTTTTAGTGGAGGGATATCGCACCAGAGCTTTTTTTCCCTCTTTCGGCACCTTACTTCTCGGATATCCACAATGTATGGAAGGGTTCGTTAGGATGGTAACAACAAAGGTCAGGGTTCACTCCCTTTGAATATATCTGTGACCAAGATGCAGATCCTACTTTTAGTTCCCGAGCTGCCACCTTCTGGTTCAATACCCAGGTAGTCAGTTCCCGCTGCTCCTCCCAACAAGGTTGACAGACACTTTTAGGAGCCCTCCCTCTCTGGCAGTGGATCCACCACATCTCTTTACAAATTTTACAAGAAAAACACACAAATGGGTAACAACTACAATCTCGCCAGCTACACCTTACCCTTATATCTCTATGATTAGCATGTCCCTCCCCATTCCATAATTGAGATTTATATTCCAATCTAATAGGTCGATAATATGGTTGTTGAGCAAGATCTTCTAGGTATTTACAATACACTCGGGGCTCCGAGTGTCCTATTAGTTCTTTTTGTAACACCCAGTTTTCCCCCACCCAGATATCCCCTGAATCCATTCGGCGGTATATCAAAATTCAGTCTCCCTTCAGCTTTCAACACGGTCTCTCAGGACTGTGTCTTCCTTTTTAAAGTTAACTTCAAGTCTCCGACTGCACCCTTTACCTCCCAACCAGAGTCCTTGGTGAATTTGGATGGGTCTACCGGTCCTTTTACTCGACTCGCATGAGTCCACGCCCTTTCTACGGTGCGTATCGCCGTGTCTGTTGTAAGTAGCACCAAATAAGGTCCTTCCCACTTGGGTGTTATCGGATTTTCTTTCCAACTCCGGATCAATATCCAGTCCCCGGGCTGTACCTGGTGTAACGTAAGATCCAGTGGTGGTCTTTGAGCCCACATTCCCTTTTCCCACATCTGTCTCTTAAATTTCATTAGAGCTACCAGGTACTTATTGACATATTGTTCACTAATATTTGGATTATTTTGTACCTTTTCTAGATTGTATGGCATGCCATATAACATTTCAAATAGGGTAAGCCCCACATTCGCTCGGGGTTGGGTTCGGATGTTCAGCAAGGCTAGTGGAATACATTTTACCCAGGATAATTTAGTTTCCATTACCAATTTAGTAAGCTGCTTCTTTATTTCCCCATTCATTCTCTCCACTCGGCCCGAGCTTTGGGGATGCCAGGGGGTATGCTGTTCCCATTTTATTCCTAACGCTTCTGCCAACTCCTGTGTTACTTTGGATGTAAAGTGTGGTCCCTTATCAGAGTCGATAGTCTCTGGTACCCCGTATCTTGGGACTATCTCTTCCAGCAGGACTTTTGTGACCGTTTGTGCCGTTTCTCTGGCGGTCGGGAAGGCTTCCACATAGTGAGTAAGATGATCGACTATCACCAGAAGGTACTTAATTCTCCCCACTTTTGGCAATTCAGTAAAATCTATTTGAAGATTTGCAAAGGGTCTTTTTGCTAATGGCCTTCCCCCATGGGGTAGTTTTCTAAGATTGCTTCGATTCACTCGCAAGCAAATGGGGCATGCCTTGGTAATATGTTTGGCCATATCATGAATTCCCATAATCATGAACTTATTCTCAAAATGATCCACTAATCCTTGAGCTCCCCAATGTGTTTTCTGATGTAGTTTGTATAAAATTCTTTGGGCCACTGCCTTGGGTAATACCTCTCGTCCATCCTCTAGCATCCATTTTCCTGACTTCTCCTTAACCCCCATTTTCCTTAATTTTTCCTTTTCCTCATTAGTAAAAATTATGTTAGTACTTTCCTCATTATGTACTTTTTGGTTTTCTTGCCCCCCTTTTGCTTTTAGGACCATCTCTCTCTTAAGGCTGCCTGCTTAGCTTCTTGGTCCGCTGCATTATTTCCTCTGCTTTTGAAATCTATCCCCCATTGGTGTCCTTTTAAATGGACCACGGCCACTCTCCTAGGTCCCCTCAAAGCCTGCAATACTTCACCTATTAGCTTCTGGTGCACTAGGTCTTTCCTCTGTGAATTGATCAAGCCCCTTTCTTCCCATAATTTTCCAAAGGTATATACCACCCCAAATCCATATCTGGAGTCAGTATATATTGTCCCTTCTTTTCCCTTGAGGAGTTTTAGGGCTCTTAATATGGCATACAACTCGCATGCTTGTGCAGACCAAGATTTATCTAAAGTACCTGACTCTATCACTTGCAGGTCGGAACCCCCCACAATTGCATATCCCGATCTCCTTCTTCCTTCAATCACCCTAGAGGATCCATCTACAAATAATCTTTCACCATCTTCTAACTCCTCTTCCTCCAAATCAGGCCTAATCTTTGTTTGCTCTTCAATGGTTGCTATGCAATCGTGGGTTAGGGGTTGATGTTCCGGTTCCCCATACAAAAATGCAGCTGGGTTCTGTAAGGTGGTAGTTTCTAGTGTTAAATCGGGGACTTCTACTAGAATGCCCTTATACTTTAAAAGTCTCGCATCAGAGATCCATTTGTCTGCCTTTTGTTGCATCACACTCCGGATATTATGAGGAGACACCATCTTTAGGCTACTATTAAAGGTAATTTTTCTAGCTTCTTCAACCAATAAAGCGCATCTCGCTACAATTTGCAAGCATGTGGGCCACCCCCTACTCACTGGATCTAAAATTTTTGACAAATATGCCACTGGCTTCTTCCTCCCCGTCCAGTCCTGAGTAAGCACCCCAAAAGCAATACCTTCTTCTATGTTCACAAATAAAAAGAATGGCCTCCTTAGATCAGGGAGGCTTAGGACTGGGGCATGGACCAGGCTCTCTTTTAACTCCTGGAGTTTGTCTCTGTCCTCTTGGTTCCATTTTAACAACCCTTCTTGTGTTAATTTGTAATACAAAAATCTGGTCTTGCTGCTATAGTTTTCAACCCACTGTCTACAATACCCAGTAAGTCCTAAAATTTGGCGAATTTGTCTTTTATTCTTTGGTATTGGCAATGCCACAATTGCTTGGATCCTTCCGGGATCTATTCTCTTTTCTCCCCTTCTCAAGTAATGTCCCAAATACTTGACTTCCTCCTCCACAAATTGAAGTTTGGCTTTGGAAACTTTCAGCCCTTTAAGTCCCAGAAAATTCAATAGCCAGATACTTTCTTCTCTTACGTCCTCCTCCAATTTCCCTGCCAGCAATAGGTCATCCACATATTGTATCAGGGTCACCCCCGGCCTAGTTTGATAATCTTGTAAGATCTGTTCTAGTGCCTGTCCAAACAAGTTTGGAGATTCCGTAAACCCCTGGGGTAACACTGTCCATCTAAGCTGTTGTCTTCTTCCTATATCAGGGTCTTCCCATTCGAAAGCAAAGTAATCCCGGCTTGCTTCATCGAGGGGACAGGCCCAAAAGGCATCCTTTTAGTCCACTACACTATACCATAAATTATCAGGTCCTAGTTTGCTCAAAAGGGTATAGGGGTTTGCTACTACAGGAAACCTTGCTATGGTCCGTTTGTTTATCTCCCTCAAATCATGTACTAGACGGTACGACTCATCCGTCTTTTTGACAGGAAGTATAGGTGTATTGTAAGGAGACATACAAGACTCCAGCAGCCCCCTATTTAGTAGTCTTTCTATCTCAGGTTTTAGTCCCCTCCTTCCTTCTAGGGAAATGGGGTGTTGTTTTATTCTCACGGGGGCCTCAGGATTCTTAATTTTTACCGTGAATGGGGCTATTTTCAGTTGTCCAACGCTTCCTGGGTTGTACCACACATCAGGACTTATTCTGTCCTCATCCTCTTGTCTAAGGGGGTAAAGCCTAATTTGTAATTCCTTTTCCACTACTTCTATTTGAATTCCTAATTTTATGAACATGTCTCTTCCTAATAGGTTATAATCAGATTCTGGTACTAGTAAAAAGTCCCCTATTCCTATCTTTGATTCTGATTCCACCGTCACCCTTTTTATCACCCTTACTTCAAAAGGTTCTCCTTTTGCCCCCACCACAGTGGCGGTTTCTTTGGACAGGGTGCATCCCTTGGGCAAAAATTGAATGGTAGATCTTTCTGCACTCGTGTCGACCAGAAAGGTTATCTCCTGGTCATGGGGACCCACTCTCAGTTTTATCAAGGGCTCTTTTTGTTGTTTCCGGGTCCTCATTAAATAGAGCCCCTGATTCCTCTAATCTGCTTTGAATTCTTTCTCATCTCTAATTCAAACTTAACATTCCCTCTTGAAATGTCCCCTCTTTCCACAATAAAAGCACACCTTCTGGTCTTGCCTCTCCCTCGAATCTCTCAGACCCCCAAACTCTCTTATAGGCTGTTTTTGCATCTTTCCCTGATCTTGCCCTCTACTTTCCTGCACCGCAGCAGCCATCATCCTAACCTGTCGCTTGTGACTCTCCTCTTCCCTTCGAACATATACCTTCTGAGCCTCTCTTAACAACTCATCCAAGCCTCCATCCTGCCAGTCTTCCATCTTTTGTATCTTCTTCCTAATGTCTTCCCAGGATTTTGAAACAAAGTGCACCTTCAGCACTGCCTGTCCCATCTGACCATCCGGGTCCATTCCTGAATAAAGTTGGAAGTTCTTCCACAACCTCTCCAACCATTCTGTGGGGGTCTCCTCCTTTCTTTGTCTCTCATTAAAGGCTTTATTAATATTCTGACCCCTTGGGACTGATTCCCTAATTCCCTGGACTATAATAGTTCTTAGGTCCTGCATATGGGTTCTATGGGCTGGGTTCTGATGGTCCCAATTCGGGTTCTGAAGGGGCCATTTTATATTTGCCGCTGGCCCCTACGCATGTTGGGCATCCCAAATATGCATCCCCTCCCTCCTGATCATATTCTTTTCCTCTGCCGTAAACAAAATGTTTAAAATAGACTGTAATTCCTCCCATGTATACATGTTTGGGCCTAAAAACTGATCTACCCTTTCAGCTACTCCCAATGGATCCTCCAACAAGTGTCCCATTTCTTTCTTGAAGTCTGTCACAGCCCCAAAGCTAAGGGGCACTGATATAAATCCTATTCCCGCCTGCGGTCCCCCCATGTTTCCCTCTTAAGGGAAACAGCCCTTTCCGAGCCCTGCTCCGAGTTGTTGGCCCAGTATATTCTGACTGATCTGAATCCGAATCTTCCTCCGGGGGTGCATTGGGAACCCCTCCTTGCGCTTGGGGTGGGGGCACATATGGGGGAGGGGCTATCATAGTCTCCTCAGCTCGACCCCCCTTTTTCTTCTCCTTATTCTCGCTAGATTTTTCTGTTAGTTTAAAAATAAACACCTCTGGGCGGCCCACCCACACCTTAGCATATTCACTCTCCTCCAGGTGAAAAGGTTTCTTTGTATTTACCCAAATGTTTAGTTTTTGCTTCACCCAGTCCTCAGAAGACCCAAATACTGGCCAAAACACACCCTTTGAGATTTCCTTTCCACCCCATATCTCTACACAATAGTGTATCATCCTAGCCTTATCCTTCCCCCCTGTGTCTGGAAAATGTTCCCAATTATCTAATAAAAGTCCCAAGGGACTGTCCCTTGGTACAGGTGGGAGTTTAATCCCTGCAGGAGGCTTACTCTTCCCCTGACCCATTCCTCCAGAGTACCTTCACTCACACAAAAAGTCACTTTCGCTTCCCGTTTCGTGGCCCATGCCCTCGCGGGTCAATGGGAACCGCACTACTAAGGGTCTGCACTCACTTGGGGAATCTGGCTGCCAGTTCCCCTCTCAGTCACACACCACGTTGCCGCACTCCGGGATCCCGACCCCGCCCGAACGGATCCCCTCTTACTTATGCATCCTGCGTCTTCGTCCGGACTTTGTGCACAAAATTTAAGGGGTCAACCGGGCCCTTTTCTCCTTTGCTTTTGCCTTCTGGTTTTAGGTTCATTGGTCAAGGTGGGAGCGGGTGCTCCCGTCCCTCGGGACCACCAAGAGGGTGGAGCACGCCTTCCCACAGACGGGAAATCCCCCTTACCCAATCTTGATCCAAGTCACGGCACCAAATTGTTATAAATGAGCACAAGGGGCCATACTCAAAACCAATTTGGAAAATTTATTGATTATAGAGGGCAAAGGCAAAATTGCAGTGCTGAGTGGCAGGGAGTCTCCGCTCCACAAAACTGCCACACTTTCCCCCAAAGTTCACTCTCTTTTAAGTCCCCTGATTTCCGGGTGCGTGTCGTTTCTACGGACTTTTGTGCATGTTCCTCCGGTTGCTATGGGGTCTTCTGTTGTCAGCGTTGACCCTTGCAGTACCCTTTGTTTTCCTGAAAAATTACTAAGACGTTTGGTTATTATGCCAGCCTAAGCAATCAGTAATCACATACCACAGACCAGCCCGCATATCCGGGTTTCAAGATTACTTATCTTACAACTAACAAAAAGGTCACCATTCTCTCACAAGTGTGTTAATGCAATGCTTCACTTTCAAAATGCTTGCTGACGTCCAGAGAGGTCCAAGCAGAAAATACACCAATTGTCACAGTACAGCATGAGAAAAAACAGTCTGGTGACAGTCAGATGAATTCCAAGTCCTCCCGTGCATCTACTGTGTCTCTGCTTACTCAGATAAAATGGCTGTTCTACTTCAGCTGATTGCCCTAGTGGAACAATGACATAACTCCTTCAAACAGTCAGAAGTGGGTTACTGGAGAAGTTGGTTTTGACCATTTTGTTTTATGCAATGTCATTTTTATATGTGGTAGTGTGCAGGTGAACTTATGCTTATTTTCAGAATACAAATAATTTTACAAGAAGCTTTAGGGAAAAGTTTGACCTTTCGTTGACTGATCTGCTTGTCTACTGGATGTTCTGGGTTTTTTTCCTCTGACTTGTACATTTTTGTGCAGTTGTTACCTCACAGTTGGTTATTGTAGGAGCTGTGATGGTGAAAATGGAAATAACAAACCAGCAAATGACATTTTATTTTTGAACATTGAAGCACTTTTCTTCTTGTGCTGGTTCCACATGGAAGCGTGGGGGCGGAGCCGCCTGGGGGAATGGAGGGGCTGTCCCCCCTCTGGGAGCTTCCCCTGTGGGACGCGGGGACCAATCGGAGGCTGATTTGGTAGTTGACATCCCAGGTGGCAAATGAGAGAGTTGTTTCATTCTCATAAATCACATTGGTGGGGAGTGGGCCGCTCTCTTTTGGCTTCCGGCCTCCCTGGAGGTGTGGTGGCCTCTGGCTGGGGCCCTGGCCCCACCCCCTCCCTCCCCTTCCCCAACCCAGCTCCGGGCTCAGCCTTTGGCCTGGCACCCCAGCCCCAGCTCGGCAGGGAACCCAGCTCAGCACCCCAGCCCTGGCTTGGCATGGGGGGCCTGGCCCGGCACTGGCTCTGCGGAGAGCCCCTGGCACAGCCCTGGCTTGGCTAGGCAGGGCTGCGGCTTGGCCTCGGGCCTGGCCTGGTGGCCCCAGCTCCGCGTGGCCCCAGCTCTGCATGGCCCCAGCCCCTCAGCTCTCGACTCGGCTCAGCTCAGCTTCCCTCTCCATGTGGCATGGCCAAGCAGGGAGATCGGGGAGCTACCAAAGGCTTTCCCTTCCCCCCCTCCCCCGGAGAGAAGAGATGCAATTTTTAACTCTTTTAATGCCTGGAAAAAATTACCAATCTCCTGAGCTCTCCTGAATGAGAAAAAATAAAGCATGGAGTCTGCAGCAGTCAGCGGAATGAAGAAACAGTTCCTGATGGGAAGAGATTGAAAAGATGCAATTGATGAGTAACTGAAAACCATTTTTGTGGGACTATAAGGGGACTGTGACTACACTAAAATTCCTTTAAACTGTGAAATATATTTGGGGAGGTTTGGGTGCTTGAGAAGAAGACCTTTTGCCTCAGGAAAATTGAGCTCTCTGTTTTCGGACTGGAATATGGGCAGAGATATTTGATAGAGAAGGAGATGAAGAGAATTTTGTTTTTCAGCAGCCTGCCTTTAAAAGTAGTACCCCATGTGTGCATCATAACCCATAACACGGCTCTGGAAGGACTGTGGAACTGGGAGGAAAGTCATAGTTTTGTAGGTCTGGGTAGATGTAGACTGTGAAGGTGAAGACACCACCTAAGACCTAAATCAAGAAAGGGACTTTTCTCTCTAGAGTGAACTGAAATGATTATTTAAGTAGATAACTGACTGAAGTGTTTTCTGTATGTTGTTGGGAAGTATGGAATGAAGGAAGAGGGAGGAGGGAATAATCTAGAAATCTTATTCTGAATTCTTTTTGTGTTATTAATAAATTTCTTCTTATACCCTTTTAAGTTTTAAGCCTGCCTTGCCTCTGCTCCTGAAACCTATCTCTAAAGGAAACAAAATATATTAAAATTGGCAAACCCAAGTCACACCGTGACACTTCTTAACTCTTTGGGAAACATTACTGGTCTCATAAAAGAATAAGTTTGCATTACAGTCCCAATGTCCCTAAAAATTTTACCCATGGTATTTTGTAAAATAAATTATTGTTTTAAACTTGTTTAAAAGGTATCTGAAATCACTACACCACTTGGGCTTTTTACATCTCAGTTCTATGAAACAAACCATTTTAAGAAAGAAATTTGCATCTTATTGAAATACTGATTTGTCAGGTTTCATGCCAGTGAGACTTCCATGAATAAATTACAATATATTTGGTGTGTAATGGGAGCACAGAGTTGCCTGGATCACAAACATGATGCTACTATTCCAGATTCCTCATTTTCTTTCAATGAAGTTTAGAGTAGAGAATTAAGAGAGAACAGGTAGTCAGCATTCCTGTAAACCTGGCATGTTGGAGTGGCAGTGGTTTTCAGCTCAGATTTGCCAAAACGGACAGATCTGTGGATGTGTTGGTAGTTAGAGTGAATTTGGCAGGAAGAAAGTTTACCAAAATGTAAACCAAATTAAAGTCAAATAGTGCAGTATCTAGAAATTGAAGCTAATCAATTATGCCGATATATATTTTTTTTAATATGACAAGAGAATAAGGAAAATGTTTAATTTCTGTCAGTAATTCTGATGTTTTGACAGTCTGCCTTACTCATTTCAGTCTAGCATTATTGGGTTTTCCTTCTCTTTGGCTACAGAAAATGACAGTCACTTTAAAAAACCAAAAATGAAATGCAAGAATATGTCTGGTTCCGTATGCACAAGTAGTGAGTATGGGGTTCAGAGACTTGCTAGCATATCTAAGTCTGTCTCCCTGTGTTTTCCTGGGCTTTTCTGCACTTGCTGCCTGGAAATCATCTGATTAAAATGTGAAGTCTGTGTATGTTTGTCCTTGATTTTTCAAAGGTCTGGCAGCAGGATCGAACTGGGTGCAAGTATCCAGAAATCTGAATGTGCCCACTGCTGGGGATATGCACTGTGGCCTATGCATGATGGAAGTGCTGGACATGCTGTGTTTGAGCTGTGTAGCTGCATTCAGACATGTGGCATCTGCAGGCCTTTTTTGCCTGTGCATAATGTTGTAACTAGACCTATTCTGCCTGGTATGTTTGTAGAACCTTCTGCCACATGTGAAAATAAGTCAGCATTCAGACATGCTCACTTTCCTACCTAAATTGGACAATTGTTGCTGTGTAAAGGAACCCCTTGTTTAAATAATGAGTGTTTTGTTTGTGCTATTGAATCCTGAGGTGAATTATAAAGAGCACAGTACTTGGCAATACATAATTGTAGTAATTCTGCTTAACACACACAATTTTTAATCAGGTTTACTGTACTTTGGTAATCATGTCATTCCTTTACTGCTTTTTTAAAGTAAAATTTTTTTCCTCTAGTCTATTTAGCCTTAGTTTTGCATAATTTGATTAGAGAGTAACTGCTAGTTAAATTAGAATGCTGGCAAAGAAGAGAATGATGCCTATGTGTATTAGATAGGTAACCAGTGGGAGTTATAAAGTTTACCTTGGTTCACAAAAGACCTCAGTGGTTTTCCAGGCTGAGAACTCCATTTCTTTGGTCATGGTCTCAAGGTGAAGGGGATGGGTCTGATTTTTGTCACACCAGTTTTACAGCACAGACATTAATCTAGGAACATTTTCTTCTATTTCACAGAACAGATATCAGTAGTTTGCAGTTTTCTCAAAAGCCATACATCATCAATGAAAAATGTGGTATCTGGAGCTTTTGGAAGTTTGTGTTGTGAAAATTCCGAGAAGGAAAGTCTAAAATTCTGTATTACAATGCCAGTAAATGGCCTTTAAAAACAAGGACAAATTAAGACTTTTTTAGTGGGGTGTGAGTGGGGAACTCAGGCTTTGTTTTTTGGATACGCTACTTTCTTTTTGCTCATAACTGTTCAGAGATCTGGCAGCAGTCAGTATGTGCTGGAGAAACATTTCTGCTGTGATGACTGTATACTTAAAATAACTCCTTGGCTATCTCCAAGCTGTTTCCTCATGACTTCTGAGAGCTGTCTTATCCTCCTGTGTGTTTATGGCACATACTGCAGAAGTCCAGTGGCATGATGGATTTAGATTCCTCCTTTAAAAGGTAGGAGCTGCCACTTCATACCTCTTCAGCCTTCAGTAAACCCAATGAGTTCTGTGCTGCATGTGTCCATCAATGCCTTGATGACAAACACCACAACATTCAATAGACTGTGCAGTATATACTCCCACATTTCACTTAGGCTACAAATTGAATCTCCCACTGTCGTATCTTCTGAGCTTTTAGTGTGCTGTGTAAAAGGTTACCATAGCTTCTCGGAAAAAAAAAAAAAAACCTGGAAGAATAAAACCTTGCTTCGAACATATGACCTTTCCATATCACTAAAGCATAAATGCAAGCTAAACTTATGATTTCAATCCAAAATAAATAGAAGTGATTTCAAGATCAAGAGTGAAGTAGCTGCAGACAATTTCAGGAAAAGGCTCTTCTTGGTAAAAGGTGGCATGACAGACTGTGAGATGGCAGCATTGTACATAAAACACTGGCAAAGATGAGAAAGCTTCTGTCCAAATACCAATTTTAGGGAGGAATTAGGAGAAAAATGATTGCTCATTTGTTGGAAGTTCCACTAAAACAAACAGATTGATAGACAAACTGTATGATCCTATTCTAGGCATAAGATTGTTTGCTGTTATATTAATGAAATTACTCTAAATACTCATGACTTTGCAATGAATTCACAGCTGAAGTTTACTTTAGGACTGCGCATTTATATGCTGGGTGTAATTCAAAAACCTTATCAGGAAGTGAGGTTTTTGAAGACAGTCACTACCAGGACCCCCCCTCCTGACGGGGTGGCCCAGAGATCCTCAGTTAGGAAGTGGTATACCCAGATCAAACATTACTGTAACATCCTCTCAATAATAGAGGGAGCAGTAAAAAATCTGGCAATACAAAAAAAACTGAGAGCTTAGGTACCAGCCATGACAAACCTGCCTCGGTAATTAAAATAGCCCCTCCTTTCTCCCCCGAACAATCAGCAAATTCTTGGTTCACTCAACAAATTATTACTGAGGGAGACAGCAGTGCTCAGGTTGGGGAGCTGATAGCTGTTTGGAGTGTTTTCCAACATAAGGTACTGAATACCTCTCTTGTTTGCATCTACTCTGACTTATGCTATGTTTAAAGGAGGTATAGCTTAATTCCTCCCTAAAATTAGCATTTGGACAGAAGCTTTCTCATCTTTGCCAGTGTTTTATGTACAATGCTGCCATCTCACAGTCTGTCATGCCACCTTTTACCAAGAAGAGCCTTTTCCTGAAATTGTCTGCAGCTACTTATTAATTAAGAGCTTCCTTTTTGGCAGCAAAATGATTGGGACCCTGGGCAACCTGTTCTAGTGAACCTCCTTATTGTAGGGGAAGTACTACTAGTGCTAAAAACCTCTCTGAATAAATATACAGGGGTAGCCACCAATGCTCTGGGGAAGGAGCATTGGATAACCACACGCTGGATAGTTCCATCATTTTAATCTGCCTCTTGGTGGCAGACTCTGTGGTGTTTACTTTTCACAGAAGAACACCAAGGGACATGAAGACCAGATAAACCATGATAACACTACTGATACTTCTCTGCATCCTGCCACAACAATGATGACAAAACCAATGTTTTCCCTCTCTTCACAGGAACATGAGGCGATGATGTCACAATAACATGTAAATTAACTGCCGAATCCCTCATCAAACCTGTATATAGTTATGGCACAGGACCTCATGGCTGTATTCTATTTTGTGAAATTCAAAATCAGAATTATTGCCTGAACTTAACTGCTATACAATTTTCCCATAAAATCATGTGTGGTAATAACAATACAAGAACTTGATGTTAAGGTTGTACCACCTACCACCCAACCACCAGTTATGCTAAGCCCGAGAATTTTTGACATTGGACCATATGTAATTAGGAAAATTGGCCAACAACAAGTATTTTTTAATCTGGCATGGTCTCTTAAATAAGTCAAATTGTCAATGCAAAACAATGTCTCAGAAGTTCAGCCAGCTTGTTCACGTTTTCAGCAAACTTCTTTTGAGGGGCAGACAACCTGGTTGCGAAAGTGGAATCCTTCTAAGAAACGAATGACAAAAGACATAACCAGTGTTGTGGGAACAGGCTTGGGAATTTTGAATAGTATTGGATCAGTAGTACTAATGAATAAATTGGTTGCGACAACTGGTGATTTAACCAAATTACAACAACCACTGCAGTCATACTTATCAGCCTTGGGAACCCAATAATGATTGTTATCAAAAATATTATCAAATAGGGAAAAAGTAACTGTAAATTACCACAAATTGATAACTGATGCACTCAGTGGTACACAAAATAACACCTCTTTTGTCACAGCCCAAGGTGTCTCGTTATGCTTGAGAGCACCTCAGGAGGACATGAAGGTGGTCTGGAAATCGGGTCTTTCCCAAAGCCCGCTGATGAGAGACTGCAGGAGGCTGTTCTCAGAGGTTTCAAGGTTTTCAATTGTTTCTTATCTCAGGAATTTTTTGTCCAGCGAACAGCGGTCTGTTCAGCCAGACGTCCAGGGCGAAATCTGCCTGGCAGAGGCAGGACTTGCCTTTTATACTCTAAATTATGTACTAGCTATTTACAATTAATTCCCAATACACTACAATCTTATTACACTGTCTAGTTTTGTCCTCATCCAATCTGAGAGTGCCAGCATGCCATCCAACATGGGTGATATGAAGAAGAAAGAAGAAGTAGTACACCACACCAAAAAATCTTCTATATTGGCCATGAGCCCCTTAATATAAACATTTTTAGAAATCTGCTTATTCTACATTCTAACAGTCTAATTTACACTCTATTTTTCCGTCAATATTGGTAAATTGTTCCAAGGAGTTAAGTCCAGTCCCTGAGACACTTCGGTTTCATTTGGGGGTCTTTGGGGACCCCGCCAGGGGGGTCATGAGGCCTCCAGGGAAGCTAGAGGAATACTCTGGACTCCCACACTCTTTAGCTCTCAGCTGTATCCAGGCTCAATTGTGGATGCAGTCAGTTGCTGCCTCAATAATAAGAGAAGGCGAGGAAGGTCTTTTTCCTACTGAAATTTGGAAAATAATCTGGGATAGTGCCATTGACTTTGAAAGAGAATTCCGATCCTGGTGGAACTTAAAAAATTTCACCTACAACCCCAGCATAAACACAGCCTTTGTACTGACAATACCCCAAGGTCAAACGAACCATCATGACTCCCATTTGTGAGAGTTTCCAAGTGGAAACTTGTCCCTGCTGCCAACAGCCATGCTGGAGCAACTCCATGTGTGCACCCCTTGTCACTGGTTCATGACGGATCCATGCCCAGCAGGCCATGGAGGAGAGCATACCTTGGGTTTTGCTGGCTTCTGCAGTTGCATAGCTCACCTACATAGGAATAATTCCATCAGACTTGCTTGGCACCCCTATTTTTAAGTAGATAGCAGGGAAATGAGTACAATACCCACATGTAAACAGAAACATCTGCTTTGACAATTATGACTACACCATCTGGAGGACTGCACTCAACCTGCCCCCTGCTTCTCTGAGAGGCTGAGGGACACCTGCCAGACATGAGGGCTTCTGTCACTGAAAAGGAGAAGTGCCCACAGGACATTCTGGAATGGTGCTGCCTACTGCTTTCCTCCTGGCTTTGGCAGCAAATCACCACAAATAGGGTTTCCAGTTGGAGCACTCTTAGGCACAGTAGTCAGCTGGCATGGTCACCAGATGCAAAAATGTTTGATATGATGCTCATGACAGCCAGATATGTAAGTCCTGATTAATTCATCTTGATCAATGCTGCTATGCCTGCATAGGTAGAGACCACAGAACATCATTAAAATCTGGACATACTCAGGCAAGAATCAATAGTAGAAGCTACTGAGATTTCAGTAATGGAAACGAGGCCTGAGATTGACGTTTTAGCTCTGGAGACTTCAGAATTTGATCCTTCTGTGCTGGTGCAGGCACTTTGTGCAAATTAATTGAAATCATTTTTAAAACTGCTTTCTCTAAATTTGTACTCGTTTCCAAGTGGAGAAACACATTTTTTAAAAGTGCATCTTTGACAGGTCTTGGCCACATCTATTTCTGCTTTCCTACACATCTGTAAACAAGCAAGGGTCTTGATAATATTGTTGCTCTACTAAGTGGAGATGCTTGTTACCAAATGGGAAAGGACACTGGATGCAGCTGTCACAGAGAAAATCTGGTGCCTTCAAGGTTTCTAATGGGCTAGCTTTCCTCAGTGCCAGGAAATACTTGGCATAAGCATAATAGGGAATCAGAACTGGATCTCTGGCTGTCAAGCTGTCCTGCCCCTTATCTAAGTCAGCCTGATGTACATGTTGTTTCTGGGTAACTCTGTCATGGTTGGCTGCATAGTTTTGCTTGTTGTAGATTTTCTCTTCCTGCAGACCATGGCATGCTGCTTGAATATGTACCAGTCCTAAAAATCCCATCTGCCTTTTCCCAGGAAAGTGAAAAGGATTATTCATTGTCCACTCTGATTTGTGCAGTACTTTAGACTGTCCAGAGTGCTTTGCTAGGGGCTGTGCTGTGCCTGGTAAGGACAGGGCTCATTCAGAGGGGTGACATAGAGTACGGGTTCCTTGGAAGGCCTCTGGGACAGAAACCTTCCTGCCTCATCCCTCAGGGAAGAAGCAGAAGGGTTGCCTGGAGTAACAATGGAGTGCAATGGCAAAAAGTCCCACACAGATGCAAAAAAACCCACCATTAAAAAACACCACAAAAAAGGCAAGTAGCTGCAGATAAGCTGAATCTCTATTGGCTATGAGATATTTATTCATAGGGTTATTCCAGGTAGCACAGGCATGATGACTTTTATCATACTAGATATCATACTGGAAGGAAGATCTTGTAGAAGGCATCTCATATATAGCACTGATTTATTCAGTATGAAGATCTGAAAGCTTTACTTATAGCTATTGTAACTCTGGCTGTTAATCAGTAACTTCAATATTGTGATATGCCTTTGTGTCTCTCTTAAGGAAAAACTAAGATGCAACTGCCACAATAGTCATGTGTCATTACCCTCTCACAAGGTCTCCAGAAGAGTTGATGTCATAAAAAGCTTCAGAGTGCCACTGGCAAACAAATATCCTCTTGCAGCAATTGTATGAATGGATGGTTCTTAAATACTTGCTGTGAATAGAGAACTCTTTAACCAAAGTTCTTTTGTACCCGAAAATTTGTCATGCTGAAGCAAATTGCCAGGGTATTGTCCTGGTTTAAAGCAAATTCGGGAGGAAATGTCCAAATGGGGGCCCTCAACCAGTTTGGGGAAAAAATATTCCCTCAGAGAAGTGGAAAAAGAACCTGTTTATCTAAATGACAAAGCACTTCCCAGCACAAAAATGAACAATACCAAACACCAAAACTTCTCACCGCTCTGAAGGAGTTGACAAACTCAGAGGAATCCCTTCCGTAGGTCTCAGCCGCTCTCTCAGTCTGTTCTCAGTCCCTCTGGCACTGGGAAATGCCACGGCCTAGGCCAGGCCTGATGGGTCACAAGTGTGAGCTCCCGGTGCTCTTCTGAGTTTTCAGTACAGAGCAGGTTTGAACAATTCCAAGAAAAAAGGAAAAGAACAGTCTGGGGGAACTCTTTTGCCTCAGATAGCCAGAAAAGCTAACTAAAAGCAGCAGGAAAGTCTCTCCCACTGTCCACTGCAGGCAACTTGTGTGTGAAAAATATGGGGGAGCAATGCAGTTTCTGATAACAAACTCTGCACCTCTTCTCTCCTTTTTTACTCCTGAAACCTGTCTTAAAGCTGCAGAATTCAATATTCAGCACCAACAGACGATTTGGGGATACAAGCATCACAAAGTCACCCCAAGACAGGTAGTTAAAATCTCATCCCATGTGCATCATTCTACTCAAGTTCTCTTGCTGTCCTGCAAATTATTTAACATGCAGTTTGAATGCCCCTCCTTGTCTTCCCATCCCAGCCTCTTCTTCATCCTACAGAGAATATTTAATGCTGAAATTTTGACATGCATTCATTTCCATACTGGGACATAGCAATTAAAATAACAATTATATCTTCAGCTCAGGATGGAACACAATGACCTGCTTTAATAAGGGTTTTCATTACTTTTCTCCCACGGCCATGAAATAAAAGCAAAGGGAATACAGAAAATGACTGCCCAAGAAAATTGGTTTTTTTATAAATGTTCTCTCTTCTCAAGTGTATTCCAAGATAATAGCCCTGTTGCAGTGTAGGAAAATACCAGCATTAACAAGATTATTCCACAGACCTGGGTTTGTCTAGCAGTCCAGTACTTAAGAGATGATACATAGGTAGGCTGGAGCTGCTGCATTCGTTCTGCTTGGCACCATTTTTCTTCTTCTTTGTCATACATATCCTCATTACAGCCTGCTGGCGAGGACTGGTAATGGGATGAGTTACCTGGGATTAGACTTCGTACAATAATCAACAAATTCAGTCATCTCCCGGGCAGAGCCATTGCTCATGGAGATGCATTTCCTTGTTTGTCCCAGGCAGTTCTGTGAATGATGGGGGAAGAGCACGAGTACTGGCAGAGGAGCAGCCTTGCAGCCATCCATGCTGTAGTGGCTCCTCTCCCTGCCAGGGAATGGCAGATCCAGGCATGAGGAACAGAGGCTGTGCTCAGTAAACCCCTCTGGAGAGACCCCGGCACTGGGGGAGTGGGCGGGGCCCAGACTGCAGGAGGCTTCACAGTACATGCTGTGAACAATTAATCTAGACTCGTGTAGGAAGTGGCAATGCTTTGTCTTAGTACAGGAGGCAGAAAAGGAGGAAGGTACAAAGACTCTTTCAGAGAGGCACATGATTAAATCTTGGGCTTTTTCACGTTTAGACAACCTGCTCTTAACAAAAATAGGACTTCTTGGATCCATAACCGAAATACTGCATGTAAAACAATGTTGGTAAGTCAAGCCACTGACCTTTCCTGCTTTTATTGTGATTTTCATGTGCTTGCAGAATTGTGGAAAGGAAAGGGAAGACTCTCCTTGAAACTGTTAAAGAACATAAACTTGAACTGTTACAGGATTGAAAAGATCTTGAACAGATCTTCTAGGCAGTGATTGATGGAAAAGAAAACAAGGTAATTATGATGGTGCTGGGAACCTTCTGCACTGTGGCAGCCTGTGGCACTGAAAGGGGGTTAAAATAGCCTCTCTTTTATTCCCTCTTGATGGCATTTGAGCTCTAGAGCCAGAGCAGTAAAGCTGCTATCAAGGTAATATCAGGCTTTTCTTCTCCTTTCTTATTTTACTAAGTGGATTTTTTGAAACAGAAAAAAATGATCTGCAGAACAAAATACCGATCTAGTTAATGTGCTAAGTCATTCTAAGAGCCCATAAAACAAATCTGCAGGGCTCTGTCCCTCTTCAGCTGCACTGCCATTAACTGGACCCTGCCACTCAGCCACGTAACTGATTTTTATGTCATCTGTTGTGATATTGGGGCAACACTATTAAACTGTTCTGAAGCTGGAAATTGAAGTTATCTGACAGCAAGGTATATATTAGGTTTAGAATTATAGACTGTGTCAGAGCTAGCAAGGCAGAAATTCTACTTGCATCTGACTTTTTGCCATATCCCTGTCTCAATCCAGTGCCAAAGAGAGGAGACTCACTGGTTCTGCTGCCTGACAGTGGCTGTGGGGTGGGCAGGAGCCAGTGGCTCCAGAGCTGTTGCCTACTCTGCTGTTCTTCTGGGCTGTGGCAGCAACAGAAACACTCCCCAGTGGGGGTTGATTGGTTCTTTCCCATCTTCTTGGAAAGAAGCACAGCCAGTGTGGCTCAGTCTGACAAGGTCTGAGCTGAAAAAAAGGTAAAAAAACCTTGTCGATCATGAAGGGGAGGAATGGGAAGGGATTTTGACAGTCTATATAATCTGCTTTATAAAAGCAAAATGAAAACAAGTGCTTATGTATTCTCTGGAGCAAAAAATGTAAAAGCAGAAGTGAATAGTTTACTTCTAATGTAAACAATGTCTAGTTCCATTTGCCATTTGGAAAAAAAAACATTAACATATTTTGGGAACAATACCGCCCACTCCAGATCTCATTGAGGGATGCTAAATAAAAGCTTTTGATAAAATGAGCTTGCAGTAGGTCGGCGTGACCTCCATCTGACTTGACTCATTTGCAGAGCCTGATAAAAGTACTGTTGTATTTCCAGGCTGGTGTGAAAGCACAGGCAGGGAGGGAGAGAACTTTAGAACTGACTGGGAAATGCAGGAGCTGAAGATCACACTCCCATTTCAACATGTTTAGAGAGTAACCTTTTTCAGAATGAAATAGCTTCAAAGCAGCTGCTCAAACCAACACTGAGCACTTTATAACAGTGCAGCGCCAGGATTGTACCACACTCTGCCCCACATAGGTAATTTCTAGCAGACCCACACTAATGACTCCCTTCCACTGTGAAAGACAATAATTCAGATACTATAATGAGAAGCAGTATTTACATCTGAATTTGGTATTGGCACAGTGCATGATTCCTATGTTTGCAACACTTCCCTGATTATCTGCAAGTATGTCATCCTGTGTCTTTTCATCTATTGTGTTCTGCCCCGTAACTCTGACAAAGCAGAGAATGCCTTTCCTGCCATAGAAAAAACAGGAAGGCCAAATGCTTGTCTATCAGTGTAGCATCTCATTTATGAAGGCCCAAAGGTGACATTTCTGATCCTTACAGCTTTTAAACATGGCCCCTGTAATATAGCAGGTGATTGTGCATCAAAGGCTATCTGACAGGAGGTCATATTTGATCAGTTAATTAATCATCATGTTACAAAAGGATTACATGCTTGAAGGAAACAAAAACCACCTACATCTGTGCTTGAAGGACCTCACCAATATTATCAAATATATATTTCTTGGATTCAAATTACCTGCTATAATACATTATATTCAGGAAAATGGTAGATCCTATAAGTGGTTTTCTGACTCTTTCAATAAGAGGAGCTCTTTCGATTTGGTTGTAAGGCCCTGCTGCAATAGGAACATGCTGTTCTCTCATGGGACCAGAGCAAGAGCTTATTGCAAGGCTGAAGGCAGTTTTTCTAAGTAACACTTTAGCCCAAAATGCAGCCTTTTGTCACAACAGTCCAAAGAAGAAAAGTATTCATACCTTGATCGGGAATGAGTGAAGATAGTGTCTGTTGCATTTTTTCTCTTTAAAGGTTATGGCGATAAAAGCAAGAAATCAAAAAGTTCTAAATAAGTTAATTGGTCTGGTACAAATAATCCTGTTCTAGTGAAGCCATTATTAGAGAAGAAGCTATCAGAGTAGCTACAAGAGAAAAAGCACACCAGCTACTAAAGAAGCATGTGCTTTGTTCTGTCTGCAAATGAACTTAGGTGTCTCCTTGTGCAGCATTGTGCTTATTGGTTATACTTCAAGCAGATTGAAGTCCCAGCCTTCCCTGGATGCATCAGCCAAAGGCAGATGGGGCAAAAAAAAAAGCAGGATACAGCTATTTACATCTCCTGTGCTTTGATGTGGCACTTGGAAATCTGATTTCCACATAGCTCTGTGAAACAGGCTCCCAGGGATGTCTGTAAGTATGCAGAGAATTGAAACTGCATGAGTTAGTTTTCTAATACACTGGGTGCAAACTCAGCTTTTCTGTCTGCCTGTTTGTGAGAAGGAAGATTCACAATCTTAAATACTCAATCTGAGCATGCACACTGTAACTCACTGTCAGTGTAAGCACAGTAACAATAATGAAAACACCCAGAAGTAATTGAGGAGACCACATGTGTCTCAATGCCTAACAGAAGGGAGAAAAAAGTACACTTCTATCATTCTTCCTGATTTCGGAGGAAAGGGGAAAGGATGAAGCCACGAGCTGCTTAACTGTGTGCCTAAGGGGAGTGCCATAGATAGAAGTGCCAGCATCTCACCCTATCAGATTGCTTGCATCTCCCAGTTCTGCACCCACATACCTGCTGTGCCTGCTCTCAGTTCTGTGGAGTGTGTGCCTGAGCCCTTCTGAGGGTCACAATGCATTCTGGCCTCAGAGGTTCAGAACAGCAGATGTGCTTCTGCCAGGCCTGTACAATCTACAGCAGAACACGTAGAATCATAGAATAGCTGGAGTTGGAAGGTACCCTCAAGGATCATTGGAGTCCAGCTCCTGGCCCTGCATAGGACATCCTCAGCTCCAGTTTGTTGTTTGTTTTTTTTTTTCTCTAGAGGCAAGAACTTGGCCCTGTGTTACAAATTCCCAATTGTGGGAGCCCAGGGTGCACCCCTGGCCTCCTTGGGGGTCTCAAAACCCCCCTGGCAAGGGTCTCAAAGACCTCTGAGTGAAACCCTAGTGTCACAGGTGCTGAATTCTAACCCCTGGGGGAAGTTATCAGCACAAGGAGAATGGAAACAAGCTGCCAAAATTAGTGAAGTGTAAATTAGATTGTTAGAACGTAGATAAATAGGTTTCCTTGAATGTTTATGATAAGGGACACGTGGCCAAGATGGAGAATTTGGGGGGTGGACACCTTTTCCTCCTTCTTCTCCATGTCATCCATGCTGGGTGACACGTTGGCACTCTTGGATTGGATGGGGTCAGGGCTGGACCATTTAATAAAATTTTATTGTATTGGGAAAATTTTGTAAACATGTAATACGTAATACAAACTATATAAGATAATCCCTGCCTTCACCAGGCAGATTCCACCATGGATGCCAGGCTGAGCAGACCGTTGCTGGCCAGGCAAAAGGTCCCAGAGATAAGAAATAACAAACAGTCCTTGGAAAAAGAGAAAACCATCTCCAGCAGTCTCTCCTCGGCGGCTTCAGAGAAAACCGGGGTTTGAACCACCTTCATGTCCCTCTGGGGTGATCTCGAGGCGAAGGAGAAACCCCAGACTGGGACACCTGGCGTCCCTGGCTGGATAGTGACATCTGGCATCCCCCTGGCTGGGCAGTGATATCTGACGTCTCTGGATGCGCCACAGCCCACAAAGGTGGATGCGTACCCCCAGAAGGGCAAGGTTAAGAAGACACACTGAGATGGAGGAGACCCCCCCAGGCAGAGACATTTGGCACAGACGCTGGTGGATCCTTGTTGCCTGCAAAGGCAGGTACAGACCCCCAGAAGACCGAGCTTCAGAAGAGGCACGCTGTTGAGGAGGATTGCGGAGGAGATTTCTGGCCCTCTGCCAAGAAAAGCCGAGTTCCAGACGCGAGTCGGAGAGGAGGTGTCCCGGGAAGCCTCGCTCCTCTGCACTGCTGGTCGGTTTCAGGAACCTCCGAATCGATTTTGGACGAATTACTTTTGGGTAAGATGGTTCAGAATCAGACATATCATAGGATTCCCACCTAGCCATGAGCTGGGGGAGGGAGGTTTATGGCTGCCTTGCTATCAGCAGGCGGAGAAAGGAATTAAAGTCCCTCAGAGACTGGGGGAAGAGACACATCATAGGATTCTCACCTAGCTATGAGCTGGGGGAGGGAAGTTTATGACTGCCTTGCCAACAGCAGGTGGTTCAGCAAAGGCCTTGCCAGCAGCAATGTCAGAGAAAAATTAAGTTAGAAATATTTCCAAGTGAGTTACAGGACATAGAGTTTTGCTATTTCACCCCTTCAGAAACCCTGAGCCCAGAAGGCGGGAGGGCGCTGCAGGCAACTCTCCGGGCCATAGGGGACAGAGGGTAGGGGGACGGGACCTCGAAAAAATGCGGGCTCGGTGCCGCAGGGATGTCCAGGGAGGGACAACCTGCAGTGACTGGGACGCAGAAGGACAGGACCATGTGGGCTGCTCTCAGCCCAAAGGGGGAGGGAGCGGCAGCCTTCGCACTGACCAGGAAAAAAAACCAAAACCAAACAGAAAAAACCAAAGCAAACAAACAAAAACAAACAAACAAACAAACAAAACAGGGAAAAAGCGCGGTTCGGTGCATTTAGCTGCAGGGGTGTCCAGGGAGGGTCAACCTGTGGCAGTAGCCAGGACGCTCCTGCGAGAATTGTGAAAAGACACAGACAAACCTGTCTCCAGCTGTTAGAAATGCTGGGGGAGGAGATGAATGCCCTGTTTCAGGGAAACCTGAGATATCTACATTAGAACTGGCAGATTCTAATGGGGAGAGAAAATTTATGTTTTGGAAAGTCAAAGGAGAAAAAATTAACAACTTTTAAGCAATTGCAGGCAGCTGCTCGGACAGAGCTGGACAGAGAAAACCCGTCCACAGCAGTGTGAGCTTACAGCCCAGGGCTCACTGGGTGGGGGGGGCACAGCCACCCTGCTCCCAGAGAGTCTCCAGCAGCACCCCCGCTGCTCCCCCTGTGCGTGCAGGGGTCCAGTGCAGCAGACAGGAGGGGGAATGGGGGGTGGAAAGATGCCAAGAGCTGCTTGTTATCTATACTGTGGAGAACAAACAGAGCAAGGGAACAGGGTAAGAGACTCAGTTTTATTTTCAGTTCTTGTATGTTAAACTAAAGGTGTTTGTTTTGCATTGTTGTAAAAGAAAAAAAAATAGCTAAAACTTTAAGAATGGTGAAGGTATTTTAATAGTATTAGGTATTTTAATAATTGAAGGTATAATAAGGTATTTTGTATTTTATTTGAATACACATCATCTATATTTAGTGATCTGTTATTGCTCAGATATGAGTGGACATTTATTTAAATGTCAACATTGAGTTTTAATTTTCCTATAGTTAATTGTTTTAGAGAAGCCAGTTTATAAGTATTTGCAATATTGTCAATATAAATCAATAGATTTTTTTTTATTGAGTTGGATTTTAAAATTTAAATTTAGTTTCTGTATTTAATGTTAAAAACACTGTAATAAGATTGTATGAATTCTATATCACAGAACAATTTTGTTTTCTGTTTCATTGTTTAATCTGAAATCTTTCAATATTTTAAGTAAGTTTTGGAAAGCCCCCAGATGTGTCCTTGAATCAAATGTATGAAGATAATCAGCTAAATTGTGAACTTAATGTTTCTTTGTTTTCCTTTTTATTAATTCTCTCTTTTATTTTGGCAGGTCTTTTGTGACCTGGCACTGTGCTGTCTTATGGTTTTGAATATTTTGCAGAATTCCAGAAAATTATTTGAGCTTCATTCTCAGAAAAAATTTTTAGTGTTATGGTTTTCCTGAGTTGCTATCACAGAAGCACTGCAGTGTCTTGCTATGTTCAAAGTATCTTACCCTAAAGATGAATTTTAGAGAAAATGAGTCGCGAGAGGAGTTTGATTTCTTTTTGAAATGTTTAATTGTAGCTTTGTTGTTAAGAGTTGTGTTGGTTTTTTTTCTTTAATAAGAAGATGTCAGGGAGTTCTCTTCCACTTAGAGTTTAGGCTCTGGCCAAGTCTTGATTCTAACTGAAAGAGAAATTGTGTAAACCCAGGTGTTTTCCGCATCAAAATAATATTCCAGTCATTTGGATTGGCAATTTGACTTATCAATATAACAGCTGAAGCTGACTTTGAAATGAATTTGGTGTTCATTTTCCGGAGATGACCATCTAATTCCTCATTGATTCAAGGTTTGTCAGCTGTCTTCAGACCCTGAGGTGATGACACGTTTTTTTTAAAATTGATGATTATCTAATCTTGTAAATGTATGTCTGTTGTTTAAAGTATTGTTAATTATTGTATTGTGTTTACTTGCAGAAGATTGTAAACTTTGGGTTTGTTTTTTTGTTAGATAATAGTTGAAATAATAGTAGAAAGGAAAATTTTCCAGTTTTGATCAAAAATTTAGAACAGAGAAAGTTGAAAAGCTTTCAAAGTAAGCATTTGGGGGAAAGATTCTGTTTGTGTCTCCACAGAGAGAGGACAGAGATGGTTGAAGCCTGCAGCAAGATTGAAACACCACAACATATAGCTTCAGTTATCAAGGAGCAAATGACAGAAGTTCTTCAAGAACAACATAAAAAGATTTTTGCAAATTTTAAGAAGAAAAAGAATCTGTCTGAAATACAATGCTACAACTGTGGGGTTTTTGGACATTTTTAGGAAGAATTGTCCTCAATCCACAAAGACTTCCAAGCTACCAGAACTTTGCCCTAGATGTCGCAGAAGACATCTGGCAAGTGAATGTTATTCTCTGACGGATGTGGACGGAAAACCATTGCCACTGCCAAAAAACACGAAGTGCAGGACCATCTTGTACTACAACAGAAATGATGGCGGTGCAACAAGGAACAGCAACAACACCGGCACAGACAATACAGTTGTCGGGGGGCGTCAATCTGACTCCCTCAGCAGGGTGTTAGGGGACATCCCCTGTGACAGGGATTTGCCGCCACCAGGAATGCAGTACATCCTGTCAGCTTCAAAAGTGGTTTGTTTTTTGAATGAAGGATCTGCATCTATACCTACAGGATTCAAACAACCGTGCCAAAAGAGACAAGATTTTTTGATAATAGGCAGAGACCGGTGCAGCATTTTTGGACTGACAATATATTCTACTGTTGTTTCAGCAGACTGCTTCGAAGAGCTGACAATTTTAGCAAGGGCTCTTCGACCCCCATTGACAATTCCACAAAATACTCAATTGGCAAAAGCGATAGCTCTGCCATCGTATCCATTGGAGCATCAAGCAATGCCGGCGATGGGCGAAGGGCATCCACACTACAATGACCATGTCGAAGTACACGCGTTATGATTGAAGTACATAACCCGTGAACAACCAACTATTACTTGGGACTTGATATACCATAACAGGGAAATAACCATCACAGGGATGGTGAACACCGGACGTGACACTGATTTCATATATTTCATATATTTTCTGACCTTGAGAATGGAACTTGTTTGTACATTTGGACCAAATCACAGGCATTGGAGGAAGTTCTGTATGCCTCCAAAGCGAAAATTCAATGACATTCACAGGACCCAGACAGAAGACAGCTATTACTCGTGCAAAAGTTATTCACTGTATGGGAAAGAGATCTCCTTTCACAGTGGAACATGTACCTGACAATGGATTTTTAGTAGGACTTACTGCGGCACTTGCCACTCCAAAATTGACATGGAAAACTGATACGCCTCATTGGGTGGATCAGTGGGCCTTGGAGAAGAAGAAGTTGAGCGCATTGAAAAATTTGGTGAAAGAAGAACTAGAAAAAGGACACATAAAACCGACAAACAGCCCGTGGAATTTTCCAGTGTTTGTCATCCAAAAAAAGTCTTCTGGATCGTGGAGATTGCTTCACGACCTCAGAAAATTGAATGAAATAGTGGAGAAGATGGGACCTCTTCAGCAAGGACTTCCATCACTCATGATGATTCCCAGAAACTGGCCTCTTGTTATTATTGACTTCAAAGATTGCTTTTTCAGTATTCCACTTCATGAAGACGATGCTCACTGGATGGCATTTTCTGTTCCAAGTTTGAACAGAGAAGAGCCGATGAAGAGGTATCATTGGGTTGCTTTACCCCAAGGCCTCAAGAACTCGCCAACAATTTGTCAATGGTATGTGGCACAAACTTTGCCCCAGCAAGACACAAATATCCCAAAGCAAGAATCATACACCAAATGGATGATTTGCTCATTGCTGCGTCAACAGACCAAAAACTGCAAGAAGTCCGTGCTTGTGTAATCGAAGAAATACAAAAAGCAGGACTCGAAGTCAGCACTTCAAAGATTCAAGAAATTGCGCCCTGGAAATACCTTGGATGGAAAATTACCGAACAGACAATCAAATCTCAAAAACTAGAAATCAGCTCAAAAGTCAACAATCTCCAAGATCTGCAGCAACTTCTTGGAGAGATCAACTGAATGAGATCGATTTTTGGAATCACTAATGAAGACCTTTTATCTTTGTTCGGTCTTCTGAAAGGAGACGACAACATCAAATCCCTCAGGACTCTTACACCAAAAGCACAAGCAAGCTTGCAAAAAGTTGCAGAAATGATACAGGACAGACAAGCACACCGATATGTGGACTCTTTACCATTCCATTTAGCAGTGTTGGGAGAAGAAACACAGCTATATGGTTTGATTTTTCAGTGGGACGAACACAAAAAAGACCCTCTTTTAATTATAGAATGGGTTTTCCTATCTTACAGATCTTCAAGGACAATTCTTACAGATTTAGAAATGACAGCACAAGTGATAATAAAGGGAAGAACAAGGTTGATGACAATGACGGGCAAGGACTTTTCAATGAACAATGCGGCAAGGACCACAGATTTCTACAATACCAATGAATCAAAAAATGAGGCAGCAACTTGGCCTCAATTTCAACAAGTGAAATTGAGTACCTTTGAGTACTGCTCAAAGTACCTTTGAGCAGACAAATTCCTATAGATACACACAGACCTGCAACAGCAGCTCAAGATAATTTAGTTGATTGGGCAAATATTAGAATGGACTTGACAAAAAGCAGAGAATGTCCTGCAGTTGGGACTGGTGAAATAGCCAGTGAATTATGACCCACAAGGACAAAACAAAGATGGCAAAAATTAAATCATGATTTAGTTAAAGATTTTATTAAGGCAATTAGAGATTATGGACTGGGATCTTCATATTTTAAACAGTTTTTAAAAGGTATTCTCAATTAATATGACTTGACTTCATGTGACATGAAATCTCTTGTGTCATTGATACTTACTGACACACAAGAACTTATGTGGGAGAGCAGATGGAAAAGAGCTTTGGAGGAGCTGTGAAAGAAATACCAAGGTGGTGCTCATGCTAACCTCACCATGGCAGAATTAGCAGGAGACCCTCCTCACAATGATCCAGCACAACACGCCACCAGGATTCCAAGGGGAGTGTTGGCAGACATCAAGGAAAAAGGATGTGAACTTCTCTTCAAACAAAATATAAAAGACTTAAGGACTGACAGTGAAACATGATTGTTTATATGTTGTTGTATCTTATTTTTTGTCAACTGTACTAAGTGAAAAAGCGGATTTACCAGTGATGCAGCCAAGGGAGAAGGTTTGGGAAAATGTAGCACGGACAGTGGAGTTGGGCACAATTTGTTTGAGGCATTCCAGGCAAAAAAGCCCTTTTCAACATGTCTGGTGGGATTGCCAGTGAAAGAATGGCCCATTCCGGAGGGCATCCCTTCATGGGTGATGTGACTTGTGACAACTCCTGTGGACGGATGGCACGTGTGAGTTCAATTTCTCCCTGTGGCTGTTTTCAAACCAAAAGAATCTGACATTTTTGGTTCGACAATGGATTTTTGAATTGTATTTGATGTTTTAGGAGTGAAAAAGAACCAAACAACATATGTTACTCTGAATCAGAATGTATATGGCAATTATATTGTAGTCTCAAAAAAACCATCCTTCCGAATTCTAGCACAGTTATCGTGCCTGGATGGTCTGTTTGACCTTTTTGATCTTTTACCTTTGTAAAAATAAATTTTGATAGTAGGTTTCTATATATTAGTGGAGCTTGTTGCTATTCTCATTGCTTTGCCATGCATCATCCCATGCACTCAGCGTGCCTTGAACAAAGCTGTGAAAAGGGTGTTTTTGGTGCAAGCAGTGGAGGGAGATGTGGGAGCCCAGGGTGCACCCCTGGCCTCCTTGGGGATCTCAAAAGCCCCCTGGCAAGGGTCTCAAAGACCTCTGAGTAAGACCCTGGTGTCACAGGTGCTGAATTCTAACCCCTGGGGGAAGTTATCAGCACAAGGAGAATGAAAACAAGCTGCCAAAATTAGTGAAGTGTAAATTAGATTGTTAGAACGTAGATAAATAGGTTTTTTTGAATGTTTATGATAAGGGACACGTGGCCAAGATGGAGAATTTGGGGGGTGGACACCTTTTCCTCCTTCTTCTCCATGTCATCCATGCTGGGTGACACGTTGGCACTCTTGGATTGGATGGGGTCAGGGCTGGACCATTTAATAAAATTTTATTGTATTGGGAAAATTTTGTAAACATGTAATACGTAATACAAACTATATAAGATAATCCCTGCCTTCACCAGGCAGATTCCACCATGGATGCCAGGCTGAGCAGACCGTTGCTGGCCAGGCAAAAGGTCCCAGAGATAAGAAATAATAAACAGTCCTTGGAAAAAAAGAAAACCGTCTCTGGCAGTCTCTCTTCAGTGGCTTCAGAGAAAACCAGGGTTTGAACCACCTTCATGTCCCTCTGGGTTGATCTCAGGGCAAAGGAGAAACCCCAGACTGGGACACCCAATGGCCAGGGCTGCTGTATCTCTGGCATGTGGTTTTCTGCTGTCACCTGGATCTGCACTGCTTTGGGGAAGGAATGGAACATGCAGTTGTCTTACTAAAACTGAGCTGGATTCAGCTGGAGTTCAGTCCTTCTCCACTACTTAATCCTAAGGGGTGTTTTTTGTTGGTAGTTTTTATTTTGGGTTTTTTACTTTTTTTTTCAGTTCCTGGCTATCAGTACTCACTGAAATGCAGGGATCTGGAATTAACTTCCCCATCCCAATTAACTTTAGCTGATTGAGTCATTAACAGGAAATGCAACTAGAAGAAGCTTTTCAAATTTTCATATAGTAGGGAAATAAATCCCTTTTAGTACCAGTTGCTTGAAGTTCTTAAATCCCTCCTAGAGACTGCTAAGCCATACTTTTTAAAGATCACAGCTACCTCAGACCTCATGGCTACTTTTTCAGAATTGTTCTCTACGATGTACCTGCAGGGCAGACATTGTCACAGGATTGCAGCAGGTGTGGCCCTGGGACTTCAGTCACCTTTGGCAAATATGGTGCTTGCAACACTTATTCAAAGCAGGCTGATGGCAGTTCCTCCTCTGGAGTGGCAATGCTGGTGTTATTTTTTGAGAACATTGCTGTATAAACTGGCTGAGGTTCAAGTGCAAACTCCTTCATTTGAATAAAAAAACCCTTTTGGTTTTCAATACATTTAATGAATAAAATGTATGCCCATTATTCATTAAAAAATACCTTTACAATTCAAACATCATCATACAAGTTACAATAAGCAGTAACATGATTACAGTCAAAAACTGTGACCCTTCAAAAACCAATCAACCAAATAAAAAGCCTAAACCTCCAAAAACTCCCCAAATCACATCACATCTATGATTTTCATGTAAATTGATCTTCACACTAAGACTTCTACTATCACTTTTTACATCATGAGCAAAACCTACCAATTTTACTTAAGAGTGGTGTGAATTTTCAGGTAAGTGTTCAGTCAAAGGTTTAGATTATACAACAAACCATTAGGATTCTGTTCAACTCTTGCCATGGCAGCAAGAAACAAGAAGGCACAAGGATTTCTGCATGAAATCTTGAATCTTACAGATATTCCTCAGTTTAGAAAAAACACAGTAATTTCCCAGAAGTGGTCTTTCCGTGTTTGTGTTTGTTGTGGCACAGCTGGATGCTGCTGTGCTGAGTTCCCCACTGCTGCAGTGGGTCCCTTTTAAAAAGAGAAATCAAAACAAGTAAGGTGATTTAAAAGAAGGAATGATCTCAACTAATGTAGCAAGGCTACTGCTGATAATTCTCTCTATGGGCTACTCCTTCTTAGCCACTCTTTTACTATAATTATACTTTGCTAATATGGTGCAAAACCTGTTGAAAATCATCAGCCAGGTTCTCTCTGGGTAGAGTCTGTGTCAGTACATCATGTACCTGGGCCTGTGCAAAGCACAGGACGCTGTCCTTCATGGCATCCTTATGTCTAAACTGGAGAGACATGGATTTGATCGCTGGACCACTCAGGGGATAAGAAATTGGCTGACTGGTTGCACTCCAAAAGCTGCAGTCAATATCCTGATGTGCAGATGGAGGCCAGTGATGAGTGGGGTCATATGGGGGTTGTCATTGGGCCTGGCCCTGTTTCACATCTTTGCTGATGACACAGAGAGTGAGACTGAGTGCTCCCTCATTCATCAGCAAGTTCTCTGATGACAACAAGCTGTGTGGCATGGCTGATGCACTGCAGGATAAGGATCCAGAGGGATCTGGACAGGCTTGAGAAGTAGAGCTGTGCAAAGAAATAGGACTTGGGGGTGCTGAGGGACGACAAACTTAAACTGACCTGGCAACATACACTCGCAGCCCAAAAAGCCAAATATGTCCTGGGAAACATCCAAAGCCTTGTAGGCAGCAGGGCAAAGAAAAGGATTTCGCCGCTCTGCTTTGCTCTGGTAAGACCCCACCTGCAGTGCTGCATCCTGCTCTGGGGTCCCAGAACAGGAAGGACAGGAACCTGTTGAGGAGATCATGAAGATGATCACAGGGCTGGAACATCTCACCTGTGAGAAGAGGCTGAGACAGTGGGGCTATTCAGGCTGAAGAAGATAAGGCTCTCGAGAGACCTTATTGCACCTTCCAGTACCTCAAGGCAGACAACAAGAGTGCTGGAGAAAGACAAGGTCATGTGGTAGGACGAGGGGGAATGGTTTAAGAGCTTAACTAAAGGATAGAAGTTATACATATAATGATTAGTGTAGAAGCAATGTAGAAAGTTAATTATTAGCAGCTGGGCCAGTAGAGCTAAGACAATTCATTTGTTTGGCTTTGTTGTGTCAGGATGGGAGGCTGGGGTATTGTTAAAATGAAGAAACAGAAGTAACTGTAACCTGAGCCCTGAAAACAGCCAGAACCAGGTTGGGGAGCCTGAACTATGGCCAAGGGGCCAGAGAGCCTGCCAACAGGACACAGGTGAAAACTTGAAAGTGAGGAAGGCTCCCTGACTTCATCCTAAGAAGACCACTGATTCATTTCAAAAACCCACCGACCCATTTGAAGGAAAGAACTGCACAAGCATAAAAGGACTTTGAGTTAATTTTAGTATGAAGTGGGGGTAGGTAGGGTTAGGTAATGCCATGCATAGGCATATTGGGTAATTATATGAGTATGTAAGACTTTTGTGGATAAAAGAAGGCAAGAGCCCCGTATATTTTGCACATGCCTGTGGGAGATTTCTCCCTGGTGTGCATTGTAATAAACATACCGCTTTCTAACTTTAAGTAGTTGGAGAGTCTTTGTTTCTGCATCATGAGAAGGAAGGTTTAGATTGGATATTAGGAAAAAAGTCTCTGTTGTGAAGCACCTGGAACACGTTGCCCATAAAAGCTGTAGATGTCTCATCACTAGAAGTGTTCAAGGCCAGGCTGGATGGGTTTTGATCAACCTGGTCTAGTGGAAGGTGTCCCTGCCCATGGTGGGAAGGTTAGAATTAGATTAAGGTCCCTTCCAATCATTCTGTGATTTACTGTTAAGTCTCAATCTGTTTTCATCTCCACCTGCCAGAGACAATGGACAGCAAGGAAGATTAAAAAGGGATAATTCAGTTATTCTTTCCTTCCAGGGAAGGTAAAGAGCAGCCGTAGTCTATAAATTTTGCACTATATTATGAAACAGTCACTTCTGAAATGCTTAAAGAACTCTTCTGCAGACACACACAAAGTGTAAATTTATTTTTGACAGAAGAAAAAAGTGGTTTGAGTCAATTTAGACCAAGATAATTAAGCTTTTTAACATTTGTGGAGATATCAGCTATCAACTTCAAAGCAGTGGTAGCCGGCAGTGCTTAGACCTAGCAATTGGGAAGGTTCAATAGAGCCAGTTCATATTGCTTCCACTATCCAAGACTACGTTAAGGGGCTCATCAGTCACCTCACACCCTTTTGACTGAACCAATACAAGCAAAACATAGGATCATTTTTGTCTGCCAAGGTCTTTATACAGCAGCTTACATACAACCACCACCGCCCCATTCCCCTAAATGGAGGTCAAGGCAAATTCTAAATACTCAGCAAGTGGAGCACCGTACTGAGCAAAACAAACAGCTTTGGTTTATATCTGCTCAACAGTAGTTGATGAACACATAAAAAAAGCAAAAGCAGCAGCTTTCTCAAGGAAGCCTCAGTGTCTGCTACCCCACAGGACATATGGGTCTACAGGATATAAGGCAGAGCCTGACTCTGAAGTTTTGTATGTAGAATATCCTGCAGACTAGGAGGCTGTTCTAAGTGTTGTATCAAGGCTGAAACTCCAGAATGAAGATTGAGGCTTTGACCCCAACTTGGAAGTCTCATTTAGCTACTCCAGTGCTGTCTGATCTAATGATTGCAGATGCCATCTATGCAGCAGCATCAAGCATGGTGAATTGAGGACAGTTTCATGCAGATTTTCAGCAGTTACTATCCATGAACAGAGCACCAAGGAAAATGCACACAAACTAAAAGCTGACACCAGACACTGTCAGGATCATCTCATCTAGTCCTTGCTGGAAGCCTTTTAAGAGGTCAGGCCTGAGGGTGGAGAGCTGATACTTACTTTCCCATGTAGCTGAAGTATCCTGTATCTGAAGCTGCAGAAGAGAAGAAAGTTGTTCTAAAAAGATGCTGGCAATGCTCTAAGTAGTGAAGAAAGAATTTCCAGTGCTCAGCCTCAGCTGCAGAATTTAATTTTATGTGTTAAAAACAGAAGCACATAATAGGAACCTTAACTAAAAAAGTACAGAAGATCATTCAGCTGTGATTTCAGAGTAGCCCCTTTCCACCCTGCTTTGCAGTGTGGCATTGAGGTTCTGGGATGCTCTTGTGTCTCTTCTGAGCACCCTCTGTCTACACTTACACTTACACTGACCTCTCCATCACCTTCCCAGGGATTTATGGCCTTGTGTGCATGATCAACGTGGAGAGTGTTTGTTTTTTCACACAAAGAAAAATAAACTGAGTTTTCAGTCAACTCTCTGTTCTCAAACTGCACGAGAGAGAAGCAATAGCATATTCCTGATTAGTTGCCCTCGTTGCCAGCATCTTCTTAAAATGCTATTTACACATACTCATACACATACATTGGATTCTGAATCAGGCAGTGGCCACTGAAAGCCAAGTTACAGCAAACAGGAGGTCTACATTTATCAACCGAAAAGCTCAGAAGCTTCCCTGCATTGGGTTGGCTTCAAGTGCAAGTTGTCCCCTGTCCCCTCAGAAGCCACAAATATGCAGGTAATACACACAGAGCAGATTCTATTGCTAAACAGTGTGAGAAATGCAGTAAAATACAAAATCCCAAGTTGTCATGACCTGTGATTTACTGCACATTTTTCTGCCCATTGTGACGGCAAATTTAGACTCCATCTTCAAGAGCCCCTGGGCCAAGCCACATCAGTAACTAGGGATGACTGCAGTGGAAATACAAAACCACTGGGAACCACTTCTCTTCTGACTATACTCCAGCTCACAACCCACATTAGACTAGACAGCCTGTATTTTAACTGCAATAAAGCAAACTGCAGAAATGCTCAGATACTATCGTGAGGGAGCAAAACTGCAGAAAAAGGTAGTTTAGTGAGCAACACAGCTGTGCATGCTCCCAGTGGAACTGAGCCTTCCCTCTAGGACCATCCTAGTCTCAGATCCTTAAGATCTGCTGTAGGGCATACAGGCATTTCACAACTGTCTGCATCATTTGCTGACCAGCTACAGAAATAATTGGTGAGGGATCCTGACCTTTGGTTTCTCCCCTTTATCTGTGTGGGGAGGTCCATTTCATATCTCTGTGAATGATTCCATCTTGCCTGCTGGCTTTGCCCCAGAAAAAGACTGGTGACAGCTGTGCCAGATTCCACGTTATCTAACCTCATACACAGGCAGCAAAGTAACCCATGCAACATTCTTGCAGGCTGTTGGAGAAAGGCCTCCATATGAGTCCAATACTTGGACCTCCAGTGATCCTTCACTGTAAGGAATGCTCCCTCCATGAACAGCCTTTTTTGTAAACACAAAGCAAAAGTTCTCCCAATGCGTGGTTGCATCAGTCACAGCCCTGTCTAATCCACTAAGCAGGCATAACCATCTGGAAGTTGTATTTTAGCTGCCCAAGGGGCCACACTTTCAGGCTGGTCTAGAGGCTGCTAGATTTTTTCACACTGAAGCTCAGAAACCACTGTTACGACCCTGGAGATTTATGAAAGACACTAATCAGCATTTCTAAACACCAAGCTGTGCTTGGGCACCAAGAGACACAAGTTGTTGGCTCAAGCTGAAGCAAGGGATTCTGAGACCCAGAGTCACTCCCTCTCCTTTGAGGATGAGCTGGCATTTCGTCTGAGCTCTGGCCAAACTGACACAGCAGCACTGAGCTTGACAGAGTTTAGTTGTCTCAGATTTGAGTCGAACATGTTATTTTTTGGTCTAAACCCAAGCTAGTTATATTTGAAGTAGACTGCAATAAAAGACAGTTGCTGTGGAATTGGCTTCATCAGTGACATAGGACTGCAAGTATTTAGTACACAGTATATAATTGTAAGCGAGCAGTCTGCTGAAATGCCAAAGTTCAGAAAAGCAGCCTTTGCACAAAAGTTCCGTCAGGGCTTTTAGCCCAGAGACTTCAGTCTTAATTTAATCCAGCTACCACACAAAAACCATTATAATCAATGAACAAAAAGAAGATTTGCACATTCAGAAATAAAACACCACTTTAAGCACCTACATGTTTGAGAATCCAAGTAATACTCCTTTTCATAAATAAGAGGCTTCCATCTGAGTGTGTAACAAATGATGTACATTGATGCTGAGCCACAACATGTTTAGAAAAGCTGAGGGCCACTAAAAAAGAAAGTGCATTTATAAGAGCAGGGCTTTGACCACCAACAAAATCACAGAAATAGTGCTGCATTCTGTGGCTATCTGCAGTTAGACAGCTGGAAACACCACCATCTTACCCAAGTACCAATTTATGCAAGTCTGAAACCACTTTCATAAGGAGCAATTTTTACCCTCTTTTGCACATTTCTGTCCCAAAACATCACACAGTATTGCTGTCCACTTGGACGGTACTGTAGGACACGATCATATTAATTTTTCAAGTTTGAGCTTTTTTTTTCTAGTAAATCCTGATAAATCAGAGCAACACAAATGCAAATTCTGCATTTCACACAGAGGGAAGTTCCACCCTGCTAATCCGTGGCATGTTACCTTTGGTTTGCTCATTAATGTAAGCAGCCCAAGTGCCATGTATTCTCCATTTCTGCTGATAATGCTCAAAGATTGCAAAGAGGAACTTACTGTAAATTATCTAAATTGGATCTGGACACAGCAGTATTGTTACTGTAATATGAGTTAAAAGAGAAGAGGGAAATCCCAGTATTCTACTCAAACACAGATGCAATTTAAATGTTACAAATTTAATGGGAGCTGTCATAAGAGCTGCAGGCATGACATAGCAATTTCAGTAAATACAGCAGGGTAAATTGCTTATTAAATCAAGTCATCCTCAAACAGGAGCTGTGGCTACAAATTCATATGATACAATGACATAACTTAACTGCAACAAATCACACTGCTCCCCATCCTTTTCTTTTCAACCTGGAGATTTTAGACCATCTTAGGAGAGCTAAAAAGCCTTCCTGAAGCATGAAAACTTCTGAGAGGCTTAATAAGAGTGCACAAAAGGGTAGCGAGTATGTACACACTGTGCTGGATGGTGAACTTCTCTGGGTAAATAGAACTTAACCTTTTGAACTTAAACCCTTGGACTCCACAGGATGTTGCAAGATTGCAAATGTTTTTCTCTGAAGGACTGAACAGGACACTTGGGCTTTGTGCACAGGCCAAAGAGCAGTGTTGGTGGCAGGAATGTTTCTCTGGCTTCCTGTCTATCCAGGCCTGCTCCCATTCCAAAGCACGGCCTCCTGCTGATGTCCAAGGTCCACCTCACTTGCATTTTGTTTTCTCCCATTTATCAATTTACCAATATTACTAAAAATACCAAATCACACCTGAAAGGCAAGTGCTCTGTACTACAGCATGACAGTACTGAATTCAGACTTTTTCAAAGTGACAAATCCCCAGAGAAAAAGGAAACAAGTAACTTATGAACTGGATGCTTGGAAGCATGTATCTGGGCCTGCTGGTGGGAGGGACAGTCCATGCTTGATACTGGAATTTTCTCATCTCCCCAGAATATAGCTGAAAACAGAAGTTCTCATTTCTATTTATCCAAACCAAGGTCACAAGTAGCCAGGACAAAAAAGATTATACATTTTTTACACCCAGAACTGCAACACCAACAACTTGATCTCATTCTAAATATCATAATATTCTTTAGGGCACACATGGAAAAGATAAAATTTAAGAAAAATGCCTAGAATGCAATAATAAAGGTAGTAAGCACAGCCAGCAACACATGAACTGCACCTGACTATTCATGTCCAAAGATCAGTACAAGCGTGAAAGTACACTGAGTGCTTTAGTCCAATTAGTACAAATCTTGTGTGTGTTTACTGAGACTAACCCAGAAAGCATCCAAAAACAGCCAAAGGTAAAAGAGAATAACTATAGATTTTTGAAGACAAAGTGCTCTCTTTATAGGTAGGTGGCAAAACCAAAGTAAACAAAACCAAACCAAAAATACATACACACAAAAAAGCACATTGAAAATGCTGGAAAGATTCCTTGCTTTAGCAGAACAGCTTACAAACACATTCCAAGGCTACATCATTGGAAATGTGACATTCACAGTTTGAAACATCTAGTAGGAGACTGGAAATTCACTTCGGTATCACTGAGCCACCACTTGCAGTCTTTGGAATAGATCTGCCAAGGCACTTCATTTGTGACTGATGCTGAGCTAATGTACTAATGAGGGACTGCTCCAGTAACACACCCATATGAGTGGGGGAAAACCAGATCACAAGCACTTCCTTGTTCTTGGAAAGAGCAGTATAAGGTTGGTGTCCTCCAGGGGCCTAAAGACAGCACCACTGCTTGGACCACACCACAGGGTTTTTTTGGGAAAGGATGCATCTGGTGAGAGGCAGGATTACACATCATCTAACTGGGGGCAAGAGGATTATTAGAGAAGCATTTGGTTGAAGAGCTTATGCACTCATACATGATTTAAGAAGCAATTCTCACCAATAGTTTTTGTGCTAGCTGCCAGACATTACATTGCTATTACATCTGAGACACACTGCAAGTCTGATCCCACTCAGAAAACAAGCAATGCAAAGGTACATGTATGACTGGCAATTTAACATTCTAAGCCAGGGTCACTGCACTCATCCACCTCTTCCTTTGGGGGAGCTGACAGATATTTCCCATTTGTGAGGGGACACTGCGTACAAACACAGCTCTGGCCTTTCAGCAAGAAGCCTTCCACACAATTCCAGATTGGCTGACTTTATCCTACTGGATGTAGAACATAAGCTCTACTTAAACTTATGAAGAAAATCCTCTGCTTCCTCAAATTTACAGATGCTTTTATGAGCAGTCCACATTTTAAAATCCTCATGTAACTTAACAGACCTGCTGGGATCAAACTGCAGTGATTTTGTACATTTGTTGAAAAGACCAGTTAAAATTAACAATCTCAAAAGAAATTCCTTTTACCCAGCAAATAAAGATTCTTAGTTTAGAGGAAGGGAGTGTTCAGGTAGTCATTTGTTCTCTTGAGAGCTGGTCTGCAGAGCTCTTTATTTTTAAAAAAGTGAAATAATCTTTCTAATTACTTTTTAATAAGTTCTCAAAAAAATTAATGGATTGCTTCTGCATTTTAGCACTTGTTTCTGAACCACTAAAAGTCAGCTGATCAAACCTGCCTTTTGCTCACATAAAGTTCTTGCAAAAGAGGTAAGAAGCAGAGCAAGCACTGATCCTACAACCGTAATGCCAAAACACTTTCAACACATACAGTGAACCCCCTCAGGCCAAGCCTGTGACTACAGCATGGAAGGCAGCAGAAATGGGAGAGTGGGGAAAGGACCTGCAGTGCCCTAGGACAAGTTTAATGTTATTTTTTTTTTTAAAGAAATCCATCAATCTCATTACCCATTTACAGCTATTCAGGGGTGGGAGGAACTGAAAAAGAAAGAGCTCTCTTCAACCTGGATAACTAATACTTAAGGGAAAACCCCACAGCTTTGGGTTTAGCTTCCAAAGAAGCTGGTGAGGTAAAAGAGGGCCATGTGGAGGTCAGTAAGTGATTTGCGGAATGGTGATGCAGTGACACCTGCAAAACTAAAGTCACAAATGAAAGCAAACCAGAGAGAGTCATCTAGGAGGCAATAGGACTCCCACCCATCATAGAAGTGAAGACTGTGCAGCAAACAAGTAAAGAGGGACCCAGAGAAGTACAGGTGATGATTTTGTTGGAGATAGACTTTGGTGGTTTTTGGGGGTTTTTTTTTGGAATAGCCTACAGCAGGATGACACAATGAATGCAGTCACTTTAATCTATACCTTGTAAATTAAAGGCAGAACTTTTCAAACTGTTTTTTTCTTTAAATCTCTGAAAAAGTGTGTTTCAAAATCAGGATGTGATTAACTGGAATTCCATATTATGGAATTACAATGAACATGAGAACTAATCTATGCAAGTATTACTTCTGATTTCTGTTTCTTCACATTTTTTGGAGTCACTGTTAGTTTGAATCCTGGACAAAAGGGCTAATGTCTTTCTTGAATTAGGTCCCTCTTTATGTAGCGAACTGGAACACACTGGAAGCACAATTACGCAGCTAAAAAGACAAAAATGCAGTGTTGATGCACCAATTAATCATGTTTGGGTTCTTCTAATGAAGCCCATTACTCACACAAGAGAATTTTCACAAGCAGTTAGTCACCAGCAGACAGCTTTCCCCATTACTCCTTCCTTTTCTGAAGCTGGTGAATAGCCTGGTCCTCCCCTCACCATCCCAGAAGTGCAATCTTAGGAAAATTCAACACCTAAATTAAAAGTAAAAAAACCGTACTTAACTTTCCCTTAACCAAAAGAAATTAACAATAAAACAGTACACCTTTCATGAGCAAGCAAACCTTTTTTAATAAAAAATAGACAAAGACAAAAATAGCCTGCTGTCCATTTAACAATACAGATACCATCTTTCTTCAGCTTGTTATAACAAGCATACAAATAAACTAGACACTCATAACAGCTTGCATAGAAACATTTTGCTTTGTACTTTGTGCAAATCTTACTAAATAAGGCATGCTCTGGGCTTATGTAGCAATGCAAGAGTTATCAAGGAATGCCGAAGAATCACAAGGAAAATTCCAGGCAGTCTGCAATCTACATCCACCTACACACTCCATTGGACTTCAAAGCCCAACAGCTGATAGATACAGATCTGTCTGCAACGTAAGGCAACATGGTATACGCAGGGTCCAGCACCTGCTTTCAGCTACTCATGGGTTTACTACATGTAAGATCACTTGAATTCAGAAAATTTGAGCTAGTAGTTAATAAGGGGGGGTTTTGGATGTGGATTGGTAAGAATCCCATTTCAGGGTGAAGCAATGGAAAAGAGGACAATGACATCAAGAAGCACAGACCTTCATATAAATGGGTTTTGTGCAGATTTTGCATGTCTTTTTATATTGTGAACTTTTCCCATGGGGTAATGCTTTTTCAAGCAAACTTGTCTCCTAACAAGTTATTCAGAAGAGTATTTCTGGAATAGAAAAAGCTAATGTGGTTGTGTCTCTTAGCCAGGCAACAAGTGTCTCTTGCAGAAATTCAACAGAAATTAGTGACACTGAAGAAGGGTGGCTCTGTAAAGAGGAAAGGATGAAGAAGGAAGCTGCAGTATAAGCAGTATCAGAAATCTCAAATAAGTTATGTAGCACAGAGGAAAATTGTAAAGCCCAACTGGAATAATATTTTGTTTCCTTCTTCCCCCTCCAAATCAAGTATTTTCAGGAAATATTGAAGTACAAACTTCTTTTGAAAGCAGCTTCACATTAAAAATCTGCTTGAACTCCAAAAGCTTTTGAAAAACACATTATTAAAACCACTAATAATAATCTTCCAAATCCCCCAATATTTTGTAACATAAAATGGAATGTTCCTGGGCTAGAGCTGCCAGCTCCTTCAGGAACTCCGGGAAAAGGGCAGCTGCAAGTACAGCGTTCCTCACGTGCACAGGAAGGCTGGGATGAGTCAGGCCTTTCTTTCCTTTCTGTCCCAGGAAAGGCTGCGGTACAGGGAAAGCTTCAGGAAGATTCTTTCCTTTCCCTGTGTTGCTGCTGTGCTGGAAATTACCTAAAGACAGGAGGAGAGGAAACAAAAAAGACTCTGTATATTAAGCACAAGAGTATTTGTGCGGTGTCCAAACCCGGTTTATAAGGATTGTGTTCAGAGCTGCAATTTGCAGTACCCAGATTGTGCAGGGAGATACTCCACTAATCCACTAGAGCACTAATCCACTACTCCACTAGAGCATTTTAAAGTTCTATGTGGCCTGGTTCTACTGTACTTTTTATTACCTATCTTTCCCCAGGTTATATATCATTCAGTTCCAGCTCTAAAGAGAAATATATGGGCAGAAGAGTCAAGGAAAAGAGTAATATCAATTTACCTTCTGAAACAGCAGATATCTACCCATCTAGATCCAGCATGGCTGTCTCATTTCAACAATACTATGCTCTATTGCTCCCCTCATCAAACTGTCATTTTTATTTTACTGCTCTTTCTCTATCCTCTCCCTGTGAATCACCATGTTAACAGGTTCGAGGCCAAGCTAACACATCACCACATGAGTTTGAAGCAAGTTAGAAACTAAGGGGGAAAAAATTTAAAACTGGATTTTTCTACAGCTATAGGTCTCACTAACTATACTCACTTCCCTTTAAAGCAACTAATCATTAAAAAGAAAGCAAGTGAAAGCCACTGTGTGTTCTGCTATACGATCACTGCTGCCAGAGTTCAGAGCATCAGAGCTCAAATGCATGGAATTACAGTGACAGCAGCACTTAATTTTCAATCAGTTGCTCCTTATTTCAACCTGAAGCAGAACTGGCTTTTAATTAGATAATTAATTTAGTGAAACTAAAAAGGCGACACAATTTAATGCTGATGGAAGTAAATACTCTACAAAGAAAAATTAACCTGTAGAACTCACTGCTATGCTACAAGATGGAACTCACTGCAACAAGGTATTGACGCCAACAGTGGAGAGAGAAAATCCAGCCTAATTTACAAGTGGGATTTTCTCCTGAGATGTATAAGTAAATCATTATTTAAGAAATAAAAGGGCTGTTATGTTGACTCACATACTGCAGACAAGCCCAACATTGCATTGCTACCTTCAGAAGGGATTTCCCTTACAGTACACACAGTTTATGTTCAAGTAGCAGTCTTAAGCGATGATAGCCTTGCTCTGAAACACTTCCAAGTAGCAAACAGGGGGAGCTGTAGATGAAGGCCTCATTCAATGCTGCACAGCAATTCCTCTGTTCCACAGCTCTGCACTTTTGCTCCTTGCCTGTACTTCACGCTAGGCACTGTGGAATTACTCTACTCTTCCAAACACATCTAAATCATTCAACAGACTTGTACTTTTCTTGAGTTTAAAACACCTTTCCAACTCCAGACTTATCAATTATTCATGTTGTTATGCTCCAAATTTCCACCTACTAGAGACAGAGTACAGGTGGGAAAATCTGACTGTGGGAGGAAAAAAAAATTAATTATAGATTACAATGAAAGACAAAATTTTTAAGCTTCCTTTGAAGATTTTTGGTCAGATTTTCTAATGTCAAAATGTTTCATAATTAATATTTTAAATTTTTTAAATAGTTTAGACAATATAACCAGAATGCTAGTATACTGCCAAAGCTTTGCTTTTGTTTATACTCTTCCCTTTAAAAATAATTAAAACTGATCTATTTCTAAAAATAATTTTGGTTTAGCTTCAACTGCTTGTTTGGAAAAAAACACCTCAAAATACCAGAAAATCACAGAAAGCTGATATAGGAACTAGAGATTTGTTTTTTTTTTTTCCCTTTGGAAAGGATTGTTCACATCTCCCTAAGGTCAGGATGCAATCTGAGTCATACAATTGAAAATTGAGCAAACAAGTACTCTGAAGATTGTTACCATCACACTGAGAGGCTACATTGTGAGAGCTCTAGATGTGTAACCAGAGCCCAAGCTGCTGTGGAAGAAATCATACACTACTGCAAGCAAAAAAGAACAAACCATTTCTGTTCAAACACCTTCAGAGACCAATCCTGTAAAAAGAGAAAAAATACTCTACAATGTTTTGATTTTACATTTGCCTTCTTCACTAACTCTGGCTTCAGATTTCCATATGTGAATTCTGTAGGAGGCTGGCTATGCTCAGACCTGCAGAGAATATTATATTCAGGGGAAAAGTCTCTCAGAGAGCAGTATGTCTGACAGTTAGAGGTGATGTTCAAGCTAATGCAAAAAAGTCCATGCGGAGTTCCTAATCTGTTGTTTGGTTTTGGTTGTTTGTTTGGTTTTTTGGGGTTTTGTTTTTTTCATTTACCATTATTGCAGAGTTCCTATCTTGCACTTCTTAATCAATATAATTGATGGGCTACTGAGCCAACTCTTCCCCAGGATTACAGTTTGATGTCTCGCATCACTAGTCCTGTAGGAAACCAAATCTGCAGTTAACCAGACATTTACTTACTCTTCACTTATTTGTCAAGAGAAGCCTCCTTTGCAGAGTTGCCATATACAGAAGAAAGTGTACTAACAGGGTGACTAAGCAGCCTTGTTTCAAATTCCTAAATAATGACCAGGATGAGTCAACCTGGCAAATTCTGAAGAAAACTGACGTAAAACCAGAAGTATAAAAAAATGCCATTGGGAATGCATTATATGAAAGTTCTTATTGCCAGCACCTGAGGAAAAACAAAAGACTCTGAATGTTGCCTCCTAATCTCATCTCCCGCATGCTAGCTACAATGCCACTTAATTGTAAGGCTTTCTATTCTGTGGCACCTAAAATAGTACTGACATGAGCAGTACACAGCTTTTTTAGAGCAGCCACCTTCCACAGACCAATTCTTTGGGAAGCAGCCTTAGCAAGATCATAGTTTCACAGACTACATGTACTGCAAACCTCAAAAACACATACTATGCTGACTACAAACTAGGTAGATTATTCTTCAGAGCCTTGAATATGAAAACACAATTACAATGGCACATAAAGAGTCCAGATTTCCACACCTCTGGAAATCCAGGAAAAGCAAGAACATCTTCACAGAAGTGTGGACAGAGTGGGTGATTATTAATGATCCCCAAAGATGAGTAAGCACACACCTGTAAATGCAGCCTCTCTTGAACCCTCTTGCAGGGTCAGCTCTTCAGCTCACCAAATTTGACACATTCACATCGTGTGGCAAGTTGGCTTTTAAGAGTGGTACAAATAAGTACAAGTAACTGTAAAGACAGCTGCAGTGTGCACTATGCTTGAGAGGCAGCAGATATTACAGAGCCACTTGCAAAGCTGGCTTGGTGGGATGATACCTATTCAACTCCCCACTGCTCTTAGACACACACCTTTTGGTTTTTTCTGTTTGCTTTGCTTTTTTTGTCATACAAGAGAGATACTAGCTAGAAAACTTTCAGCATCTCATCTCCTTCAGTGGTAGCCCAAATCATAATACCAAGCATTATTGAATTGTTGCAGAAACCAGTTTATCCTAGACTTCTGTCCTCTCTAACATTTATCAAAAAACAACCAATGACTAGCTGAAGGTCAGGCTAAAAGTGAAATTAAATCATGCACATATGCCACCTCACCTCATGCTTTGAAAGCAAGTTCGTTTACTGACAACAAGCCAAGAACTGATTTTGTTACTTCTTTAAACAGACGTTCTATATATCAAATAAAAATTTCTAAATAGCACAGAATATCCAACTAGATATACACACACTGTGGTCTACTGAGCATCATCACTCTGAAGTCAGAAGGATACAGCTGGCTAAGGAAATTCACAACATACCACCTAATCATCTGGAGAAAAGGACTGAGATAACTGGCAAGTCATTCCACCCAGCCCTCCCCTGAGCATGGCTATTATTTACCTTCGGTGAGCAATTCTTCTGCAGCATCAGACATGTCCACACGAGAAAGTAAGTACTGTTGGGCCTCCAGGAGAAGACCTGGGAAATCCTTTTCAACAGATGCAAAATGTTCAATCTTACTTTTCACAGATGCCAGCACCTGCCAAAACAACAGTAACAATTACTTCTTCCTCTTTTTGCGCCCACTGCAGCCACAGATTGAATATTCAGGCTTTCTCTACCTGCATTAAAATAGAGTTCTGACAAAATCTATGGTCAGAATTTTCAGTTCCCTGCACAAATGTAGTTAAAAAACTGGAAATTAAATAAAAAGCTCTCAGACAGGTAGGAAAGCCACATGTGAAACTGAAAAGAGCTAATGTAAAGTCTAAGGAGACACCAAAGACACTGCTCAGTAGGCATGGCTAACACCTGTGGTAAATACCTGATAGAGTGAGTGCACGCTGGGCTGAAACACGATGTCAGTCTTGAGCAGAAAGGAGCGAAGAAGCGGCTGTGGATAACTTGCCAGCTGAGTAATAATCCCAATAAGCAGCAAATTTACATGTAAGGAATTCTCCAACATGTTCTCCAGCTTCGACAGTACTACACTGATAAATGGTCCTGCAAGAAAATAAGAAGAAATCAAGACTTTTGTTTTCACAGAAGAAAAACCTTAAGATCAAGGAAAAGGCAATTAAAAGGAATTTTGACCACGATAACCAAGCAAATCAGCCCTCCCACACACACTAAATAAAGACAGCAAGGAGAAAACCCAAACTGTAGCTGAACAGAGAAAGCAGACTTAACAGAGGTGTTGAAAGCTTTTGTGGTAAAGCAGCACATTTGCTACCTAGCCAATTGGTTTACATTAATGCCACATTTAACATGCATGACTATTCCACTTGCATGTGCAAATAAAGATTTAGCCTAGGACATTATAGTCCACCACTTTATTCCCCTTGAATAAATTGGCTGGGGACTACTAGTTTTAATGCAAATAGAATTTGCTCTTTTTTCTCTTCCTGTGTCTTATTTCTATGTAAGGACTAGGCAAAGTGAATTATTGTTAGCTTTCTTGCTCTATCAAAAAAACTGGTGTTCTAAAGAAAATATGAAAATGTTATTCTAAACATAAAAATCAAACTGTGATAGTTCTCATCACAAGAAAAATATCTTCAGTATACCAAACAGTCACACAAAGCAGGAAAGACATTAAAACAGATTTATAAGCGTAACTGCTGGTTGTCATAGGCATTTATGATATAAATGTCACCAATAAATAATAGCTTTAGTCTGTTTATTCATGCTGAAGGACAGCCAATAAAATACAGAAGCATTTACCATGAAGTACATAAACCCTTAGTGCTCAAGCTTAAGAAACCTTTGCAATGCTGAGAATTACTTCACCCAAATATTAACCTGTTAGACCACACAGCTGGGGTGATGCCTGAGGGACCAGTACAACAGACCTAGTCACTAGTATTAGAAATATCCCTTTTCTACCCACAGTCCCACCACACTATACCAGTTGCATAAGAGCTAGGAAAACCATGAAGAAGAATCCCTGGATGATTAGCACTGCTATCTTTGATTACCCCACCCTCAAACGTGCAAAAGATGCATGTCATGGACATTTCTAAGGTGAAGCAGGTAGCCATAATCCAATGTCATTCCAGCTCCCCTCAGCTTGCACATGGCTACCATCTGAGCTGGCTGGGCCACAGTGCAGCCCAGTTCAATACGCCTGCTGGAAGGGCTGCATGAGGCAGAGGGTAAGGCACTTCTGGGCCAGTGGAACAGAAAGGATCAAATAAGGAGTGCCCCTGTTGCCATTAACAAAGCTTCACTAGAGGCTGGAATCTGTCATGCTTTACATGAACTATGAGCACAAAGCAAGCACTCCTTCCAGACTCATCTCTCAGGGCTAATGCTGGCACAGCTCCACTCACAATAAGAAATGTGGGAGGGCCAGAGTTGACAATGCTTTATGTGGCTGCTGTCTTTCAACCACCAGACAGCAATCAGAGCCCAGGTACCCAGTGAAGCATCCTCAAACACTTTTGCTGAGACACAGTTCATACTGTCCCAACATAACCTATCCTGTTCATGGTGACATTTTCACAGACCTCCTGAGGGGAGCCCTACTGTATCAAAAGGGCTGGCAGAAGGAGCTGAGATGTGTCACTGTTTCTCTTCTCTTGGTAACATTTCAAAGCTGAATAAGTAAAGCTGAAGTTAGGTCCATGTAACAACTGCTGCTTGCCACTGCAAGAGAGGTTACCAAATACATAAACATTTTTTTTTAAAGTTTACCCCCAATAATGTATTGAAATGAGAATCAGAGTATGTAAGCAGTGTTTAGAAGCTTTAAAGAAACAGAGTAACTCGACGAGAAGTCAAAAAATTACTTATTTTATGGCCATGAAGTCAAACACTGATATATGTTTATATAAACTCCTATTTCTGAACACCACAAGTGAAAATAGGGATGAGTGTTTAATGCTTTTACAGTGGATATAAGAAAATGAGAAGGCATTTTATTCACAGATCCATAGGCCTGAAGGGAACATCTTTGCATTGCTGACACTTACTGGCTGTGAGGAACTTCTGTCAGAGAGACCCCAACCCTTAATGCCACCCCAAAACAGTAAAAGCAACCTAAAAGCTTTACCAAACACATCTACAAACACAATACAGCAAAGCATCACAAACTAGACACAGAATCATAGAATCGTTTGGGTTGGAAGGGACCTCAAACACCATGTAGTTCCAAGCTCCCTGCTCTGGGCAGGAACACCTTCTATTAGACCAGGTTGCTATCCTTGAAAGGCCCTTCAATTTTAACGTTTCCAAGGTGTTGTTGCAAGTACCTCCTCATACTAAGAAAGTCCAATCACTAAGACCTCCATTAAAGCAAGGTAAGGAGTCTAAGAGTAAAACACACTGTAGATGGGTAGCAAACATCTAGGCTTACTGTTTTTAGCTTTTAATCTTAATTTTCCTCAGTTTTGAGGTTTTTGTGTGTTTGTGTGAGGGGTGGGTTTTTGAAAATTAACAAATGGAGAGAACATTTTTGGGTTACATTTGACAGAAAATAATGGAAAACAGAGATTTGGTACAGTACAAGGAAAGTGCCACCACAGCAAAAATCACAAATTAGTTGAAAAACAAACTGGATTTTTCATTTAGGAAACAGTGTCAAGCATTCAGGTTACAGCTGACCAGAAAGGGTTGTTTTTCAATGAACACACATTTTCTCCCTTCAAATGAACAAGAAGCCATCTAACAGAGGTTTTACATTGGGTGAAGAAATCTAGCATATTATTTTGTATTATTTGCATTACTCTGGTATCTAGGAGACCTAATTAAAGACGAGGAGCCTGCAGTGCAAGGAGCTGCACAAATACAGACCAAAAGCCCACTATGACCTCCAGTAGTAATGTAAATCCTGAATAGCTTAGATAGTCAGCAGATAGCAAGCTTAAATTGCTGCCTGGCACTAGACAGAAAAGCATGCCAACAGGGAGGGCAGACCAGACACTGAAGAACAGGATGCCAGGGCAAAGCAGGGAGACAGGCAAGTACAGATATGGCACCACGGCTGACATCTTCTGCTACAATGTGGAATAGCAGACAAAAGAAAAATGGCACTATGATGCTGCATCCTTTCCAGCAGAGATGAAAGCTGACAGAAAATAAAATCATTCATCCAGGCTCTGTGTATTAAAACAACCTGGTGTGACAAAGCTCCCACATAACAAACAACATAATCCCTGCTTAATGTTTTAAACTATTACCAAGAAAAAAGCCCTGAAACCCCTTGTTGGGGGTTGAGTGCTTTTTTCTATTACTACGTCAATTGAAAGAATTTTTCCCATTATCATGCCAATGGAGCTGGCCGGGTTACACCCAGGATCTATGATGACTCCAGACAAAAGGGGTAGGTGGCAACAGCTCCCAGAGGGGCCTCTGAGGCTTCCGGGAGGGGACTTGGGTTTCCGGGGAGCTCGAAGGAGGACGCCCGGATCTTCAGCCCACGCGGCCAGAGCACGGGAGAGCCAGACCCTATGCGATCACCTGCCCTGCATCTGCCCTGTTCCAGCCTCCTGCCTCAGTGGACACAGCTGATCACCCAGACACACACGGTGAGCGAAGAGCCGCCGCTCCAGCCCGTTCCCACCCGAGACCGGCATGGCCGCTGCCGCCCCCTCCTCCTGCATCCATTCCTGCCTGCCCTCGGCAGACCCGGGCTGTGGACTAAGCACGGAGACAGCGTGCTTGCATCTAAAGGGACTGACACCGAGTTACCTAGTCTGTTCTGTTAGCAATTTTAACAACTGCTGTTGTTTTCTGCTTGTACAGTTAGATATATTAGTAAAAGAGCTGTTATTCCTACCCCCTTATCTCTGCCTCAGAGTCCTTGATTCAAACAATTATAATACTTGGGAAGGGGGAGTGGAACCAAAGTCTCTGTTTCAAAGGGAAATTTCTGCCCTTACTGGCAGACACCTGTCCATTAAACCAGGACAGATTTTGGCGCCCAGATGTGGGACAGAGGACACTCAGTTGAGAGTTAAGACAGGAATAACAGGCCTCTTAAGTGGCAATATGTTGTCTGGTTTAATCTGGTTTGTGCTCCATGTGGCCACAGCCATCTCCCTCCCATTTGCAAGCCCTTATTTGAATTTGGGCCCCCTCACCAAAGTTACTGTAGCTATTATACAATTCGTTTGGTGGATTGATTATGTCAGGAATTCATAGGTTTTTAATTTTCTCTGGGAAGCGGTTGCATGGATCCGGAGCTATCGTACTCTAACTGCGTGTTTCTGGGGTTATTTCAGTAATGGTACTTACTGTGAGGTAACGAGTACAAGGGAAATATTCTCCCAACCTATCACCCAGTTTGAGGCTACCCCACCGGTTCTCAAGGATTTCAGATCTGTTTTAATTGCCAGTGTTATTATTCAGTGGCTGGTGTTGCTGATAGGCCTGTTCTACTTAGCATTCAGAAACAAGGGAATATTGGCTTGGAGAACAACTCTGCTACCTGGCCCAGGGACTAGGGATTTTGCCCCAGAACCTGCCTCTGCCCCAGGGACTAGGTATGCTGCCCCAGAGCCTGCCCCTGGGACAAGGGATGTTGCCCCAGAACCTGCCTTTGCCCCAGGGACTAGGAATGCTGCCCCAGAGCTTAACCCTGCCCCACAGCCCAGTGCAGAAATGAGCCACCCAGAGTGGGTGGGGGCTCTAGTGAAGGATATAGGCCAAAGGTTGAAAGAGCAAAGCCAGATGTTGAAGGAGCATAGCCAGATGATGAAGGAATACTTTTCTCCAGCTGGTGAGAAACCCTCCCCCTGCCCTAAAGAGGGAGACTCAGATAGTGCTGCAGTGGAACCCGTAGATGTTGTATCTGTCCAGGTTCCAGCTGGATCACAGGAGCAGCCAGCAGCAGTTGCCCCTGTGGAAACTAGGAAATCTAAGATTAAAACGAGGCACCTAGATAATGGGGATCAGCAAGGAGGGTCTTCACAACCAGCAAGGGAGGCAGAGGCTGAGATTGTCACCGAGTCCCTCTCACACGATAGTCTCCGTAACCTGCGTAAAGACATTGCTCGGCGGGGCCGTGAGCCCTTTACAACTTGGTTACTCCGGGTCTGGGACCTTACGGGAACAGGTGTACAACTGGATGGAACTGAGGCCAGGAATTTGATATCCTTGGCCCAGGATTCCGGTGTGGACCAGATATTCGTAAGGGAGCAAGGCCTCCTTTCCCTCTGGGACCAGCTTTTAATGAGTGTGAGAGAGAAGTTTGTACACAGAGACAGAATGCAAGAGCACCACTGTAGGATGCGCTGGAAGACCCTTGAGGAAGGGATCCAGCAGCTGAGAGAGACAGCAGTATTAGAGGTACTCTTTGGGAGGGATGGACAGCATGACAATGACCCTGACAAAGTCAAGTGCACAGGGCAGATGCTATGGAATTTGGCAACCTTGGGTCCATCTCAATATACCACCTACATAGCAATGATTAATGCTGATAACCACTGAGAGACAGTGTGTTCTGTTGCCAACAAACTCAGAAATTTCGAGAGCATGATGAATGGCCCAATGCAGGCCAATGTCTCTGCCATAGCCAGGGACCTCCAACAGGTCCAAGACAGGATGAAGGATATGAGGGAGGAGATGATGGAGAGAATTGAGGAGGTGAGGAAGATCAGCGTAGCACCAGTACGAGTCACAGGCCCCCAAGTCAGAGCTTCACGTCCCCCAGCTAGGGAGAGAGGGTACACCTCACGAGCTGACCTGTGGTTTTTCCTGTGAGACCATGGGGAAGACATGGGAAAATGGGATGGGAAACCCACTTCTGTCCTGGCAGCACGGGTGCGTCAGCTCAGGGAGGGAAATGCTAACCGAGGGAGCCGCACTAAAATGAAGGTAGCCTCAACCTCCCACAAGCAAGGTGCAGGGTATTACAGCAAGGAGGATGATCTGTCAGATCCCCAGAAAGGAACCTCCACTATGTATGGCCAGGAAAGAAATAATAACCTGGGATAGAGGGGCCCTGCCTCTAGCCAGGGAGAGGCATGGGATGACAGGATTTATTGGATAGTGTGGGTGCGATGGCCTGGCACATTAAAGCCACAGAAACATAAAGTGCTAGTTGATACTGGTTCACAATGCACCCTGATACCATCAGAACATGTGGGGAAGGTATCGGTTTCCATTGTTGGGGTAACGGGGGGATCACAGGAATTCACTTTGCTGGAAGCTGTGATTAGCCTGACAGGGAAGGGGCGGCAGAAACATCCAATTGTAACTGGCCCAGGGGCACCACGCATTCTAGGCATAGACTTCCTCAGGAACGGCTACTACAAAGACCCAAAGGGGTTCAGGTGGGCTTTTGGAATAGCTGCTGTAGCGACAGAGAGCATGAAGCAGTTGAACACCTTGCCTGGACTGTCAGAAAACCCCTCTGCAATAGGACTCCTGAAAGTGACTGAGCAACAGGTGCCAATTGCCACCATGACAGTGCACCGCCGGCAGTACCGGACAAATCGAGATGCTGTGATCCCCATCCACAAGATGATCCGTGAGCTGGAGAGCCAAGGGGTGGTCAGCAAGAGCCACTCACCCTTCAACAGTCCTATTTGGCCTGTGCAGAAATCTGATGGAGAATGGAGACTGACTGTGGACTATCGGGCATTGAATGAAGTGACTCCACCGCTGAGAGCTGCCGTGCCAGACATGCTGGAACTCCAGTACGAGTTGGAGTCCAAGGCAGCAAGGTGGTATGCCACCATTGACATAGCAAATGCATTCTTCTCCATTCCTTTGGCAGCAGAGTGCAGGCCTCAGTTTGCTTTCACCTGGAGAGGCATGCAGTACACCTGGAACCGACTGCCCCAGGGGTGGAAACACAGCCCCACCATCTGCCACGGACTGATCCAGGCTGCACTGAAGAAGGGTGAGGCTCCAGAACATTTGATCGATGACATCATTGTGTGGGGGAACACAGCAATGGAGGTATTTGAGAAAGGAGAGAAGATCATCCAGATTTTGCTGGGAGCCGGTATCGCCATTAAAAAGAGCAAAGTCAAAGGACCTGCCTGAGAGATCCAGTTCCTGGGAGTGAAGTAGCAGGATGGATGGCACCAGATCCCCACTGAGGTCATCAATAAGATCACTGCAATGTCTCACCCAACAAGCAAGAAGGAAACACAAGCTTTTCTAGGTGGTATCGGCTTTTGGAGAATGCACATCCCTGAGTACAGCCAGATTGTGAGCCCTCTCTACCAGGTCACTCATGAGAAGAACGCTTTCCACTGGGGCCCCGAACAACAGCAAGCCTTTGCCCAGATCAAACAGGAAATCGCTCATGCAGTGGCCCTTGGCCCAGTCAGGACAGGACCAGAGGTAAAGAATGTGCTCTACTCTGCAGCAGGGAACCATGGTCTGTCCTGGAGCCTTTGGCAGAAGGTGCCTGGTGAGACCCGAGGCCGACCCCTGGGATTCTGGAGCAGAAGCTACAAAGGGTCTGAAGCCAATTACACTCCCAGAGAGAAGGAAATCTTGGCTGCCTATGAGGGAGTTCAAGCTGCCTCAGAGGTGACTGGCACAGAAGCACAGCTTCTCCTGGCACTCCGACTGCCAGTGCTGGGGTGGATGTTCAAAGGAAAGGTTCCCTCTACTCACCACGCCACTGACGCCACATGGAGCAAGTGGATTGCCCTCATCACGCAGCTCGCCTGTATTGGCAACCCGAATCGCCCTGGGATTTTGGAGATAATTACAAACTGGCCAGAAGGTGAAGATTTTGGTCTCGCTGATGAAGAGGAGCAGAAGCATGTGATCCGGGCTGAAGAAGCTCCACCGTACAACTAGCTGCCAGCAGATGAAACACGCTACGCTCGTTTCACCGACGGTTCCTGCCGCATTGTGGGGATGAACCGGAAGTGGAAAGCTGCCGTATGGAGCCCCACACGACTGGTTGCACAAGCTACTGAAGGAGAAGGTGGATCGAGTCAACTTACTGAACTCAAAGCTGTTCAGCTGGCCTTGGACATTGCTGAGAGAGAGAAATGGCCAAAGCTCTACCTTTACACTGATTCGTGGATGGTAGCCAATGCTCTGTGGGGTTGGCTGGAAAGGTGGAAAAAGGCTGACTGGCAACGTAGAGGAAAACCAATCTGGGCTGCTGATGAATGGAAAGACATTGCCACTCGGGTAGAGAAGCTACCCGTGAAAGTCCATCATGTGGATGCCCATGTCCCCAAGAGTCGGGCTAATGAAGAACATAGGCACAACGAGCACGTAGATCAGGTTGCACAGATAGAGGTCTCAAAGATAGACTTAGATTGGGAACACAAGGGAGAAGTGTTCCTGGCTCGATGGGCCCACGATGCCTCAGCCCATCAGGGCAGAGATGCCACCTATAAGTGGGCACGAGACCGAGGGGTGGATCTAACCATGGACAGCATCTCTCAGGTTATTCATGACTGTAACACGTGCGCTGCCATCAAACAGGCCAAGCGGGTGAAGCCCCTCTGGTATGGGGGGCGATGGTCCAAATATAAGTATGGAGAGGCCTGCCAGATTGACTACATCACACTGCCTCAGACCCGCCAAGGCAAGTGCTACATGCTGACCATGGTGGAAGCCACCACCAGATGGTTGGAGACCTACCCTGTGTCCCATGCTACTGCCCGCAACACCATCCTGGGCCTGGAAAAGCAAGTCCTCTGGAGGCATGGTACCCCTGAAAGAATTGAGCCAGACAATGGGACTCATTTCAAAACTAGCCTTATAAACACCTGGGCTAAAGAACATGGCATCGAGTGGGTGCACCATATTCCCTACCATGCACCAGCGGCTGGGAAAGTCGAACGGTGCAATGGTCTCCTTAAAACCACCTTAAAGGCACTTGGTGGGGGGACTTTCAAGAACTGAGAGATCAATCTACCAAAGGCCACATGGTTAGTGAATACACGAGGTTCCACCAACCGAGCAGGCCCTGCCCAATCAGAGCCCTTGGGAGCACCAGATGGAGATAAGGTTCCAGTGGTACACCTGAGAGGCATGTTAGGAAAAACTGTCTGGGTGAACTCTGCTTCCAGCAAAGACAATCCTGTTCGTGGGGTGGTTTTCGCTCAAGGACCAGGTTGCACTTGGTGGGTGATGCAAATGGATGGAGAGACCTGATGCATACCCCAAGGGGACCTTGTTCTAGGGTGAACTATCTATGATACTGTGCCTGTAACTACATGTATGTATATAATTTAAAGGTTTCAATATGATGTAGCATGTCGGCATGGAAAAAATTCAGGGTGGATAATGTTGGGGGTTGAGTGGTTTTTTCTATTACTATGTCAATTGAAAGAATTTTTCCCATTATCATGCCAATGGAGCTGGCCGAGTTACACTCAGGATCTATGATGACTCCAGACAAAAGGGGTAGGTGGGAACAGCTCCCGGAGGGGCCTCTGAGGCTTCCGGGAGGGGACTCAGGTTTCCAGGGAGCTCGGAGGAGGATGCCCGGATCTTCAGCCCACGCGGCCAGAGCACGGGAGAGCCAGACCCTATGCGATCACCTGCCCTGCATCTGCCCTGTTCCAGCCTCCTGCCTCTGCGGACACAGCTGATCACCCGGACACACACGGTGAGCGAGGAGCCGCCCGCTCCAGCCCGTTCCCACCCGAGACCGGCGTGGCCGCCGCTGCCGCCCCCCTCCTGCCTGCACTCCCGCCTGCCCTCGGCAGATCCGGGCTGTGGACTAAGCACGGAGACAGCGTGCTTGCATCTAAAGGGACTGACACCGAGTTACCTAGTCTGTTCTGTTATCAATTTTAACAACTGCTGTTGTTTTCTGCTTGTACAGTTAGATATATTAGTAAAAGAGCTGTTATTCCTACCCCCTTATCTCTGCCTCAGAGTCCTTGATTGAAACAATTATAATAATTGGGGGGGGGGGGGAGGGGGGAGTGGAACCAAAGTCTCTGTTTCAAAGGGAAACTTCTGCCCTTACTGGCAGACACCTGTCCTTTCAAACCAGGACACCCCTACCATTTGCTTTCACCACACTGATAACTCTGCTGTATTTTCACATTCTATCTCTCACTCTCCTTGGAGTGGTTTCAGCTATTTAGGCTATATCCTGTTTAGTGCCAGGACTCTTCCTTGCTCTATGCATGTATTGTGCGCCACACAGTGTGATCTCATTTGGCCACCATTAATCACCATGCCTTCTTATGTTTGTTACACATGCAATTAACAGGACATTCCACCTGTAAACGGCACACTCTGGCTCCTTGGATAGTGTTTGGGAGAGACATCCTCCTTTGGTCCAAAGGGAGATAATATACTCTCTGCAGAAGGGGTATCTGCTGAGAAATTCTCAAAGCCCTCCTCTTCTTCTGCTGGAGAGACAGGATCAGGAGCATCCAACTTCTGCTCCTCCAAGCATACACTGTTTGGATCTAGTTCCTTGATAATTCTGTCATATTGTGCAATGAAATCCTCACCATCTGTGCTCAGCAGTTTTACACTTATGTTACAATCTGCTTCCTGAGAAGAAATCTTTAACTCTAAGTCTGGCTTTGGATCAATCTCAGTGATTTTCTGGTTTATTTGTTCTCTAATTACAACCTTAGTTGAGCTTGAATTTCTCTTACTGTGCTCATCCAAGTCCATTTCCAGCTGGGTCTTTTCAAAAGACCCATTGACTATGGTCTGGCTCTGCACCTTGTGTTCTCTGGGTACATTTAAAGGTTTCTCCTTAGAGCTGTTGTCATCTTGAGTATCCTTCTGGGCACATAACCTGTAAATCATAACATCATCTTGAAAGTCTGACTCCTCTATGTAAGAGCCTTTGATGACCATAATAGCATTTTTTTTCATTTCTTGAATGTGTTTTGGTGGCTCTGCAGGTGGCTGCATTTCTGTGCTTCCCAGATCATCATCTCGTTGTGGTGAGCTCACATTAGAACCAGGAGAAATCACTGTGTCATAGCTATCATCCCATTCTAGCTCCAGCTGCATCTTCTCACTGAACAGAGTAGCTTGTGCAGAGCTACATGTGCTAGGTGTCCTTTGCTGGAGCTGAAACATGGGGTGTTCCACATCTGTACTGTTCTCCTCTGCAAGTGTCTGGATAAAGGTGTCTGGATCAGGATTTACTCCATCATACAAGGCAGACCAAACCTTACAGTCTTTCATGCACTGCATGATGGCTGCTTGAGCTTCCCCCAGGTACTGCAAGTAGCTGATGTCCACAGCCCTTCCATACTCCACAATGCAAGCAGATTCAGATGAGTGTCTACCAGGATCTGGAAGTAAAGAAGACAACTTGTATCAAGAGTAGTATATAAAATTTTCTCCAGTAAGGCATCCACTAAGACATTGCAGGAAGAGTCTTTAACCCTTACTATTCAATAAGACAGGAAGACCAAAGTACAATTGAGATTTGCTCATAACACAACTTTTTCCCATCACAAAAAACAAACAAACAAACAAACAAAAAACTGTAACTCAAACAAACAACCAAAAAAAACCTGTAACTCAAGATTTCTCTAAGAGCAGCCTGCATTCAAACCTTAATGCAGCAACCACTCTGAAGTAGCTGGAGTTGCTGACATGTCACACTGTTGTCATGAATGCCTATTCAAGCTGGATAGCTGTTAAAATTAGGTTTCAATAGACCTGGACACACGGAAGGATTTAAACACACTTTCTAGTCCCAGTTTGCCCAGTTTATTGTTGCCCACCACATTTTCTACTCCTTCTATTCTTTCCCAATTCCTCTCATAAAGTGCTACCAGATCAAACTCAGTTAATGATTTTGTCTTCCCCTGAGCACCTTTAGTTTGTGCTGGTTTTGTCCAGAGAATATAGTTGTTTCCTTGGCTTTCAAGTGTCAAAGTGATTCCGGTGGAACAGCACAGAGGTGTCAGGGCCAGCAGTTTTGCAGCAGATACAGAGTAACAGTCTCTCTCTTTCACAGCTTGCTGCTGGCTCAGCATCATGTGGTTGCATGGGATCAGATACCTGAAACAGCAGCATCCAGCATTACTTATCATCCTTTCATGTTAGAGAAAACAACACCACACAGAATTCCCTTCCCACCTCCCTGGCTTCTCAAATGAAAAAAAACCAGCAATAATAATAATTACAGTGATCCATTTTCTAAACCTCAAGAGCATGAAACCATGATTCTCTATATTGTGATACTTGATTTAATGAGGAGCTGACCAGATGAGTAGAGATCGGTGACAGTTGTATCAGAACAGGGAATCTTTTGCACATCAGAGCAAACTTGTTGTAACAAAGTATGGAGGGGATGGGCAGATGTCAAAGGCCAGTAGAATGGTTTGATTTGACTATGAATGCATTCTGTCTCAGAATCCTCAATTTATTGGCTTCCCAGGGTAATCCAGAGAGAGGCAGATTGCCAGGCAAACAGCCAGAAAAAAAAAGGGAGGGAAGGGTCATACAAGAGTTTTACTGCAGTAGATTAAGACTGAGCTCTTAGGCAGAGGAGGGAAGAAGCTAAGCAACAGAGAAAGCAGTCTCATGTTGAACTTCTTCAGAGCACTTTCATTATGCTTTTTAAAAGCACCTTTGTAAGAGCCTCAGTGCTAACTGCACCAATGATCTGCCATTTAAAATACAAATAAATTCTAAAGGATTCCCTAAACAAAAATATCAACCACAGCACTCTAATGCTAGAGTGGTGATGTACTTGTGTTCACAGAGGTCCTAACACTATTTTCAGGCACCACTGCCAGATCTATAGGGAATTTCACCTTAATGCCTGCATGTGGAAAAACAGACAGCATCTGGAATATTCATGAGATCCACAATGCCAAAAGCCCAAGTAATTTATACCAATATTTCCAAATAAATAACCAATTGTCTAATAAACATACTCAAATTATAAGTATTTTGAAGCAAAACAGAACCACAAATTAAAAACAAAAATTATCACTGCATTTAGTACATCACTTAATCTACCTACAATAGTGTAGGAACCTGAAGTATTCTCATTGAGTGAGGAATCAAAGAGGTGAAAAACAACAAGAAGGGTGGAACCTGCGAACAGTATATAAGTCTGTATCACAATGCGTAATACACAAGAGAAAACATGCAGGAGGAAAGAATTACGCATTTAGAAGCAGGGAATAAGGACTTTGGAGGTGATAAATATATTCTCAGCTTCTCTCACTTTTCTAGAAATAAATCTCAAGAAAAATCTCTTGCTCTGGAGACATCAGGATGCAAATCAAACTTCATCAGGTCTGGTAGACTTTTGTCAGGACCATAAATATTCTTATCTCTGTAGCTACTTGGATTTCTGCCCTTTTGGAGAATTTCCATCCAGCTCTGCCTTCACAGACAGAGACCATACATCCCAGAGTTAGGATGAAGAATGGGGGAAAGAGTTTTGGCTTTACCTCAAAACTAGCTGCAACATCACATCTTCACAATGCAAGCCAATGAGTGTTCTGAACAATGCCAAGGAGACCATACAGAGCTGGAAAATTATGAACATTGTCAGCTTTTGATCTGGAAATTGTATCTTTCCAATCATCCCTGCATACTAAATTACAAAATGGCTCTGCTAGAACATCACAATTTATAAAACACTCTTAGAATGGTATTTCATTTAGTCAGCACCCCATGAGATTTCTTTTCTTGTCTAGAGCTATACATGTAATGTTACATTTTAACAAAATACAAACAGAATTTTTCTTTAAATAAGCTATTAAAAAGCAGTCTTAAATATTATTCATTTAAGTTGTCTTAGCTTGAACTGAACCCTGTAACTTCCAATACAGTGTTTTAGCTTTTACCCCTGGCACAGAATTTGAACCAACTAATGGTCTTCTCTGAAAGAAAAGTTATCAATCACTTCAGGTTTCTGTTGCGTTAGGCATAAGGAATTATTAGCGTTCTGCACGTTAAGAAGCTGAATGGTTGAAGAGCTTCACAGCTAGCCATTGGAAGAAGTCAGATTCTTGCATAAAAGGTGTGTTTTAATTGGGGGAGGGACAAAGGAAAAAAACAAGAAATCCTTCCTTTGTGAAATTTACAGGGAGTCAAGTATAACTTTTCTTCATGACATGAAACTTCAAAAACACCTGCTGCTGCCTCAATTATCCTGTATTTAGTAAATTTCAGTTTACAGGAAAATAGTAATCATCAGTCTTTGCAACCATTTGCAAATCTGGCATCTTCCGAATAACTAAATCGAAGTCTATTTTTGTACTGTATAAAAAGATAACATTTAAAATACACTTAAGAAAAAAGATGGTAGTATTTCTACAAATCCTTCCAGGCACCTGCCTCTAAGTAAGTATAACTCTGTGAATTATTAATCATTATTTACATCAATAGTAATGTACACAGCTTTTGTGCTATGTTTGCACTTGGCTGAGCTATACTGCAGAAAACTGCTTTAGCATCACAGACACAACCACTTCGGCTGAGATCCTGTGCTGCTCAGGTGTCACAGTGTGACTTGGGTTTTACCAATTCTAATATATTTAATTTCTTTTAGAGATAGGATTTAGGAGTAGAGGCAAGGCAAGCTCAAAACTTAAAAGGGTATAAGCAGAAATTTATTAATAACACAAAAAAAAAAAAAATTCAGAATAAGATTCCTAGATTGTTCCCTCCTCCCCTTTCCTTCATTCCACATGCCTTAACAATCACATACAGAGAACACTTCAGTCAGTTATCTACTGATAACTAATCATTTCAATTCACTTTAGAGAGAAAAGTTCCTTTTTCTGGTTTAGGCTTAGGGGGGGTTTCTTCACCTTCACAGTCTGCATCCGCCCGGACCTACAGAACCATGAATTTTCCTCCCATTTACACAGTCCTTCCAGAGCTGTGTTATGGGTTATGATGCACACATGGGATACTACTTTTAAAGGCAGGCTGCTGAAAAACAAAATTCTCTTCATCTCCTTCTCTATCAAATGTCTCTGTTCATATTCCATTCCCAAAACAGAAAGCTCAATTTCCCTGAGGCAAAAAGTCTTCTTCTCAAGCAACCAAACCTCCCCAAATATATTTCACAGTTTAAAGGAATTTTAGTGAAGTCACAATTCCCTCATAGCCCCACAGATAAAAGGTTTTCAGCTACTTATCAGTTGCATCTTTTCAATCCCTTCCCATCAGGAACTGTTTCTTCATTCCACTGACTTCTGTGGACTCCATGCTGTATTTCTTCTCATTCAGGGGAGCTCAGGAGATCGAGAATCTTATCCAGGCATTAAGAAGTTAAAATTGTATCCAGAACATGAAGAAGCCACATGGGTAGCTGGAGGCCTCTTCTGCCATGTGGAGAGCTGAGCCGAGCAGAGCCAGGGGCCAGCAGGGCCAGGGCCGGTGCCGGAGCCATGCGGAACTGGGGCCACCAGGCCAGGGCTGGGACTGCCCGGAGGCGGGGCTTCGTGGGCGCCACATGGAGCCGGGGACCCCCAGGCTAGGGCCAGGCCAGGGGCTCCCCTCAGAGCCAGTGCCAGGCTGGAGTGCCAGGCCGGGGCCCCCCACCGAAACCGGAGCCAGACCAGGGGGCTGGTGTCCCGGCCAGAGGCCACCACACCACCCCAGGAAACAGATGCCAAAAAAACAGTTAGCCAACTCCATCCACTGTGATTTGTGAAAGCGAAATAACTTCTAATTGGTTTCCCTAGCTGTCCATCACCAAATCAGCTCTCCGATTGGTACCCGCAGCTCACAGGGGAAGCCCCCAGAGACGGAACAGCCCTCCCACTCCCCGGCCTCATGTTGCTTCCCTCAAGCGAAATCCATCCCTCCCCCTAGCACATGAAACCAACACATCAGGGCTGCAAAATTCTTTACAATTCCCATCTTGTTGCCTGTGTAACTGATGATTAGCAGAGACAACAGCATTTTGCATTTTTGTTGACAGAACTGTTCCATGTTTCAGAATTAATCCATCTTAGAGATGAACTAAAAGCAGCATATATTGATATTTGCATGCACTTACATTTCAAAACAATTTTCAGAAGAAGCTACTACCTAATACACAAATTTAATGTGCATGCTGGTGTTCTGGCTTCTCTTGTACTAAAGCAGTATTTCATCTATGAAGCTCTGCATCAGCCAAGGCTGCCAGTCAAGCAAGGTTCACTCAAGTAGTCCAGTGCAGCGAGTAGTCACTGTCTCACTCAGAACAACCAACTGTTGGCAAAGGTACACAGATACTTTCTCTGGCAGGCAACTCTCCAGCTATGTGCTGCACTGTGCCTAGGCTGAGAAAGGGTTCAGCACAAACCTGAGATAAACCCCTACTGCACAAGGCAGTGAAGGCAAAGAGAAGGAAGCAGCAACCTCATTACTTGAGTAAGAAACCATGTTCTTTTAATCAAATAAAGCAGGCAACATCATAGTTAAGTAAATATGCTACAGTAATACAGACTATAGATTCCTGAGAAATGCATCAGTGAGATCGCAGTTGACAACTGAGATCCATTTGGAGACATCCTTAGAGGGCTGCCATTGTTTCTCCTGATGGACTATTTGAAAATGCTTGTTGCTTGGCAAAACTCCAAAGATCAAAAATGCTCTTTACCACAAGTGTATTTGTAGGTCTCAGGAAAAGTTATCTATGACAGCAATAATCCAGCACTGTTCAAAATAAAAACGCTTCCAAATTTACCTTTTATTTTCCAACAGGATTCAGACTTCCAGAAGCTTTCATTACCTCTATCCCATTTCTCACATATGTGAAATCACTTCACAGGTTTTTTAGTTTTTTATAATGGCTGCCAAATGTCAAAACACACATACAAAATTGACAGAGTGGAGAAATTCCACCACAAAGTGGAGGGCAGAAAATTCCTAGTTAAACAAGTACCCAACTGTAATATATGAAATCTCCCACATAAACATTGTACCTACATGCCTGCTGAGTACCTGGACCTCCTTTCTACTTGTCTTACCCGGAATGGTGTGTTGATTCTGCTGGTAAGTGTATCCAGGATATGAACATTTTCGTGTTGGTGCAGCAAAATAAAGCGAAGGAATATCTTGAGGAGGGCTGGCTCCGAAATGCTGCGCAAGAAGAGATCCAGGTATGCAGTCGTAGTCATCACTTCCTCCACAGTCACCTGTAAGCAAAAGTAATGTAAATATTGCAAACACAAATAAACTGCACACACAAAATATCCACCCATCTTGTGCAATGGTATATCCGGCAAAGCCCTCCATCCATAACACAGCCACAAAAAACACCGAGTCTTCATTCTTAAATTTGCCTCACAAGCATTTTGAACACATTTCCTACCTGTCTTGCATCCCCAGGAAAAAACATCTTCCCCCAAACTGACACCCCACATCTCGCACATAGTGAAAATCAAAGGACGAAATTATGCTAGAAAATCTCCAACACATTTTTGCCCATGTCATCTCCTTTTCATCACAATTCTGTGGTTCCTCAGAAGCATTTTCAGATGTTGTGAATGCCTGCGTCTACCACTTTCTAAAAAGAAATGTCAGAGCAGAATCAAAGCACAGTACAAACTCATGGTCATGAAGCTTTAAAGAGAAAATTCCCAGAGATGTCCAGAATTTTGTCATGATTTTCCTTCTTTTTATTTTGCCACAGCACATTTTCTCATTTTACTCAATTTTTAAAAGGAGTATATATACAAATATATTCACACATAAAGCCCAACCCAAAGTCTACACTGCTATTAGTTGATCAAAACAGAATTAATGATTCATGTGATATTGCATACCATAACCCACACTGCTCTGCTTATTGCAATCCCTTGGAGATTATCCATTTACAGAACACACTGGCAAAGCACAGAAAATTCCAAAGCCCACCTCTGTGCCACATACTGTTCTTGCAAAGTCAGCATTTTTTAAATAGTTAACCAGGAATATAATAAGCTTAAGTGCATGAAGATAAACCCTTAAATACAAGTACCTGTCTGTATGAAAGGAAGTATTAAACATCTTGTGTTTACCAAACTTGGCTGGATAAATGAAAAGACTGATTTTATTAAAAATAAAAAATCAGGATCAGGGACAGAGGTTCCCCACTGGGAACCAGAAAACCCAAACTATTCCAACTTCCTTCGACTTATGTTTATAAACTGCTTCAATTTACACCAGGTTAAAATTAAATTGAACTGCATGGCTGAAGTAAGAAGTGAGAGACCTCTTTACAAATATCACCATGGATAAAAAAATTAAGTAAAATTAAGTTTTGTAGTTGTTAATGGGCTTCTGCAAAGTACAAGGCTACTCAAAGTTATCCAGTGATATTTGGTTTATGATTTTATAGCATTTGTCCAAATGTTCTCCAGTAAAAGTAAGTGAAAGATAGTATTATTCCTAAATGGGCACTGACAGTCTTGTAGGATATTTATAAAGAAGCTCCTTCTAATCTTTAGAGTATAATTTACGGATCATTTCTCCCTAGCTGAGCTCTATGATCATCAATCGAGTATTATTGAATTATCACGGTAACACACTGTTATGGGCTGATGTTTGGACTGCCTCCTCTCCTTGCTTCCCCCGTGCAGCTGCCAGTCCCTCCCTCGGACTGTTTTATCTAGGCTGGTGTTTTCTGGCTCTCTCTCTCTTGCTGCGCTTCGGTTGTGGGCTGTGTCTTGCTCTCTGCCGTCTGCTCAGCTGTGACCCCCTCCCCTGGCTGCTTTGGCCGTTTTTTCCCTTTTCCCCCAGCTGTTTTGTCTGTGCCCCTGTGTTGGCTTGTCTTGGGTTTGCTTTTGCTTGTCTTGGGCTCGCTTTAGCTTGTCTTGGGCTTGCTTTGGGCCTGCTCCCGGCTGCCTCTCCCCCTCTCTCCCTTGTCCCTGCTCCAGGGATTTGCACCGACTCCGGAGGACAAGGATCTGGACTTTGGGGGCCGCTGCTGGAGGTCGGCTTGGGAGGCTCTGCCGCTCTCCCCGGCGAGGACCGGCTGGGTTTGTCTCATCTGGGTTTGGGTTGGGGGAGTGTTTCTTTTGTATTTTTGTTAATAAAAAAGTTTTTTCCATTTTCACCACAAGAACAATTCTTTCTGAGCTCAGTGAAGGAAGGAATTGTAAAAAAGAAAGGGGGGGGGGGCCCTTTGGAGCTCTTTTTCCCCAAATTTGTCCTAAACTTGGACACACACCATGTCAGAGGCTTTTATTTGGATGGGTTAGTGTGCAGTAGACTTGAAGTCCACTTGACAGGACTGTGCCAGCACCTCTGCAGAGAAATTCTGTTCACTTAGCCAGTAGCAATGCTTTATATTAAAAAGCTAGAGCAATTTTCCATTATTCAGACTAAACCAAGCCTCTTCAGATTAAAACAAACGTTACAAGTATAAAAATAATTAGATCATAGCTAGGGATTAAATGCCATGTAGGAGAGGAGTAAATGACACCAAAAATTTGCATTTATCATATAATTTGTCAGATTTTAGTGCTTTCTTCAATAAATTGAAGTACCACAAATTACATAGACATTCAAGATGATCTGAATAGTTGCCTTTGTCAACCAAATTCTCTAAATGCCAAACTAAAATGAAATCACATGTGTTTACAGTGAAAGGATGTATATAACGAATCTGAATTGTATCAAAGGAAACAAAATATTTATAAATACCAAAGTGTGGCTCCTAAATAATCTACCACATGGTTTTGACTGCAAAATATACAAGACCTTCTGAAAAGGATTTCACTTATCTTTTTATAGAAGTCCTGTAAAAACCTAAAAGAATAAGGTAAATAAACACAGTCTACTAACATATATAGCCCAAAATAAGGTGATAGTCTCTAAGAGAACCAGTAAAAATTACTTCAGTAGGGTTATTCTGGATTCACTCTGGGATTTCAATGATATTTCAACTTAGGAGAAAATTGGTTGTATTTGATTACTTAGACCGTTATAATCTGGCCCCAGAAGACCTTGGATAGAGCTCGATGTTATTTTCGAAAGCGCAGCAGGAAATAGCCAGTGAAATATGTCACAGAATCCAGACAATCACAGAAACGGTATAGCTTTGTACCATTCTCTGAACAGAACTATACCTTCTCATGAGTATTTTCTTCCTACAAAATATATCAAAATACAGGAAAGAACACACAGAGCTGCATGATTTTAAGTTGTAACTGACATGCCATCAAAAGTTATCAGTCTCAATTTAAGAACAGTTTCTGCCAGGTAGTCTTAGTTTTTCTAAATCCCAGACCCTTATACCAGAAAGAATAAAAGACTGTTTGGGTAAAAATTTAAATAATGGGAAAAAACCTACCAAATTAACATTTTCTTAACTCTGTATCTTTACAGACAAAACACTTTATTCCTCTGTTCTCAAATGAATTTGTGAACTTGTACAAAGACATGCCTTCCCTCCTGCTCCGCAAACAATTTCATTGAATCACTTTTTTTGATGTCGCAAGCAACTCCTGTGTCAGAAGTAAGGGAGGTAACTCTTCTGTAAAAAGTACAATAACATCCAGATAACCAAAGGACAAGCCAGGGCTCTCTAGCACAGCCAGTTAATGCACATCCCCAGCTACATAATACAAATCTGGGCTCTGACTGCCCTTGGAGCAATGTGCAGCTTTGGAGATAGGAACAGGCAATCACTCATTAAATGTGTAGGTGGGATAACCCACACAACGTGACAGGACTAGGACAGAAAAGGTATTAATTAGGCTACAAGAACATGCTATATTTAGGATACTTATCTTTGAAAAATGAAGTTAGGGAGTCACAAGTTATTTAAAGCACATCACAACTAACCTGCTACAAAAATAATCTTCACAGAGCTCACTGTGAAAGACAGGTTACTTCAAGCTAGCCAGCTTGCCCAATCAATTTGAAACTTCCTTAACTGGAAAAAACTTGAATTAGAAAACCTTTTTTTTTCAACCGCATACTAGCTTCCTGAGATAAAGCCAGAAAAATCACACCAAGAAAAATATATTGGTCTCCCCATCCCCTGACATTTTCACAGCAACACCTCTCCATCCTCAACTGTCTTGTACTGTTTCATTCACAAGTGAAATGTGTACATAGAAAGTATTTATAGGGAGACAATCTACAAAAAATTTTAAAAGGCAGAGCTTACTACATGGTTCCATAAATGTTACAAACATTTCATGATCATACATAAGCCTATTATTTTTGAACCACATATTGAAACTCTAAACAATTTTAAATGAATTTTTTATGCTACCTTTACCAAAGGTCTTGTTTGATAGTCAGATGTTTTAAGATGGGAAAAGACAAGGAAATCAAGGAAAGTAGGTAAAAGGTGTGTGTGGATGAATTAAGAGCTCCTAAAAAGTTTGAAACATGAAGAGACAGAAGCATGAAAAGGTGACCCAAGAGGAATACAGAAGAAGTGCCTGAGTATGCAGAAAAAGGATGAGGAAAGCCAAAGCTCAGATGGAGCTGAAGAAGAGCTTCAACAGCAAAAGAAATATAATGAAAAATGCCTGCTCACTGCTGAACAGTGGGGATCTGAAGACAAAATACATTAAAGACATCACAGTACTCAATGACAGAATCACAGAATAACTAGGGTTGAAAGAAACCTCTGGAGATACCTCATCCAATCCCCTTCTTGACTGGAACTGTCTTTGCAAAACCAATTAATGCTAGTCTGTGCCTTGCTGCAGTGCAATTGCTTCCTCAGAACATACTTGCTCTAGAAGGACTAGAACATAATACAGAAAGATCAGGTTTGTAGTAGCCTGTCTCTCCAAGCCATTCAAAAGCAGAGCCAGAACCTCATCCCCCTTCCAATTTTTACAAAGATTGAGCTATGAGTGTCAGATTGGATGTGGGATATTAAGACCAGTATGCCACACAAGGGCTAGACTTCCTTCCTTCTTTCCAGCACCAAGAATTACCAAATGCAGTTGCTCCACACCAGTTAAATTCTACAAATAAGATTTATAGAAACACCTTAGGAAGATGTACCAGTAATTACCATCACCTCTTCTAACCACCCTTTAACCTTGCATTGCTCTGTCTTCCAAATCAGGTATTTAGATCATGCTCCATTATACACTGTAATTGAACTCAAGCCAGAATGAATCAGTACAATCCAAATTGAATGCCCGAATTAAAACTAAAATTTTCAGCCACAAGTAGACTTTATGACATCAAACCAACTTCAGTGAGCTTAAAAGAAAAAAAATCAAGATCCATTTAGTATTGTACTAAATGAAAGAACTCCTGTTTTAAAAACTGTCATGATACATTTGTCCTCTCATTTTGGGCCTTTCCAATTTTTTATTAACCTCAAGGTTAATTACAACATGAAGTCCTGAAATGGGAGATAGTTTTCAAAGTCCACTCTTCCCCTTAGCATTAATATTTTCAATGGCAACTAGAAACTATTTTAATATATGAAAGTGTTGTTGCAGCATAATTTTCATAGTGCATAGACATGTAGACATGTATCTCAGAAGCAAGAAGGCAAAATATTTATTTTCTGTTATTAACATGGAGTACAGGACAAAGACTGAAGAGGTGAAATGTGCCTCAACTTACTTAATTCCTTTTGCTATAGAGTTTTGGTCTCACAGATATGAGAGCCTTGTAATAGATCCACTAGATGGTGCAATCCATCTTCTCCATTGAAATCATTTGAAGTTTATACACAAGAAGTTAATTTTTATTGAGGAAGAAGTCAATTTTTAATGTTAATCAAGGAAAGGTTTATTAGTGGAAGAACAAGGCACCACATAGAATATCAGGGTTTGAGAAAGATCTAGGCTTTGAAAGTCACCTATGAAAAAGACTTTACATTGCTTATGACTTTCTTGGTGACTACCATGAAGAACTGTGTGTGCTACCAAAACAAACTGTGAACAAGAAGGCAGGGTATGATGTTTCACTATCCTCCAGAAAATGGAACAGTTGCAATGCTTTGTGTTTGGTTGGCTTTGTGAGACTTAGGAGACCTTACAATAGTAAATTTTTAGTTTGCTTCTGAAAGTTTTTTTGTGGATTTTTACTCTCAGCTGTTTCTACACTTTCTTCTCAAAAGAGGTGCTCTTTTACAGGACAATGAAAACTGTTAATTCATAAAGTCACAGAACCATATGATAACCTGGGTTCAAGGGACCTTAAAGATCATCTAGTTCCAATTCACCAGTTAATGGAAGAGACACATTCCACTACACCAGGCTGCTCAAAGTCCAATCCAATCTGGCCTTGAACAATTTCAGGGATGGGGAATTGACATAATTGACATATTCTGCAACAGCTGGAAATGCAGCTTTTTGCAGCTGTAATGAATGCATAGCATGTTGTTGGCTCTTTGCAAGTATTGGGATAAATGCTATATGTCTAGTGTTAAAATAGCACTTCTATATGGATATAGTCTTGGTTAATAGTAAAAGTTAGACAAAAGTTTTTTAGAGATAGTATGCTTAAACTACCTGCTTAGCCAAAGATAACAGCCCATGAACATGTGATGGGGACCCCTGCAGCTGACAAGAAAATTATCAACATGCACTCACTGGACCACCACCCAAATTAAAAAGGGATAAGAAGACAAATAAAACCACAAGCCAAGAAACACACATGCTCTAAAAAGGTGGACACAAGGAGTAGCCATGCTAAACAGTTCTCAAAAACAGTTGACTATTTATGAAGGTCTATGAATATGTAACAAATAGATGGATTGTAAAACCTATTTAAAGGGGTGTTCCCAAAGCAGTGTGCTCTTGGCAGCATTCCAAGCACCTGGCCATTTTAACCCTTTGCTTTACGTATGTCTCCTATTGTCTTTTTATTAAACCTTTTAATTCTCCCAAAACAGTGAACCGTGTTTTTCACAGCAGCCTAACCAAAAAAAGTAAATACATAATTCCCTAATATTGGTGACATATTTTGCAAAGGATAAACCCTAAAATTCAAAGAAAAAAAAATTTTTTTTTTCTTCAAAGTAACATAAATTGAACTCTAATACCTTAGAAAACTGATAGCAAACTCTACTTTAGGAAAGTAACTTTACTCAATATGATAAGGAACTACAAAATAATTGCAACTTTTCTAAGACTAGCATAATATTTCTTGACTAAACATTTTCCTCGTGCGAATCTTCCCACATGGAAAAAAATCACTTAGAAAAACATGGTCATGGAAACATGTCTGCCATGATAAAACGTCTAAAATTCCACTGCTTTTTTTTAATGATATATGAATATAGAACAACACAAACATTTTGGTACTTCATTATACTTAATTTTAAACATGTTCAGAAATACCTATATGTTGCTGTTGGGGGTTGAGTGTCTTTCTATTACTGTGTCAACTTAAAGAATTTTTCCCATTATCATGCAAATGGAGCTGGCTGGGTTACATCCAGGATCTCTGATGACTCTAGACAAAAGGGGTCGTGGCAGCAGCTTCCGGAGGGGCCTCTCGTGCTTCCGGAGGGGACTCATGCTCCCGGCGAGCTCGGAGCAGGACCCTCCGTCTGCAGCCACGCTGTGGAACACAGAAGAGCCAGACCCTCTGTCATCACCTGCCCTGCATCTGCCCCGTTCCAGCCTCCTGCCTCTGTGGACACAGTTGATCACCCGGACACAAACAGTGAGCGAGGAGCCGCCTGCTCCAGCCCGTTCCTACCCGAGACTGGCATGGCCGCCACCGCCCCCTCCCACCTGCCTCTCTGCAGCTCCGGGTTTTGTTCCAGCTGCAGGACTGGGACCAAGTACAGAGACAGCGTGCTTGCATCTAAAGAGGGGACTAAAAACTGAGTTATCTAGTCTGTTCTGTTAGCAATTTTAACAACTGCTGTTGTTTTCTGCTTGTACAGTTAGATATATTAGTAAAAGTGCTGTTATTCCCATCCCCTTATCTCTGCCTCAGAGTCCTTGATTCAAACAATTATAATACCTGGGGGGAGTGGAACTAATGTCTCTATTTCAAGGGGAAACTTCTGCCTTTACTGGCAGACACCTGTCCTTTCAAACCAGTACAGTTGCTTAAGAAAGTATATAGAATGAAAAGATTGAAAGCTAGTCTAGAAACATATTGCATTGCATGGAAGCCACTACCAACAATACATGTGATAGTATCTTTACACAGAGATCTTACACAACTTTTCCCCATTCTTTTGTGCCATGCTTGCAGATGTCACTGACCTTATGGAGCGCAGGAGCCATTACTGGCACCAAAAACCCATTGTAAATGTAATTCACAAGCTGGTTGCATATCAACGGATGTGCCACCTAAGAGGGTGGGCGGGGAGAGAAAGACATAGAACAGTTCCAGTGAGATTTAAAAGACAAAATAGCACAGAATGCTATCATTCATTACCAAAACCCTTTCCCATTTAATAAGACATTCATTTGTCCTTCTCATCAGCATTTGATATGTTTCAGGTTCTTAACAACTATTTCTTCTACAAAGAAATACACATACCAGCTTTATAGTAAGTCTGCAAAACATAGAGACATGTCTTTTCCATCTTCCTGCATGCTGACAAAGTTGAATGGATGGACAGGAAAGTGCATACAGCCATGTATCAAAGCAAGATCTGAAATTCTAAATTCAGCTCCTGCAAAATTGTTGGGGTCACTTGAAAGTGGATTTGCCATTGGCTTTTCTCTGTTGTAGAAGGACAAGTAAACAAACAGCTGCTTTCCTATAGCTGAAGAGTAGGTAAACTGAATTACTCTCTAGCTATGGGGTAAGAATACACTCTTCACATGCCCTTCTCCCAGAAATTACAAAACAAATTACAAAAAACCCAGCATAATTCATTCAATAGGATGGTTAAGAGCTTTAAAACATAAAACAAACAAAACCTCCCAAAATATTACCAGAAGCCAAAAATTTACTTTTATAATTAAATATTCATTTTGTCTTTGCAATGAAAAGACATCAATATATGTATATAAAAGCAAAATAAAATTCCATTCAGAAGCTTTCAAAGCCAATATATTATGTTTGAAGTTCACAAAAAATGGAGTGTCACATATATAGGTGGCCTCCAGTAGATTCTCCAACCTGCAATTCATATATAGGTGGCCTCCAATAGATTCTCCAACCTGCAATTCTTACCAGACTTGCTTTAACTTGTAACTCTTAATTTGGCACGGAGAAGAAAAAGAGTGGCGTTTCCTATGCTGTGGTTCAGGGAAAAAGTAGTAAATGGCAACAGGTCTTGGCTACCTTGTTCCTTTTTAAATCTCTGGCCAAAGTTTTTGGGTGAACACAGACCAGTCCATGTGCAAAGCAAACATTCCTACAGTAATTGAGCTTTCAAGCCAGCTGAAGACTATATAGACACAATCAAGCAGTAGTCAGAAACTGCTCTTTCTACATGTCAGCTGATATCCTTTACCATTTTGCATCTACTTGAACAGTGTTTTTAAAACAATTAATTTTGATTTTTTTCTGTAGTGCCCTTCATAGAATTTTTTTACAATAAAGGTATCAGCTACAATCTCCTGCAAACATAGATCTGGATAATAACTCTACTTAGACACCAAATTTAATACTGTCTCCTCTTCATGTTCAAACATGCATACTATAAATCTTGTATAGTGCATTTGAAAAATGACAATATTATTTTTGCTTGGTCAAGGCTTTAATAGTCAACCAGTTCCTTTACTGTACTTTGCACACATTGCACTGAAACATGTATTTTATTTAACAGTAGATGTGACTAAATTTTCAATCCTATCTAGCCCATTTCTTCAAAAAACACAAATCTACAGTTTCTGTATAATTTATACCCTGTTTTAATGAAATACTGGATTTGGGTTCTACTGAGTATTCAAACCTTAAAAACAATATATAAAGCCAAGAATTTCATTCTACATTTAAAATGGAAAAAAAAACAGTAAGGGAGCAAAGCACTGAAAAAAACCCTGGAAGAACAGAACAGATTCAAAACATGCAAATCTTAAAATAAAGTTATACTTCTAGGAGGAGACCTAATTAATTCCACTTGGAAGGCTTTATGTTGTACTTACCAACAGGCAAAACAGATGATTCTCACTATTTTCTTTTGTACGTCATTATGAGAGCTTAAAAAATACAATATAAACCCTACATCTTCCCACATGTAAAGGCATTCAATATACTTCTAGGATTAACAGTGGCATTAAATTGCAATAAATATTTGGTTTTTTCTATTAATAGAAAATGCTCCCAATTACATAATGTAATATCAAGATTTCATTTGAAACATTTGGGACCTGAAAACTACACATATATTAATTCATCCTTATAACCAGGACAGACAGCACAAGGCATTCATTTTTTAAGTAGCTTGTTTTAGCCTAACTTAAACAGTTCCTGACATTAACAAAAATAACTTACAAACTTCTGCAGGAGATATAACTTACTACTACTTCTAAATAACAAGCTAACTCTGTTTAGTTACCTGTATCACTGCATTGCAAAATTCAAGGGAATTCATGAATTGTAGAAGGGCTGGTGACAAAAGCCAGTCATCTTTCATCAGACAGTCCCATTCTTCTCCTTTTTCTTCCAGCTTTGTAGGCAAAGATGAATAGAGACCACTTAGTCCTGTTGCTAGCACCTGTATTTCAGAAACAGAATAGGACATAAGTTGATTTCCCAACTGTCCATCTGCTTGAATGGCAGCATCACAAATGGTTTCTCCTATTACTTTTAGTAACATAAGAGAGTACTGAGATTAATTTCCTTTCAAGAAAGTCCTGTGCCAGAAAAATAAGTATTTTAAAGAGCCTTTCATATAATATGCTTCTTTCAAGATCTGGTATTTAGAAGAAAGTGATAGCGAATATCAGGTTATCTTGGTTTTTTGCTAATCCTAAATTCTAATTTCTTCTTATATTTTTCTAAACTTATTTTGCACTTTCCTTCAGTCCCTTTTAGAAACAGCCATCAGCACCATTATCTATAGCTTGTCTTTTGTTGCTGATTCAAATGTCACTGCTCAAACATGTATGAAGTCATTTCACTCAGAAACATGAAAAATCAGAAATGGAGGGGGAAGTGCCCCCTCAACAAAAATGAAGTTCAGCCCCACTTACACAAATACATGTTGACTTTGATTGCCAGGCAGTTAAACCCAGCAGAATCCACTTTAAAAAAAAGAAGTAAATTTAACTGTTCATCATTCTCCTTCTTCCTTCTTTAATTGAAGGAGGGAAGCAAAAAAATTAACAAGTCTGAAATCAATTATTATTTAAACAATTTTCCCAGTAACATTAAGCCTTACAGGTGACTTATGTAGAATATATCACTGAAGAACAAGAGAGCATTTTTAGTTATAATTTAGAAAGCATATTTCCAAAAAGGTTTTTAAATTTTGCTGAATGTATCTAAAGGATGGTATTTTCAGATGCAGGTTTTAATTATTAAAGTTATTTGAAGCCAGAAACTTTCTAAATATTACTTAGAACTCTTATCCTTCTGAGATGATTTCATACAACTTCGTGATAATTTTTAAAGATGATTCTCATTTCAATGGGAACACTATCAATTGGTCTGATGGAAATTTTTTTAATTTTCATTCAACAGACTCTTTTAAGAATATTTCCTCTTACAAGAGGCTACTTGGCATCTACAGGGCTAGACTGTAAAAGCTCAGATGAAACACAGATCTTATCTACTAGAAAACACTGGAAAACAGTTAACAATGTCCAGACCAAAGACCAAGGGTTCACAGAAGGTGATCAGGTTTTGAACATGCACAAGCAATTGTAACTGTTAATCCATTACAAGGCAAAATCCATAAAAGGCAAAGGCTGTCTTTCTGAATACTTTTTATTCCTACTTCACATAATTTTGAAGATGGATTTATTCTGACATAGGTAAGTAAGCCAAATATTAAAGGGAAGGGGAGAATACCGTGGAAACTGAGTGCTTTAGTACAGCGACATACACACAGTTTTATATACACAGAGAGACAAAGGACAAAGCTGGACATGCATTAAAAGATTGAGAAGCTAAAGCTATTGAGCAAAGCTTTATTTGTAAAATCCCATTCTTCTACAACCCGAATCTCTTTGAATTTTTTTCCATCTCACAGTAGAAGAGCTCAGAAAAAAGCACTTACAGAACTCCCTATACATAATCCACACAAACACTTACTCTCATAAACCTAAGCTTCAACAATGAGAGAATTTGACATGTTTGTCTTGTGAACTTTGAATTAATGCACACTTGATTTTCCATTGTCTGCTTAAAATTTAATTACTATTCATAAACACAAACACACCCTCTCAGTAAGCAATCTTATTCTCAGAGTTGTGTCCCACCCATGTTTCTCCTTCATATGGGTATTAGCCCACAAGCACAAGAAGCTGACCTTGAGCAAAACATACTAGTCTCCACTAACAGGAGCAGTGAACTCACAGTCATTGTCTTGAATTCCTTAGTTTGTCAGACTTTCTGAATTAAGAAGTGACAAATGCAGCTGCTAATATCTGTCAAATTTATTTTTGCTATGAAGTACAGTACAAGTGGGTCTATGAAATTATGATTTTTAAGCACTGAGACAGAGTAGCCACAGGAAGCAATTTCATCTCTTTAGATAAAAAAATATTTTAAAATGTTCACAAAGAATATGGTATAAATAGAGTTACCATCTGAAATTACCAACAGAACAGATTTTTTAATCAGTAATGAAACCTAAATAAAAAATAATCTGAAAGGGAAGGAAATGCAAGCATTTACATCCTGAAAAAACAAGATTGGTTTTATTTTTTGTTTTATGCAGTGTCCTTCTAAACTTCTTCCAGCATTTGCCATGTCAGCCCTACATGCTCATCTACTTTCACAAGCATCTCCAGCAGTTTCTGTCTTACCACTGAGTCATGAGTCTCTCTCTACAAACCAGCTTCTTTGATTTATTTACTTTCTCTTGACTCACAGAATTGAGTCATGACTATGTGATTTGTAATCCCAGGCATAATATGTGATTATAATGTACTGTTAATGCATAAACAATCACTATCTGGACAATTCTCACTCCTCCCATATCCATAGTCTTTCCACCTCTTTGCAGCTGCAACTTTTCAAGGGCACTGCAGAGCCATCTCTCTTCCTGCAATGCAAGTTGTTTTCCTAACCTGTAAGGTATTTACAAAGTTTTGTGAGAGACTTTGAGATGTTACCCTGCTCAAAATTCTTTAGAAACAATTTTTTTCTTATTATAATGCTGATAGTATCTTCAATCATATCCAGAAAACTTTTATGGCAAAACATGATAAAAATTATTTGGTGTAAAATCAGAAAACTTTACTGAATAGTTTGCCCACACATTCCATGTTAAAAACACGAGTTAGTAATGCATTCCTAACAACTGTCTCCCTCCTTCCCGATAGTTTTTTTCACCTACCGTTTTGAATACTGTAGAACTACAGACAATCCAGTCTTTAAAGAGTTGTTAACCAAAGTTATGTCAAAAAACAGTATCAAGAAAACCTCCAGGCTCACATTGGCACAGATCTAACACTGATCTGGGTACATGAGGCAGCAGAGACTTATGGCCAGACCCCACCCCAGGGGATACCTTTATTACACAAAAAGGCATGGTAAGAAAACACAACATGCCAACCTGTCCCTAGAAACAGAGATAACATCAAGCTTGTGCTGCCACCTGAAACAACCACCTCAGAACACCTCACTCCCCTTTCTCACTCCCTCCAGCCCCAGAATCTCAGAGGTGCCTCACAGTGAGACAGAACGGATTTCCCTCCCACTACGTTCTGCTATTACTTCTATCAGTTTTCCGATCCAATTCACTGTGTGACTGCAAAAACACTTGAGCTGGCCCAAAAGCACAAGACACTGGTATGGAAAAAAGAAGTTTGGAATTGGGGATGGTTTAAAAAGCATTACCATTTGTGAAATATATGTTAGCAAAAACAAATGTGTTACTACACTTCTTTAACAAAAATGACAGAGAAGGAGGAAAGAATGCAGGAAAGACTTTAGCACTGAAGACCATGTAAAATAAGAACAACTTACTGGGCAAAAATAGGTGTTTTCTGCTATGTGGTTTGCAACAAGGTTGTTTTCTGCAGACAGAGACATTACGAAAAGCAGTGCATCCCGGGCCTGTTGGCCTACTGTTCCTTCTCGATGAATGAAGGGAATCAGCAGGGAAAAAATGAGGAAATTGGCAGCTCCTTGGTCCTCACTAGTGTGGAAAAAGAGTTCTAAAATGGACGGATCTTTGGCTATTATAGAGCAGAGCTGGCTCAAGAGCACAACCAACTCTGTTTCCACTGTTGGAGTGGTTGTTCCTGAGCAGGAACTCAGCAACATCATCAAAGGCTTCAAAACGGGCTTGTGATGTAGCAAAGGCTGATGAGACTGGGTTATGAGCATTTCATACATTTTTAGTTGCTCAATTTTTGTCTCATCAGTGAACTCTCGCCGTAGGCTCCAAAGGAAAAGCTTCTCCATTATGTTTTCTGAGACCACAAACTCCAGAATAGGCCCCATCGAGGCATCTTTTGCTTGCTCCTCAATTAATAAGAAAAGCATGTGTTCCACATAATTCTGCACAGTGCTGGCCTCATCAGGTGAGACTCCTCCATACTTTGCCTGGGTATTTTTCAAAGGATCATGCTTCTCTAAGATTTTCAGAACCTAAAGAGAAACAAAGATATATCAGTTTTAATGTGCTTGAATGCATCATAAAAAGCATGCACCTATCACTACAAGAAAAAATATTCATCAAAATTCTTTAACACAAAAATCATGAAGTTCTGTTATGTTTTCAAGTTTGGGAAGTTTGAAAGACAAAACCTGAAATTCTACATTTTGCATGTGCAAGGCAAAAATAGACTGTTGTTCACCTTTTTTAATAAGCACCTAAATTTGTCATTTACCCTGCTCCTGAAAACCAAATAGAGATAAACTAGGGTTCCATGGTGCTCAGAAATTGAGTTTCCATGATGTTTCAAACAAGACTGTCACAGAGAACTGAAATCAAAAGGCCTGTTCTGCAGCCAAAGTAACTGTGCTCAGGAATATCAATATAATATGGCCTGATTTGCAGTAATAATAGTAGTAGCAGCCCACAGTGCTATTCTCTGCTTGACACCTTATACATTGTACCAAAGAGCCACTGATGTCCACATACTCTTGTAACTTCCAATATAGAAATAATGGTCCTACCAGCACTTTTAACCCTAAATTACAATCTGTTATGTATTCAAACAATAAAGGTCTTTTTCTGGAAAAAAAAAAAAAAAAATCAAATCCCACATTGTCTTTAGCCTTTTTGTGGAGGATAATTGCCACAAAACCATAAAGGAACATTGGCTCCCCTAACATGTGTTGGAGGTTGAGTGTTTTATCTATTACTGTGTCAATTGAAAGAATTTTTCCCATTATCATGCCAATGGAGCTGGCCGGGTTACACCCAGGATCTCTGATGAGTCCAGACAAAAGGGGTCGGTGGGAACGGCTCCCAGAGGGGCCTCTGGGGCTTCCGGGGCAGGGGGGACTCATGTTTCTGGTGAGCGGGGAGGACGTCCGATCTTCAGCCCACATGGCCGAGCACAGGAGAGCCAGACCCTCTGTCATCACCTGCCCTGCATCTACCCCGTTCCAGCCTCCTGCCTCTGTGGACACAGCCGATCACCCAGACACACACGGTGAGCGAGGAGCCGCCGCTCCAGCCAGTTCCCACCCGAGACTGGCATGGCCGCTGCCGCCCCCTCCCTCCTGCGCTGCCGCCTGCCCACTGCAGCTCCGGGCTGGGACCAAGCACAGAGACAGCGTGCTTGCATCTAAAGGGACTGACACCAAGATATCTATTCTGTTCTGTTAGCAATTTTAACAACTGCTGTTGTTGTCTGCTTGTACAGTTAGATATATTAGTAAAAGTGCTGTTATTCCCATCCCCTTATCTCTGCCTCAGAGTCCTTGATTCAAACAATTATAATACTTGGGGGGAGTGGAACTAAAGTCTCTATTTCAAAGGGAAACTTCTGCCCTTACTGGCAGACACCTGTCCTTTCAAACCAGGACAACATGACACATCACTATTTAGGTGAGAAAAGGTAATTCTTGAATGACAGCTCCTCTGAATCCAGAAATATCACAGAAACACCACCATTTGTCTGGCCAGTTTCTTGAGAGAGCCAAAGAACAACATGAACAGCAGCACAGAAATCAATTTCATCTAAATTGTTAGGTTATTCATATTACTACAGCAAACAGGACCTTATACTATGGTGCTCACAGCAAAACATCTTTGCTTGAAAGCAATTACAATCCTGATGACATGCAAACAATTTTTAGAATATGCTGAAGTGTAAAATCTATATCTTTCCATAATAAATAAGAGTGCATCTAATTTACTTTATAAAAGATAGGCAAGACTTACCCAACACAAGGGAAAGAAGTGCAGAAGTCTGCAAAAGGGTGCAAGTCACAATGAATCAATAGGAAAGCCAGTAAGAAGATCTAGGTTTTCAATAAGATATTACCATGTCCTACCACTTGCCATTTAGATGCAAATCCAGAGTTCCAAGCACAATTAGTAAAGGCTAACCATACCTTGAAAGGTCAATTACCTTTGTATTTTAAAAATAGTTCAGTGTCATCTACTACATTCTAAAGGAAAGACATTTGTTTCTGTTCAATTCAAGATTACCACAAAAGAAAGAATGAAACAAATTTGTATTAATGAAGCTTACTTCAATCAACAAAACTAATCAACATTACCTGTGCCCAGTGTGTTCTAAACACTATCATGCATGTTTCTGGGTCAACACCCTGAAGGCTGGGAGCCTGCCTATTTCTGCTGATACTTGTTCCCGAAGACATTATAAAATATCCACAGGTCAAGCCAACTAGATCATACTGAACTTCTTTTTTAAATCCTCCAGTGAGCTACAGATGTTCAAGCATCATGATGAGATGGATACTGGGTCCCGAGCTTAGGTACCCACAGAAATCTGTTAAAAAGAAAACAAAACAAAAAAGAAACACGTATACCAGTGTACATCAAATTATAGTGTCTAACAGAAAAGAATACACTTAAAGAAAACACAAACTTTTCTTCTTTTAATTTAGTTTGAGAATAGAATTTTTCAAAACATGTTATACAGGATTATCTAAGAATTTTGCTCACAGTAATAGCATGAAATTCTCAAACTTTTGAGATCAGTGACCAAAATAAGGTGCTACTGAAAAAAACAAACCAAACAGAAGCTTATGAAATAAATGTTTTATGCATATCACTACATTTTTTGTTTCTCATTATAATGCTTTTGCCATCTGACCATGTCTCTTCAGAGTTGATTACTAATGTTGCATAGACTGTAAAGGTTAAAAAAAAATAAGTTATTTCTCTATTTTTTTAAAATCTTCCAGTAATAGATATAATTGCAAATTCTTAGAAGTGCCAGAAATCATACCAGAAACAGTTTAAAACATCTGTAGAACACCATATTCACATAGAAGGATGAATCTGTATCAATACCAAAGTAAACCAAACCAAACAACATAAAAGACAAAACCTTCATGTATCCAAATCCAAATAAATTGAGATGTCATACTAAAGGACTATGAGAATAAGATCAAACATTGAAACACTCCTTTCAGCCATTACTTAATATTCTAGATATCTAAGTATCAAAATAGTTGCACACCTGCAGGGGCAAGTTAAAATGAAACAAAGATTGATATCTTGCAGATATTTGAGAGGCTTAAGAGAATATATTATTCCCACATGCACCAATATCTAAGTTACACAGCTCCTGCCCCTTTTCTTTTTATAAAGTTTACATTTTATTATTCTTTTTGAAACCAACTAGGAATTTAATTTATCTCAATTTGGGACCATAGTGAAAAAAGCCCAACCAAAAGCGCCTAACAGCAAACAAACTTTTTTTGAGACATAAACTGCCAGATTCCATAGAGCAATTTGTTCCCAGTATAGAAGGGATTTCTTTGAGCCTATCTTAAAAGATGAAGACTTTTCCTCTGCAGTGGATATCTCTGTTCCATGTAGATGTGCTCTGTTTATATTCTTGAAATTGCTAGCACAGGAAAAGATCCTGCCCGCCTGAAAAGTAGCAGCAACTTTTGCCATTTTAGGCAGTCCAAAAATATACCAGGTACCACTGTTAAGATTTCTGAGACTAACAAGAAGGTTATGCACTCCCTTGTGTACATACCTGCACAAATATATTCATACGTTCAAAATTCAATTACATGATCAGCTTCCCATCCTAACCCTGCTTCTTTCGGCATTTACAATGCATTTCCTATGCATTTGCTAAGCACTCTCACACAATACAAGTAACATAGTCTAGCCCATCTTTTTTGCAGATAAACATATTCCACATGTGAAGAAGCCAGAATAACCTGCATAAATCCTGCACACTTCATCTGTACTTCATCTGTTGGGTGACACATTTTGAGAATAAAGCTGGCACTCCATACAAACTACCCTCCAGATTATAAACCACCAGGCACCAGTGTTGGGGGGTTGAGTGGTTTTTTCTATTACTGGTTTTTTCTATTACTATGTCAATTGAAAGAATTTTTCCCATTATCATGCCAATGGAGCTGGCCGGGTTACACCCAGGATCTATTGTGACTCCAGACAAAAGGAGTAGGTGGGAACAGCTCCCGGAGGGGCCTCTGAGGCTTCCGGGAGGGGACTCTGGTTTCCAGGGAGCTTGGAGGAGGACGCCCGGATCTTCAGCCCATGCGGCCAGAGCACGGGAGAGCCAGACCCTATGCGATCACCTGCCCTGCATCTGCCCTGTTCCAGCCTCCTGCCTCTGTGGACACAGCTGATCACCCAGACACACACGGTGAGCGAGGAGCCGCCCACCCCAGCCCGTTCCCACCCAAGACCGGCGTGGACGCTGCCGCCGCCCCCCTCCTGCCTGCACTCCCGCCTGCCCTCGGCAGATCCGGGCTGTGGACTAAGCACAGAGACAGCGTGCTTGCATCTAAAGGGACTGACACCGAGTTATCTAGTCTGTTCTGTTATCAATTTTAACAACTGCTGTTGTTTTCTGCTTGTACAGTTAGATATATTAGTAAAAGAGCTGTTATTCCTACCCCCTTATCTCTGCCTCAGAGTCCTTGATTCAAACAATTATAATACTTGGGAAGGGGGAGTGGAACCAAAGTCTCTGTTTCAAAGGGAAATTTCTGCCCTTACTGGCAGACACCTGTCCATTAAACCAGGACAGATTTTGGCACCCAGATGTGGGACAGAGGACACTCAGTTGAGAGTTAAGACAGGAATAACAGGCCTCTTAAGTGGCAATATGTTGTCTGGTTTAATCTGGTTTGTGTTCCATGTGGTCACAGCCATCTCCCTCCCATTTGGAAGCCCTTATTTGAATTTGGGCCCCCTCACCAAAGTTACTGTAGCTATTATACAATTCGTTTGGTGGATTGATTATGTCAGGAATTCATAGGTTTTTAATTTTCTCTGGGAAGCGGTTGCATGGATCCAGAGCTATCGTACTCTAACTGCGTGTTTCTGGGGTTATTTCAGTAATGGTACTTACTGTGAGATAACGAGTACAAGGGAAATATTCTCCCAACCTATCACCCAGTTTTTTAAGGCTACCCCACCGGTTCTCAAGGATTTCAGATCTGTTTTAATTGCCAGTGTTATTATTCAGTGGCTGGTGTTGCTGATAGGCCTGTTCTACTTAGCATTCAGAAACAAGGGAATATTGGCTTGGAGAACAACTCTGCTACCTGGCCCAGGGACTAGGGATTTTGCCCCAGAACCTGCCTCTGCCCCAGGGACTAGGTATGCTGCCCCAGAGCCGGATGCTGCCCCACAGCCCACCGCAGAAATGAGCCACCCAGAGTGGGTGGGGGCTCTAGTGAAGGATATAGGCCAAAGGTTGAAAGAGCAAAGCCAGATGTTGAAGGAGCATAGCCAGATGATGAAGGAGTACTTTTCTCCAGATGGTGAGAAACCCTCCCCCTGCCCTAAAGAGGGAGACTCAGATGGTGCTGCAGTGGAACCCGTAGATGTTGTATCTGTCCAGGTTCCAGCTGGATCACAGGAGCAACCACAGCCAGCAGCAGTTGCTCCTGTGGAAACTAGGAAATCTAAGATTAAAACGAGGCACCTAGATAATGGGGATCAGCAAGGAGGGTCCTCACAACCAGCAAGGGAGCTAGAGGCTGAGATTGTCACCGAGTCCCTCTCACACGATAGTCTCCGTAACCTGCGTAAAGACACTGCTCGGCGGGGCTGTGAGCCCTTTACAATTTGGTTACTCCGGGTCTGGGACCTTACAAGAACAGGTGTACAACTAGATGGAACTGAGGCCAGGAATTTGGGATCCTTGGCCCAGGATTCAGGTGTGGACCAGATATTCGTAAGGGAGCAAGGCCTCCTTTCCCTCTGGGACCAGCTTTTAATGAGTGTGAGAGAGAAGTTTGTACATAGAGAGAGAATGCAAGAGCACCACTGTAGGATGCGCTGGAAGACCCTTGAGGAAGGGATCCAGCAGCTGAGAGAGACAGCAGTATTAGAGGTGCTCTTTGGGAGGGATGGACAGCATGACAATGACCCTGACAAGGTCAAGTGCACAGGGCAGATGCTATGGAATTTGGCAACCTTGGGTCCATCTCAATATACCACCTACATAGCAATGATTAATGCTGATAACCACTGAGAGACAGTGTGTTCTGTTGCCAACGAACTCAGAAATTTCGAGAGCATGATGAATGGCCCAATGCAGGCCAATGTCTCTGCCATAGCCAGGGACCTCCAACAGGTCCAAGACAGGATGAGGGATATGAGGGAGGAGATGATGGAGAGAATTGAGGAGGTGAGGAAGATCAGCGTAGCACCAGTACGAGTCACAGGCCCCCAAGTCAGAGCTTCACGTCCCCCAGCTAGGGAGAGAGGGTACACCTCATGAGCTGACCTGTGGTTTTTCCTGCAAGGCCATGGGGAAGACATGGGAAAATGGGATGGGAAACCCACTTCTGTCCTGGCAGCACGGGTGCATCAGCTCAGGGAGGGAAATGCTAACCGAGGGAACTGCACTTAAATGAAGGTAGCCTCAACCTCCCACAAGCAAGGTGCAGGGTATTACAGCAAGGAGGATGATCTGTCAGATCCCCAGAAAGGAACCTCCACCAGGGATAGAGGGGCCCTGCCTCTAGCCAGGGAGAGGCATGGGATGACAGGATTTATTGGATAGTGTGAGTGCGATGGCCTGGCACATTAAAGCCACAGAAACATAAAGTGCTAGTTGATACTGGTTCACAATGCACCCTGATACCATCAGAACATGTGGGGAAGGTACCGGTTTCCATTGTTGGGGTGACGGGGGGATCACAGGAATTCACTTTGCTGGAAGCTGAGATCAGCCTGACAGGGAAGGGGTGGCAGAAACATCCAATTGTAACTGGCCCAGGGGCACCACGCATTCTAGGCATAGACTTCCTCAGGAACGGCTACTACAAAGACCCAAAGGGGTTCAGGTGGGCTTTTGGAATAGCTGCTGTAGCGACAGAGAGCATTAAGCAGTTGAACACCTTGCCTGAACTGTCAGAAAACCCCTCTGCAGTAGGACTCCTGAAAGTGACTGAGCAACAGGTGCCAATTGCCACCATGACAGTGCACCGCCGGCAGTACTGGACAAATCGAGATGCTGTGATCCCCATCCACAAGATGATCCGTGAGCTGGAGAGCCAAGGGGTGGTCAGCAAGAGCCACTCACCCTTCAACAGTCCTATTTGGCCTGTGCAGAAATCTGATGGAGAATGGAGACTGACTGTGGACTATCGGACATTGAGTGAAGTGACTCCACCGCTGAGCGCTGCCGTGCCAGACATGCTGGAACTCCAGTACGAGTTGGAGTCCAAGGCAGCAAGGTGGTATGCCACCATTGACATAGCAAATGCATTCTTCTCCATTCCTTTGGCAGCAGAGTGCAGGCCTCAGTTTGCTTTCACCTGGAGAGGCATGCAGTACACCTGGAACCGACTGCCCCAGGCATGGAAGCACAGCCCCACCATCTGCCACGGACTGATCCAGGCTGCACTGAAGAAGGGTGAGGCTCCAGAACATTTGCAGTACATCGATGACATCATTGTGTGGGGGAACACAGCAATGGAGGTATTTGAGAAAGGAGAGAAGATCATCCAGATTTTGCTGGGAGCCGGTATCGTCATTAAAAAGAGCAAAGTCAAAGGACCTGCCCGAGAGATCCAGTTCCTGGGAGTGAAGTGGCAGGATGGATGGCACCAGATCCCCACTGAGGTCATCAATAAGATCACTGCAATGTCTCACCCAACAAGCAAGAAGGAAACACAAGCTTTTCTAGGTGGTATCGGCTTTTGGAGAATGCACATCCCTGAGTACAGCCAGATTGTGAGCCCTCTCTACCAGGTCACTCATGAGAAGAACGCTTTCCACTGGGGCCCCGAACAACAGCAAGCCTTTGCCCAGATCAAACAGGAAATCGCTCATGCAGTGGCCCTTGGCCCAGTCAGGACAGGACCAGAGGTAAAGAATGTGCTCTACTCTGCAGCAGGGAACCATGGTCTGTCCTGGAGCCTTTGGCAGAAGGTGCCTGGTGAGACCCGAGGCCGACCCCTGGGATTCTGGAGCAGAAGCTACAAAGGGTCTGAAGCCAATTACACTCCCAGAGAGAAGGAAATCTTGGCTGCCTATGAGGGAGTTCAAGCTGCCTCAGAGGTGACTGGCACAGAAGCACAGCTTCTCCTGGCACTCCGACTGCCAGTGCTGGGGTGGATGTTCAAAGGAAAGGTTCCCTCTACTCACCACGCCACTGACGCCACATGGAGCAAGTGGATTGCCCTCATCACGCAGCTCGCCTGTATTGGCAACCCGAATCGCCCTGGGATTTTGGAGATAATTACAAACTGGCCAGAAGGTGAAGATTTTGGTCTCGCTGATGAAGAGGAGCAGAAGCATGTGATCCGGGCTGAAGAAGCTCCACCGTACAACTAGCTGCCAGCAGATGAAACACGCTACGCTCGTTTCACCCACGGTTCCTGCCGCATTGTGGGGATGAACCGGAAGTGGAAAGCTGCCGTATGGAGCCCCACACGACTGGTTGCACAAGCTACTGAAGGAGAAGGTGGATCGAGTCAACTTACTGAACTCAAAGCTGTTCAGCTGGCCTTGGACATTGCTGAGAGAGAGAAATGGCCAAAGCTCTACCTTTACACTGATTCGTGGATGGTAGCCAATGCTCTGTGGGGTTGGCTGGAAAGGTGGAAAAAGGCTGACTGGCAACGTAGAGGAAAACCAATCTGGCTGCTGATGAATGGAAAGACATTGCCACTCGGGTAGAGAAGCTACCCGTGAAAGTCCATCATGTGGATGCCCATGTCCCCAAGAGTCGGGCTAATGAAGAACATAGGCACAACGAGCACGTAGATCAGGTTGCACAGATAGAGGTCTCAAAGATAGACTTAGATTGGGAACATAAGAGAGAAGTGTTCCTGGCTCGATGGGCCCACGATGCCTCAGCCCATCAGGGCAGAGATGCCACCTATAAGTGGGCACGAGACCGAGGGGTGGATCTAACCATGGACAGCATCTCTCAGGTTATTCATGACTGTAACACGTGCGCTGCCATCAAACAGGCCAAGCGGGTGAAGCCCCTCTGGTATGGGGGGCGATGGTCCAAATATAAGTATGGAGAGGCCTGGCAGATTGACTACATCACACTGCCTCAGACCCGCCAAGGCAAGTGCTACGTGCTGACCATGGTGGAAGCCACCACCGGATGGTTGGAGACCTACCCTGTGTCCCATGCTACTGCCCGCAACACCATCCTGGGCCTGGAAAAGCAAGTCCTCTGGAGGCATGGTACCCCTGAAAGAATTGAGCCAGACAATGGGACTCATTTCAAAACTAGCCTTATAAACACCTGGGCTAAAGAACATGGCATCGAGTGGGTGCACCATATTCCCTACCATGCACCAGCGGCTGGGAAAGTCGAACGGTGCAATGGTCTCCTTAAAACCACCTTAAAGGCACTTGGTGGGGGGACTTTCAAGAACTGAGAGATCAATCTACCAAAGGCCACATGGTTAGTGAATACACGAGGTTCCACCAACCGAGCAGGCCCTGCCCAATCAGAGCCCTTGGGAGCACCAGATGGAGATAAGGTTCCAGTGGTACACCTGAGAGGCATGTTAGGAAAAACTGTCTGGGTGAACTCGGCTTCCAGCAAAGACAATCCTGTTCGTGGGGTGGTTTTCGCTCAAGGACCAGGTTGAACTTGGTGGGTGATGCAAATGGATGGAGAGACCCGATGCATACCCCAAGGGGACCTTGTTCTAGGGTGAACTATCTATGATACTGTGCCTGTAACTACATGTATGTATATAATTTAAAGGTTTCAATATGATGTAGCATGTCGGCATGGAAAAAATTCAGGGTGGATAATGTTGGGGGTTGAGTGGTTTTTTCTATTACTATGTCAATTGAAAGAATTTTTCCCATTATCATGCCAATGGAGCTGGCCGGGTTACACCCAGGATCTATTGTGACTCCAGACAAAAGGGGTAGGTGGGAACAGCTCCCAGAGGGGCCTCTGAGGCTTCCGGGAGGGGACTCGGGTTTCCGGGGAGCTCGAAGGAGGACGCCCGGATCTTCAGCCCACGCGGCCAGAGCACGGGAGAGCCAGACCCTATGCGATCACCTGCCCTGCATCTGCCCTGTTCCAGCCTCCTGCCTCTGTGGACACAGCTGATCACCCAGACACACATGGTGAGCAAGGAGCCGCCCACTCCAGCCCGTTCCCACCCAAGACCGGCGTGTACGCTGCCGCCGCCCCCCTCCTGCCTGCACTCCCGCCTGCCCTCGGCAGATCCGGGCTGTGGACTAAGCACAGAGACAGCGTGCTTGCATCTAAAGGGACTGACACCGAGTTACCTAGTCTGTTCTGTTAGCAATTTTAACAACTGCTGTTGTTTTCTGCTTGTACAGTTAGATATATTAGTAAAAGAGCTGTTATTCCCATCCCCTTATCTCTGCCTCAGAGTCCTTGATTCAAACAATTATAATACTTGGGAGGGAGTGGAACCAAAGTCTCTGTTTCAAAGGGAAACTTCTGCCCTTACTGGCAGACACCTGTCCTTTCAAACCAGGACAACCAGATGCAGTGGAGAGGATTGTGCACAACCAGTAAGAACTAACTCATGTGCTCATTTATTTGAGGGCATCTGCCACCACACTCCTACTTCTTAAACAGCCTTGTGAAAATGAACTGTATGTATTATTTCTACATTACTGACGTTCCTGCAGAAGAAAAAACAAAGCAAAACAAAAATAATCAGAGTAGCAACTGGATTTGAGAACTCAACTTGAAACACTCAGGATCCAGCTGCTTTTATCATTATTTAAGTAGACAGCACTATACCTTAAATGCACAACTTCTGGTAATGTGTTTGCAACTCTGAGCACTTGACACTTCTACCAAGAAACACTGGAAAAACACGACATATGCTTACACACCATTTAGAAAAAGCCTACTCTATGTATTCTGCCTAATACCATAGCTAATAATCCAAGGAATATTTAGCTGACATATACTTCAGTCCCCTGCCCATTTCTTGCCTGTTCCTCTTTGCCAGCACTCTCCTGCAAACAAAAATCTTTCCATGTCAGTAGAAGTCCAGCATACTCCTCCAGGCAAAAGTGTCCTTTACTTTACAACCCTATTTCACCCTTTTAGCAGATCTCTCCTGTGCATGAAGCAAGCAGCTTTGGAAAAACTAATATGATCATGTAATTAAAGATGGTATCAGGAGGTACAGTAAGAGAATTAAAGCAGAGGCAAGCTCCATTCTGGAATTTATGAGTTCCTTCACCTAACAACTTACAGGTTGTTTCAATGTAGCCTTTGCATGTTGTTCAACAATCTAACTGAAAGAAACTGGTAGCTCACATCTACCTATCATATGACAAATTCCATTAGCAGCACAGAATCAGAAACTTCAGATCAGTCTCTAGTACTTAAGATTATAAACAACAATAAGGGAGACTAAAATTAGTGACGTAAGACTCTCTAGATGCAAGCAAAGCTCTAGGACACTACCACACACAGGCAACCCAAATCTATCTAACCTCATTACCTTCTCTTCTACTCTTACCTGTTCGAATTCTCTGTCCTCCCTAGCCTTTGCTATTTTCTGTCTTCATCTTTTTTCTTCATGCATCTTTCCTATCCCAGCCTCAGATGATGCTCTGCAAACATCAAGACAGGATTCTTTCCCTCACCGCCAGACAGACCCTACCCTATCTTTTAGCTCTCTAAACAGACTGCTTTGGCATAGTTCCATATTGGTGCTTCTGATTCCCAAAATACAGCCTGCTTCTCTGCAGCTATGAAAAGACCCCAAGTGAACAAAAATGCACACTTTCCACAACAGTGCTGTTTAGTTACCAATGTTGGTGTAAGAATTTATAACCATCACTATGGCACTGAACATTCAAGTCCTGCCCCACTAACAGCTTACTGCCTAGGCAGATGACTGCTACAGCCTGCACTTGGAGAATGGACATTTTTCCTACACAGTGATATTCTAACTCCAGACATTAAGTATGAAGAACAGATACAGTCCCAGTGAAAAAAGCCTTCAAGACAAACAGGTGTCCCCTCATCTCCAGCATAACATCCCCTAAGGTCCTATTTATCCAAGATATTAAGAGCTTCTTGCTTTTTCCAAGTCCCAGTTTGGGCACACTCAAACGAAAACACAGCAAATTCTCAGATACACAAGTCACCAAAACCTGCCAGCATTTTGGTTCAAACTGCATCTTTGTCAGATGAGCCTAGATCAGAACAGCAAGGGCTTTTAGTGTTGCCAACTCCAGAAATGCCTATGCTACCAATCACAGAAACCTTTCAGGAAGGTCCCCTCAAGCACATGTTTTGTGCATCCTGCTAGGTCTATTTACTGTACTAGCGACACAAACACCACCCCCATTGCTTGGTAAAGATCTTTGGTAATATGTGACCAACAAACTGTAAAATAGGAAATTCATCTTCAGCATTTATGTTCTATAAGTAAAACCTGCACCTAGAAATGTACTACACATACATACAATCCTGGCATTAAAGCCACTTACCTCTTGAATATGAAATAATCACCAAAAATGTAATTTGTCCTGTGGTGACAAGCAATAACATCTATAGTGTTTCACTCTGAATGCTTACTCCCACTTCACAAAAGTCATCATAAACAGACTCCACAGAGCATCAAATGAAGAACAAAACCAGCAAATTTAAATAACTAGTGAAAAACAACTTATCTGCAGCAAACATTGTTGACAAGGGCTTAGTTCACTTGCCTCTAGCCCAGCTACTGGATCAGAAATCTGAGAGTAGTTGAAAAACACAGACATTATGCTCACAGCCACCCAACTATGGCTTTTTAATAATCTTTAATCTAAAAATAACAAGACAGCATTGCAGACTGCCATGTTCAATAGGATTTCTAAGTTCAATTCCCCTAAGGAAACAAGTATTTCCAGTTCCAAAAGTGTCTTGGGATGCTGGGATTTCCTTAGTAATACAAAACTCTAATAGATTATGTAGGCTTCAAAGACTTCAAACTTTGTAACAGTGTTTCAAAAAGCATTGACAACTTAAGTGGTCACAGAATAAATCCCAAAAACAGCATTCCTGTTTTAAAAAGGTAATTGAATTGGAAGAGAGACTATCTTGTAAGATACATTTCAATCTAACAGCATGCTATAGTTTTGGCAGTAGCAGACAGACATTCATTGTAAACAGATTTACATTCAGATCAGATTTACATTCATTGTAAACACATTTTGTTACTGGACTAGGTTTTCTTGATTATATTGCAGGACCAAATGTGCAACACTAAATGCAATATTCCATCATTCTCTGTGAATTAAATCTCACTCCAATTAAACAAGACAAATAATCTGACCATAATGAGTCCAAAGGTAAGGAAGTAAATGAAAGCACCAATTCATGGAGGAAAAAGTAGAAGTGAACTCAGGGGTCGCTGGTTACAAAAGTAACCATTTCTTTTAATAAGTTCATCATTAAAAATTTACAATAATTTAACCTTTTATCTCTGCTAAATCCTGATCAAGTTATTACTTCACCATTTGACAACCCTGACAAGTGTGAATATACCTCTCCACAGTCCATTCAAAATTCTACTTCCAAAAGCCACTGCTGAGTTTAATACTTTGATTCTGCCATACAGTAACAGATCCTTCTCAGCAGGTAAAGCTTTCATATCTCAGTTGTTTCACCTTATCACAAGGTCAAGCTCACTCACATATGATCTTAGAGCTATTTCAGAAAACTTTAGAACAACTTGGCCTAGTTCCAGTTGAAGAAAAGCAGCAGTCCACAAGACTCAGTTATTGGATCATGGGAGGATATCTGCATTCAGTTTTCCTTCAGAAGCCTGGAAGTCATCAGCTCTGTTCACACAGCTGATTATGGGCTGAACACCTCAATCAAAGGAAGTACTTATTTTACTGCAAAGTACACTAGGAAGTACAGCCTAGCAGAGAATCCCTCGTGAAGTCTTCCCATAGTGGAGTGTCTCTTCTCAAAAATGTTACTTTGCATTAAAAAATAAAAACCAATAAATCAGCAGAAAAGTTTGCAGGATTGCGGTTTTCCAGGCAATGCATAACAAAAAATATGCAGCCTAACACAGCAACACAGGAAAGAAGGCATAAAATATGTTGCAAGGCCATGCAAATTTATTAAGGCTGTCTTCTGTTGAGACTTTAAGATGCCATTCTCAACGATTCACAAACACAAGCGAACCTGTGTTATCAAATATTGCACAGTTTTGCCCTTTATAGCCCAAAGCTTTCCACCCTGTCAGTCCAAGAGGCACAGAGAAGGCACAAGAGGCAACAGAGAAGCCTCAATGGCAGTGAAAGAAACAGCCCATATGAAATTTTTTTCATGGATCAGTATAGCATAAAGTGGCTTAAAACTAGACCACTTCAAAAAGTAGAAGGAAGTTATACGGTCTTGCTCATATCTATGCAATCACATCTCTGCAGTCTCAGATAGTTGATGAGGAAAGATAGGAGACAGAAATGGCAAATTTTAGCCTGTCTCAACTCAATTTCAACTTTAAAAGATCCTTGTTCAGGATTTGTTTACTTTTGATTGAAAAGAAAGTCTTCTGCATGAATTCACCAGATCTTCTTTACGGACTACGATCAGGGAGAGGGTTTAAATCTTACTAACAATAGTGTTTCAAAGGAAGACATCAATTCTTTCAAAGAAAAGGATTAACAGAGCTTAAGGCAAAATTTTGCTGCAAAAGCAAAGCCTATGAAGAACAGTCACATCCCCAACCTTAATGATCCTATACAATCACCACAAGAGTGCAGAAGGATGGCACATTGTTCACTGGAGAGCAGTAGGTCTGTCGTAGGCAACTGCACAACTGTCAGTGGTTAGAAGTCACTGCATCAAGGAATCCTCATTTTCATTAAGTTCTACTCACCTTCAGAAGATATACTAGCAAGAAAGCTGAAGCAGATTACTTGGAATCATTTAAACCATGGGAACAATTATCTTCCTTCTTCATTTGTCCTTTTATATTAGTGCTACAATCCAAATTTCTCAGTGTCCTTTGTCTACCTCAAGCAAGCATTTCACATTAAGGCAGCTTTCTTCAATTCAGCTTTTATACCCAGTATTTGCAAAGATGCTTAGCCTTCCATGTGTAGATGGAACAAGGTATATTTTTCACTGATAAAGCTTATCTGCTTAAAAGCCTAACAGAGAATGAATCACCACAAATTTAAAGCAACGATGTTAATCAAAGAATCAATCTGTTCTTATCAAGCACAATTAACCCAACCTGCTTATATGAAAGTAAGAATGTCTTGCACCTTATTCCCACAGAGTCTGCCTAATGATCTCTCTCATGAGAGAAACTACATACAATATGTTTTACAATGAGATAAAAAAATCTTCCTGTCCCATCTACAGTCAGCCTGCTTCAGTTGAAAAAAGCACAATTCATCTTTTATCAAATGTCTGGGGGGGCTACACCACTAACATGCTTATTGTAGATTCACATTAGTTCAACTGGGCTACCACTAAGCTCTTCTTCACGTGATCTACATAATCCTACAGTATTATACATTAGAAGATCCAGGTTCCAGCATTAAATAACTCCATAGTTCTCCAGACACATGAACAGGCAATTCCCCCACAGCAAGCAAGCAGCAGTGACACCCCAAGGCCCAACTGACAGTCCCAGACCAGCAGTTCTACACCGGCATAACAGGTTTACTTCAAGAGCAAGCAACAGGATCAGCTCCTGCTGGCAGCCTATGCACTGGGACACAGGCTAAGCCACATCCCAGGTCCTCAGAGAGTCCCACTGCATTGTTAAGCCACAATGAAAGAACAGAGATGCCAGTTACATAGTATGGTCCAAAATGCATTGATGACTTAGGTTAAAATTACACACAATGTACCCAGGAAGGGAAAAGAGCTAACCAGCAAAGATGGTTCATAAAAGGTCACATTACCAAAGCAGAGAAATGGCACCGAAACAAGAAAACAGGAATTAAGCAACATAGAATACTTGACAGAGACCTTGACCTGTTCAGGAAAGGCCCAACTCAGCTGTTTCACCACAGGGTATGTTCATCTACTACACTCATTTGCACATAAGCAATTTCACTGGAACTTGAGAGCATACGATTACTGAAGCTATGCTTCCAAAGTCCCAGAAGGAATGAAATACATATTCATATCCCTAGGTCATAATTCTGAAGCTAGAGGAAAATAAAAAATCATGGTTGTTATTCTAATGGTATGACTTGATCCTTTTTATGAGAGATAAGGAATATAATAAACCTGCTTCTCTGTTGTATTTTATATCCTCACATTTAGCTTACTACAGAAAGGCAACGATTCAGTAACAATTAGTGGTTGAAACCCAGATTACATTGGTTAAAACTGTAATAATAGGATAGCAGCTAGGGTTCTTTAAATCCAAGATAGATACCTCTCTATTCTCAACAGCATTCTGGCACAGTATGACCGAAGTGTTTAGTCTGCTACTAGAGAAAAGGATATTAAAACTGAACTTTAAAAAAGGCCTTAAAAATAGCAGTTCAAAAAAGGTCTTTTCTATCTACACACTAAATAATGCAGATGACATTGAACTGAAATCAGGTCAAAGGCTTTAGCTTTGCTGGTTCATTTCCACATCACCAACAAAACTGACCACCCCAGAAAAGACTACTTCAACAGAAAACCAAGTCATAAAATGTCCAAGGCCCACAGACCAAAGCATTTGGTTGTACTGTGTGAAACAGACCTTAAAAGCAAAACAAATCTCAGCTTAAAACTTTGTACTGCAAATGTTTCAAAGAGAAACAAAACAACCCTAGAAGGCACAGCACCCATCACTGAGTGAAAGAATGGACTTTCCATTACTTCACATATAGTGAATTACAAATATCCTATGCTATATCTAGACTAGTATTCTTTTTCTGTAATTGAGGTGAATTACTGCTAAAAAGTTGTTGCCAGGGTCCTCATCTTTTCCGAGAATCTGTTCAGAGCTATTTCAAAATTCATCACTATCCAGGAGTGGGAAGGAGCAATACATCAGAAAGCAAACATTTGACAAAATCTACTTTATGTTCTGATTATGGTAGTGGAAGAAAGAAATCAAAGTGATGTGTATACTCTGCACATAGATTTTGCTTTCCAAGATAATTCTGATGCCTGTGTGACACACAAACCTGGCCCCAACATGCTCGTAATTTAGAGAAACCACATGCTTCCTGAATCTGTGGTGTTGAAGTGATGGAATATTTTTTTGTTGTTTAGATTGGTTTTAGAAAGGTAAAACGGTTCCTGTAGCTGAAAGTACAAAATAAATCCATAGAAAATTACTAAGTTGCCTTTCTAGAAAGCCTTCTTGACAAGAAGACAAATGAGACCAGCAAAGCAGCAGAAGACTCTAAAAATCTGAAGTTTTAAAACGATTTTCAGAACACTAGCATACAGAACAGAAAATACTACCTTCCCAACAGAAAGGTTGGCTAGAAAAATGTTATCAATATACCTGTATTTATCATACGTAGATTACAGAAAACAAGATTAAGTTATAGATTTTATGGCTACAACAATAATGTGTAAGACAACTTTCAAGTAATTTGTGTATATGTCAAATTATTCATTATAACAAGCATAAAAAGTCCAAGACTAATATTCTCAAGTGTGCAAAATGACATTAAAGAAGACGTGTATGCTTTCAGCACTAATCACAACAAAATGCAAATGCACATATATTCTAAACATTCTGTTTTTCATGACAGAGAAGCCACAAACTTTTTTGTTCATTTCCACACTCTGAGTTGATTTTATGTGTTCGAAATACAGTTCAAACACAAGAATAAGCAGTAAAACACCATTAAGACTGCACTGATATCTGACCAATAAACAAAGAAACCAAACAACAAGCTTCCCAAGAGGATTGCTGCCAAGTTTGCATTGAGAAAAGAATTTCCACTCTGCATATGGAATTGTTCTCTTGTTCACATGCACATGATACTTCTCTTTATGTTTCTCTTTCAAACTAAAAGCACCAGAAAAGGACAGCTTATTCCATAAAATTATGTATGTTATGTATAGAATGGTTAGGACATACTTGTTTAACATAATGATCTATAAACATATTTATTTCTCCTCCCAAAACTTCATTCACAATAAAAAGTCCTCTTTTTCCCTGAAGAGTTATAAACTGATGTTCTATCTAAATTTAAGTCCCTATATCACAGTAAAACCCTCCTATACCTCTCAATATGTTCATTATAGCACACAGACTACAACAATTGACTAGATAACTTGAATCTGTCATTTATCTGCTGTACACAGTTACTGAAACTACTAATTTTAGAGATAATTACCACCCCAAGCTACTTATCCACCAAGTCAACATTTTTCCTACACTCTGAAATGATAGCATGTTAGTGACATAATGCACTAATGAACAAATGAGCAAAAGCATCTTGTTACAGACCTTCAGGACAACTGTTTCAGTGCACTATAGGATGGCAGAAGTCCATCACAAATTACTCCTCAGACTTAGTCAACTTAATGAGCTCTAAAACCTGAAAGGTTATTTTCTTATCTCGCCCTATGTACATCTATCATATTAGGGAAGCCTCATGGCAAAATGTTATACTTGGTGGATTGATACTTATAAACCTAGATGTATTTTTGTCGTTTTATTTCCTTCATGAAAAGAATTAAAAGAAAGATAGAAAAAACAGAACCAGTATTGTTTGCATCAGACATTTCCAGTTGAGCCTGGAGAAAGCTCCAGAAGTTAGTGAACTTCCTTTATCTAAATTATGTTCTAGTTGGACAAAGAGAAAGCCCCTTGCAAAATTCTTTTTATGATTTGCAATAGTCAAATTTGGGCAAGACCACAGAATAAACATTAGTGTTTAAGATGAGACACACAAATCATTGTACCTCACTGTACACTGAAGAGCAACAGGGTGGAAGAATAAAGCAGGGGAACAGCAAAAGAAAACTTCCTTACAAAACCCTATCTCTCTAGCTCCCCATGAACAAAATCCCAGGTATTCATGTAATAGGAAACTGCACAGAAACACTGCCCTCTCTCTCCCTTTCTATTCTAACTCAAGGCAGACAAGCAGAACTTGAAGATCCACATTATATTAATTCCTGTAACAAGTCAAGAACCTCAATAAAATAACAAATCTATGAGTACAGTTCCATGGAAAAACAACCTTGCTCCCTGTAGTGACATTCTTATTTTAAAGTATTAGTACAGATTTGCACTTTGGGTGGACTTTGGCAAACCATAGCTTTTCTGTATGTAGGTTAAATTTTTTGCTTTTAATACAGATGGTAGTAAACAAGAAAATCCAAAATTGAGTCATGGCATTTTTATGATGTCTAGTGCATAAAAAAACAGATTAAAGAAAAATCTACATGTAATTTATCTTTCTATTTCTATTTAATTACATTGCATTTTATACAGGTGGCAGATTTTTTCCCTTGAAGCTTCTCCATCTTTCCTAGGAATAAGATTATTTGTGTCATGTAATTAATGCTAAGTTTTTAATTAGGCAGAATGCAAATTAATTCTGCATCTCTGATCTCTTAACATAAGGCTATTCTACTACAAAAATATTTTACACTCTCACATCACCTAGTCTTCTGCAACTGAAAACTGAATATCACTACAGCATGTCCCATTCCTGTGAATGCCTTTCCCAGGATAATGAAACATGTGAATGCACTGCCCAAAAATTAAACATATACAATCTATACAACACCTGTATCAGACATATTCCCAACATGCAAATAAAAGAAACTGATAAACAATCAGAGGAAGAATTTAAAATAAAAAAACAATCGAGGTAATCTGACACTTTGATAGCAATTCTGTATAATTTGTTTTCAGTCTTGCCTTTGAACCTTTGAGAAACACGAACAGGAATATAGGTGTCTTTCTAGTCCAGGAAGGAATGCAGATCAATTAGCAACTGTCACACCCTAGAGAGTAAAAGAAGGCAAATAACCTAACAAATTGCAAATGAAAATGCTGGGGGTTGAGTGTTTTTCTATTACTATGTCAATTTAAAGAATTTTTCCCATTATCATGCCAATGGAGCTGGCCGGGTTACACCCAGGATCTCTGATGACTCTGGACAAAAAGGGGTAGGTGGGAACGGCTCCCAGAGGGGCCTCTGAGGCTTCCAGAGGGGACTCGTGTTTCCGGCAAGCTCGGAGCAGGACGCCCCGTCTGCAGCCACGCTGTGGAACACAGGAGAGCCAGACCCTCTGTCATCACCTGCCCTGCATCTGCCCCGTTCCAGCCTCCTGCCTCTGTGGACACAGCTGATCACCCGGACACAAACAGTGAGCGAGGAGCCGCCTGCTCCAGCCCGTTCCCGCCCGAGACCGGCGTGGCCGCTGCCACCCCCTCCTGCCTCCTGCACTCCCGCCTGCCCTCTGCAGCTCCGGGTTTTGTTCCAGCTGCAGGACTGGGACCAAGCACAGAGACAGCGTGCTTGCATCTAAAGAATGGACTGAAAACAGAGTTATCTATTCTGTTCTGTTAGCAATTTTAACAACTGCTGTTGTTTTCTGCTTGTACGGTTAGATATATTAGTAAAAGAGCTGTTATTACTACCCCCTTATCTCTGCCTCAGAGTCCTTGATTCAAACAATTATAATACTTGGGGGGAGTGGAACTAATGTCTCTATTTCAAAGGGAAACTTCTGCCTTTACTGGCAGACATCTGTCCTTTCAAACCCAGGACAGAAAACTATTCATCTTATAAAAGGAGTGCTCTGAAAAACACAGAATCTCACAAATGTATCTACTAAAAGGTGAAGCAAGTATCAGATTCAGGTAAAAATAAAATCTAGTTACTATTTAAAAATTTTAACACTTGGAATGACCAATACTGAAAGACAGTAAATAAGAGAGTTGGAATGTCAGCCTTGGTAGGGAATAATTCTCTGCATAGATAACCAAAATCCAAACCATCTCCCATCTGATTTTGTAGCACCCCTGGAGGCTTCCACCAGTGTGGGAAAGCACAGGTTGCACCCATCACCATGTTGCTCATTCCTGCCTGCACAGTTCTCAAAGTGGGGAGTGTCTGTGTATGCCTTGAGAAACCCTGCTGCTTCTCACCTCCACTTCTATGCTTCTGTGTAAGACTGTCAGAGGTGCAGAAGCTACAGTATCCCACAGTCAGATCTGACACGCCAGTCCTCAGAGAGCTCCCAAGCTGAAGACAGAAGCAATTCAAAGAGACACAAGAAAGTCTGTCCGTATACACAGACCTTGAATAGCTGTCAGCTGTAACCACAGCATGCTGGAAGTGAGACCTCAAACTTTATTCCTGAGGACCTGGTTCTTGACAGTGAATTAAAAAATTCATGATTATTTTTCCAACCTCTGAATTGTAGAAAGCGTATGTCAAACCAAGTTTTTGTTTTGACACATCAGTTTTGAAAGTACCTTAAAATACACAAAACTGTTACATCATTCACCAGCAACCCCTCAGCTGAAACAAAACTTACAGCATTTCCACTGTCACAACATGCACTGTCATCTCCATTTTGCTTCATCTTAACTTTGCCCCATAGATAACATTATACTTCCACAGTAATTCATGCCACAGCCACTGCAATATTAAAGCTCTTCCCTGCTGTTTCAGAACTGTCAGGCAGTTCAGACACCCCTGCTGCTCCCAAGCAGACTTTTAGTCTGAAAGACATTACCCTCAGTCCTGAGAGTCATGAAGCATTTGCATACAACCAAGTGTGTGTGCTGAAAAAACCAACCGAAAATGTGTTACTAGTAAGTCAGCACAAAACCAAATATACATGACTAATGATAAATTAATGAAGGATAGAAGAAAACCGTGATCTTGTGAGACCACACCTAGAATACTGCACCCAGGTCCACAGTGCTCAGCACAAGAAAGACATGGACCTCTTAGGGAAGGTCCAGAGGAGGGCCATAAAGATAACCTGAAGGCTGGAGCACCTCTCTTACAAAGACAGGCTGAAAGGGCTGGGGTTGTTCAGCACAGAAAAGGCTTCAGGGAGACTTTCCAGTACTTTAAGGGGACTTACAAAAAGGAGGGAGAGCAATTTTTTGCATGGACAGACAGTGATAGGACAATGGAAATGTTTTGGAACTACAAGAGTAGGGGTTTAGACTAAGCGACAGGAAGAAGCTCTTTACTCAGAGAATAGTGAGGCAGTGGAACAGGTTGCCCAGAGAAGCTTTGGATGCACAGTTCCTGAAGTGTTCAATGGGGCCCTGAGCAACCTTGTCTAGTGAAAGGTGTCCCTGACAATGGAGGCAAGACTGAAACTGGATAATCTTTCTGGTTCCTTCCAACCCAAGCTATCTAGTGATGCTATGAAAGCCTCTCTTCAGGAGTGTGAGTACCAAAGGCAACAATCAGCCTAATTAGAAAGAATCAGTCCTCAAAGTTGCCAACACTTTAAAATGAAAACCACTGGATTCCATGTGTACAGATGGGGTTGTGGCAAAGCCACTCCATCCACTTAATTTTGTAAGACTCAGAGACACATCTGTGGTCTTCTCTAACAAGGGAAAAAACAGTTTTCTCTGTGACAATGTATGTACCTACCAGCTGACCATTACAAAGAAAATACAGTACAGTACTGTGAAGGATGACTACCAGCATAGTCCATCTACCCTCAAAAGTAGTCAACAGGCTCTGTGCCCTTGTGAGGACAGTAGGTGTTGCTATTAAAATACACTGCTAGCATGCCTCAGCACACTACAAAGAGATTTAAATATCAGCTTAACACACTATGGTAAGGAAAGAGATTCCCCCTGCACCCCTAGCTCCCTGTCTGTTATAATAGACCACGCAAATTTGAAATACTTCTTTAATGTTGCTCTAGAAAGAGACACAAACATAAAAAAAAAACCAAAAAAAACCCCTAAAAACAAACAAACAAAAAAAAACCAAAAAGAAAAAACCAACCTGAGAATGCTAGTATAAATTTTATAAAAAAAAAAAGACCATATTGAAGCAAACCTGAAGCAAATTGGCTTACAAGTGGAATGACTGAGTTTTGTTGCCTCAGACACGAGAATCACACCTACTCACTCCCAGTCAGTGAATCTTAATAACACCTATTGAAAAACCTTCAAAGCTTGAAAGCATCTAGAAGAATTGAGTAAGTTTCTTTAGACTTGGACAATGCTATATGAGCAAGGGGGGAAAGCATCAAAACTGAACTTGCCAGAACAATTACTTCAAATGTGTTCAATTTTCTTACTTGCTCTAAATAATATGCAGGGCACACAATGATCATCATCATGAGCTGCCATAATAACTGCTTGCATATAAGAGCTCAAGCCACAAGACCTTACTTTTTCCTCCAATGCTCTTCCCTTTTACATGGGCCTGAAGCAAGGCTCTGACGCAGGGCTCAAGAAGCCCGCCAGGCCCCATTTTCAACTAGGGCTCCAAAAGAAAGGGGAAAGGGAAGTGCGTTGATAAGATTCTAGCCCCCCCAGATCGGTCAGGAAGCCCACAGCTCGGCAGAACCCTGCCCTGCCGCCAGCCCGGAGCAACTCCAGGCAGCCTGCCTCGCCCCACTGCCCATGCAGCCTGGGGGAAGACAGCTGGGCCCCATTCTGGCAAGGCCTTTCCCCAACCTGACCCTTGCCTGCTAGGCAGGGTAGGGGGAAGACCACCAGCCCACAGCTGGAATTGAATGCAGCACATGCCAGAAAACAGCCATGGTGCCAGAAAACTCATTGCTGCTTTCTGGCTGGGCCCTTACAATCCTAGCCCAGCCACACCATGGCCGGAAAGACTCTTTATAGTAAACAGCTCCAGCCAGCCACCTGGAAGAAATCACAGGACCATCCGTTGCCCAGGCAAGGTATTAACTGTTTCACTGCCCAGAATGGGACTTGCAAACTTTGCTCTCTTTCCAAAGTGACAGAAAAGAATCAGGATGATGATACGCACAGAAACAGCGTGAAAACACCAAAGTCAGACAAAAGGAAGAATCAAGTCCCACATGAGAGAAGGAGGAAAGTTGTGGACTGAAATTTCTCTTTTTTTATGGTATGGAGAAAAGACTCTTGTTTCCCTATAACACAAAGATATTTTATGGTATGGATTGAATATTTTAACTGTAGATATAAAGAGAGACATTGGTGTTAGAGTAAGTAAATATTAAAATGGCTGTGATCCTCTAAGATTAAATAGTGAGAAGATTAAGACCCCTGCTCCTCTCCAGGGAAGAAGAAAAATCTTTGTTTTCAAAGATGAGAGCTTTTTGTTTAAACTCTTATAATCCTTAAAGTGTGCCCCTTAAGTTGATATATTGGTTGTGGGCAAACTGCTGAGGAAGGAATTTTTACATGGTGATCAGATTTCAATTCTCCTGGGCGGCTGATCACTGTGACATCAAAGCCACAAGAAAACTGTTTTCTTGTGTAGACATCTCCACAGACTGAAGAGGTAAGTCTCCTCTCCCAAGTGAATTAGTAAAAGACTTTTTTTTAAAAACGGTAAACTGACAGAATGTTTTTCTGTATGTTGTCCATGTGAAAGAAAAGGAAGTGTATTGTGAAAGGAGGAGTGCTATAAATGTTTTATTCTGAATTTTATTCTTTTTTCTTATAGTTTCTCATAATGAAGTTCTTATCTGCACCATTTAAAGTTGAGCCTGTTTTGCCTTCCTCCTAATCCTATCTTACAGCAAGGAAATCTCAAATTGCCAAACCAAAGCCACTATAAAAAATTTGTGTTTCTGCCTAGTTAAACCAAAACCACGACAAAGAGTCACAGACTTTTGGAGAGCTCTGAATATTATTAAATCAGAAAGTCAACATTATTCAGTTGACTGTGTGGCCGCTTATCTTTCCCAAAAACTCTCAGAATCCCTACGCACTACAGTCTTAGACTTACAGACTACACACTTAGACTTACAGCCCAGCACAAACTCCTATTTGGCAAAACACTTCTAGATCCAGGGCCTACTAGTAATGAATTCTCATCTTACATTAATTTCTGTATTTTGGCATTGTGCAGAAGAGATAAAACACAATCAAGGCCCTTTAAATGAAAAAAAATAAATACATGAAGTATTCCAGAACACCACTGGGAGAATTTAATGCAATGTACAGCAATTATTAGATTGCTATTTTGCTTAGCAGATCAGAGGATAAAATCAGCACATGATGCAGCCATAATTTGCGAAGCACAGCCTTATTAAAGACTAATGAGATAAATGAGTCAAAATTTACATTTTGCTCCATTGATAAGGCTCATTGGCACATTTAACTACAACACCATGGTTTTAATATTAAACCCACTTATTAATGTCTAGTAAAGCTAATTATCATACTGAATGGCATTAAACCATAACAACCGAGCAGGATGTTAGAAGCACAACCTTTAGTATTACTGTAGATCTGAAGTTAAGTGTTCTGCACCTGGATATAAACACCTGTTGAGGTCATGCTACAAGAAAGCACAAGCTTTCTGTGCCTTTTTCCTTATCCTTCTGGGAACCCAAAGTCATGTTCTTCTAACAATGCAACATCAACATAAACATTACTTTGCTCATTACTATGATTTCAACAGTGTCTGTCTTACTGCAGTAACAGCAAGGATTAAGTGACAAATATTTTTGTATCTACAGCATATTAAATTGCACTTGATATATACATATACTCTCTAATTCTTAACAGAAAACGAAAGCACTGAGATACTAACGAAATTAATAACAAAACCCTGAAAACCCCACCTCTTGGGTTTTTTTTTCACCTTTTTCACCATCTTCTTTCAAAACTACTAATATAACTATAAAAACCCCTCCATTTTCTCGAAAGAATATTGGAAATACACTTTCTACCTTACATTAGCCTACGTATTTTTGTGCCACATCTATGCAAGCACTTGAATGAACAACAATGATTTATAAGGATAACACAGGAGGACAAGGACCATAATATTCTTTCCATTTTAATCTCCACGATGTATTTGTCCTGTGACAGCAATGGAAAAAAGATGACATGGGATAATTAAGTGCCAGCTGCGGAAGGAGCAAAAACCCTGACAGGGCCTCCCTGGAAAAATCATCCCTTAAATAAGAAATCGCTTCCTTAGAATGACTAAAACTAGAAATATTTTCACCCCCTCTTGCAGACCCCCACTTTATCTCTTTGTGAACTAATTGGTCCTTTTTTGATCCCCTGGGTGATTGGTCACTCTTTACCTAAAGCCTAGTAGTTGGTTAGCTTTTCAATCCTTGATATTATTGGTTCATTTTCTAAGGCATCCTAACCCTATAAAAGCCTCTTTAATACCTCATATATTCAGACTGCTGCCTTAAACACCTTCATAGAAGAAATAAAGTATCTACCGAACATCTATGCAGCTTTCTCAATCTCTTTTCTCTTTTGGCTAAGAAGGTACTTTGCAAGCAAAGATCACAAAAAGAGCTAATAGCCTATATTCTAGGCCTGCTAGCATCTCAATACCTTGTGGCTGAAATTGGCCAGAAGCACCAGGAAAAGCTGTTCCTTACAGAATTTCTTATCCAGGCTTGTTGTGGCAACTTGGGGTAAACCCTAAACCGCTCCAGTCACAGCCAGTGACATGGATCAACAGTACCCAGTGTGAGGACTTACATGTCCCAGTCCAAAAACAATATGCAGGCAGCACAAGCTTAAGGTATGCAGTTCCTCCAGGATCTTCCCATTCCAACACAAGAGTGGTGCCAGCTCTCCTTCCTCTAGGGGAATCATATACAGGATAGCAAAACAACCATCATTACCTTTTAGAAGCAGAATATAAAGAATGACAATAAAAAGCATAAAAACACTACAGATAAAGCATCCACTTTTTATTTGTAAGGTAATACTCAAAAGCAGACATTCATTACACATGCAAAAAAAGGCACTGCAGAACAATTAGATTTTTTTCTTCTGTGGGGAAAAGTGAAAAGGCACTTGCACTGTGACAGTAAAAGAAACTAGCTAAGCAAATCATGTGTGAAACAATAAATGCAACTGATTTTTTGAACACATTTTTGTTCCTTTCAATTTATCACCTGACTTAAACATTTAGCCTGTAACACGATCCACTCCACTTTCTTCAGCTTTAAAATACAGGTGTGCCATATTTCAGCAGTAAGAGCAAAGAAATGCTGTGGAGGTCAGAAAGAAAAGATTTGGTATGGCTTTCTGTAGAGCATCCCATTGCATTCCTGCTTGCAGGAAGCTGTGAGTACTGCCCAGCATCCCCAAGCCTGTGCTGCAGATGGAAAAGAAAAAAAAAAAAAAAAAGAGCAGTGGTAGATGCTAGATGCCACAAGCTGACCAAACCAGCTGAGCCTCCATCAGAACCCTTTAGTATGAGTTATGCCAATGGAACATATATCCTTGTCCCCTCCCTCCCGCTCTGCCATGCTCTTCACATGGGCCCCATGGCACACAAGGTCCTGAAGCCAAACCTAGAGAAGAGTGTTTGTTGAGGGCTCAAAGTATCCCTCACAGAAATGTGTCATGAAAATGGATACTAGCGACTTTGAAAACACAGAACCATCTTTCCCTAAGGAAAAAACCTTGCCAGCCTAATTCCACAGGAGCAACGCCCTCTCAATGCAGGTTCTTCCCAAAAAGTAGAAAGTACCCCTGCAGTCATTTTTCTCCAATACATTGTGCTGGATGTGGCTTTTCCCAAGCCATTTGATGAGTATGGTTTGTTTACCAAAAGCATAATCAGAGAAGCTCCTCCAATTACTATTTCAATGTAGACATTGTGAATCTAAATGTTTCAATACTTCTCTGCATCTATAATCAACAAATACCCCTGAAGGATATAGCATTTTTAAAGAAGAAACTGCCAACAGCACAGTATTCCTGCAGGCAGGTTTTTCAGGAAAAGATATGTGATAAATAATTAATTCTCCTAGGTTAACTTGAGTTCCAGACTAGCATTTGTGAGCATCAATGCCATGGAAAGGCAACAACTCTAGTTTGTGTTCTTCTGCAGTAACGAGCTTTGCCTTATGTGCAAGCACTCACAGCGAAAGTTTTATCATCTCAGAAATAGAAAAGATAACGAACGCTTATACAAGTCCAGCAAAATCTCTTCTGTGAAATTCAAAGAAACCAGAAGTCTTTGCTTGGCTACTACTGTTTTTTTAAGCATTTCCTTCTTTGACAGATAATGGGCTGAATACAGATAGATGCTGAGCACTGATGTCAGACAGCAGCACACAGAAACTTCCAGTTTAATCCACCCCACAAATAATTAAAGACATCCTTTGCTGCTTACCATGCTTTCTTTTTCTGCATTACAGATGTTTGGCATGAATGGTGGGGACAATTCTAAACACAGGGAAAGGGCAGCACATTCCTGACAAATCTTTTTAAAATTGATCTTAAACTCAGCAGTTTAATATATTGTGGTTTCAAAAAGTTCATAAAATGTTACAAATACTACCAGTGGCTTGAAGTGACTGAGCTTTTACATAGACTATCAACTGTGATCTAATTATTTTTCCACTTCTATTTGTTGCCTCAAAGGTGCTAGCAGATAATAACAAAGAATAGTTTGCACAATCAGGAATAAGTTGGCAATAAAGAGAAAATTTTGCAGAAGATATTAATTTTCCCTGGAAATGGTTCATAAAAACGGACTAAAAAATCTAAAAATCTATTTAAGAAACAAACAGCTATAGCTCCTTCTTTTGTTGGACACTGTCTTGGGATGATTTTATGATGCTTGTATCTCCAATCACCTGTTCTGTTGGTGTTGAATATTGAGTTCTGAAGCTTAAAGACTGGTTCCAGGAGTGAAGGGGGAGAGAAGAGGTGCAGAGTTTGTTATCAGAGACTGTACTTGCTCCCCTGCATCCTTCACACAGACTGTGTTGTCTTAAATGGACAGCAGGAGAGAGCGCTCCTTTCCCCTTGGTTAGCTTATGGTTAGCTGAGGCAGAGAAGCTCCCTGGACTTTGATTTTTTACCTTTTTCTTGGAATTATTTGAACCTGCTCTGGACTGAAAACCCAGAGGGGCACCAGGAGCTTGTACCCATGGCCCACTGGGGCCTGGCTGGGCTGCAGCACTTCCCAGCACCAGAGGGATTGAGAACAGACTGAGTGATCTGAGCTGCAAATGACGGAGAGGACTTTCTGAATTTGTCATCTCTTTGGAGGTTTTGTTGCTTAGTATTGTTCATTTTTCTGCTGGGAAATGCTTTGCCTGTTAAATAAACAGGTTCTTTCTACTTCTCTCTGAGGAAATATTTCCCCGAACCAGTTGGGAGAGGGACTGCTTGAATCTGTTTCCTACAGGGACCCCATTCAGAGGTTTTCACCCTAAATTTACCCTAAACCAGGACAGACACAAATAATGATTTTTCACACTTCTCTTTGAATTCAAAATGACAAAGAAACCCTCTAAGAAGCACAGCACAAGCATCCAGGCACAAAATTAACCCAGCCCAGCTCTAACCAATTCCTATTCTCTCTAACTTTTTTAGTTCTATATAGGCTCCATTTACAGTATGTCAATGTAAGAGAAAGCTTTAAATAATTTCTTCTACCACATTTTTATGAAAGTAAGTCTGGCATACACCCATCTCTTATTTTTCATTTGCACAGAAATGCCACAAAGTCGTACTTTAAAGACATTTTCAAGGCATTAGCAATAATCTAATCAAATCTCAAACCAACAGATTATTCTAACAAAGACTCATGTAGAATTTGATCTTCAGAGACAGAATTTTCAAAATAATGAAGTGTTTGGAACATGCTCTTCTCCAGAGAGAATACTGCTTAAATAACAAGAATCTGCTTTTCTTAAGTAAGTTACTTTAAGAATCGTTCAAGAACTGACTTGATCCTCCACAGAATGTCTGGAAAGCACAGAGAATGGGACCTTGCTTTGAAATCAGTTTTAGAAAGCAGCCTCATGGAACCCGAAAGGCAGACTAGAGGGAGTACCTCAAATATTGGTGCTGGAGAGCACAGGTGTGATGAAGAACACCAAAAGGTTTACTGCTTACAGAAATCAGGTAGTCTGCCAAAAATATTTAGGTTGTGAACCTGTTTGGAGTCTTCACTCAGTTCCCCACTTGAGATTATGAGTTTAACAGAATGTCTACTGGTTTTAGAGAAATGTCTGAAAGATGTATACTGCTCTTAGGATTGCCAAAATACAAAGGATCATATGAGAAGCAACTGATTAGTGGAATAATTAGCAGTAAGGTACAGAATTATGCAAAGCCTCCAGATTCCAGGCAGAGCTATCAATTACATTCACATGTTACAAATCACCTTACTGATGAAGTGCAAGATGGAAATAGGAAGTCACCTTCAAGTACTCAGCACCTTCAAGCACATTTGTAATGGAGTCAGCAGGGGTATCTGCTTAGTTGTTGGAATAATTTAAAATGTGCACTAACATTTGAAATGATTCTATGACAATTGAGCATTCAGCTAAAAGGGCTGAGATAAGCCTTGACAATTCTAGATAAGAAATACTAAGCAATTAATACAGGTATCCAAACACTAACCTTTAAATCCACTTAGGCTGAATTTTCTCTTGCAACTCTTATTTTCCAAGCTTATAACTGAGAACACTAGGAAAGTTAGTCCTGCTACAAAACACAAACACAAATCCTATGCTTTGTTTTCAACAGTGAGTAGATGAACCCAAAAAGCAACAGAATACAGAAATAATGGCTGAATTTCATTAGGGTTGGCACAGCACTACTACAACTGAATCCAAATGGTTTTCTACAGAACAGTTCAAGCAGCAGCAACACAAAGCATTCAGCTCCACAAGCATCCTTCATGTGGTACCATTCACAAACTAAGCCTAGGTTTCTGTATGTTACGAGATTATGTCCCCTCACCAACAGGGCAGTATGAAAAACAGAAAAGGCCTTGGTTTGAAGTCCTGGTCAGCAATAACAAAAACCAGTGTGTCCAGCACAAATCCAAAACACAGTCTCATACTTGTCACTGAAAACTAGCTCTACCTGAGCCCAAACCAGCACAGCACAAAAATCCTAGATCTGCAGAGCAGTTTTTCAAAGAACCGAGTAACTTCATACAAACCAGAGTTAAGAGTGGATAATGAGATTTTGTTTTTGAGGTGTTTCAGTATTTGGGTAAATACAACTGGCAAGAACATCCCATGTGTTCAAATGACTCCTCAAAATCCACAGGAAACAACTACAGTAAAGACTCTAACTATAGCTGGGGACTGAGACCTGTTTTTATTTTTACTAGAAACCGAAAAAAAACCTACTTCCACATTCTCTTCTCCTTCTCAGCTAGGATGGGAATGGAAATCTTTGTCACGGTTAGCTAAGCCAGCAGCCTCTCTCACCCTGGCAACTGCTTTTATATGCAGCAGGGAGACTGAAGAGGTAGAGCAAAGCTTCGTATTACTTCCTCATGCTCAGGACTTTACAAGGAATACAGTCTTTTTCCACTTTGCATACCACAACAACTCAAAAAACTCCCTAGTGCAGTGAAGGATGTCCTTTCCCCCTTCCTTCCAGCCTCTACAATGAAGAAGTATTGCTGTGTCCTCTGACAGAAACTTCCCATCCAGCCTTGGCAAACAGGATTAACATAGAAAACAAAACCAACCTTCATTTATTTCTTTTCCCAGGCAAAAAGCAATGGGAAGAAGAAAAACAGAAATGGAAACCAAAAGATAGATTTATATGACTTACTGTGATTAACACTAATCAGCCTCTTCTGTACTGTACAGCAGTGTTAAAACCCTTACCACCACCCTGCACACACACAGCTATACACAACCAATGCAATGCACGCTACTGTCAGGAATTGAGCTGCTGCGTACTTAATACAGAGGCAGATTTACTGAATAGGTATTTCTAAATTCATGTTTAAACCCTGTAAGTGCCATACCTAAAATGGGTATCAAGTCCTCCATATCTACCACTTGAACATAAAAACTGCAGTTTGAGATGCAGACATCTTTCTACTAAAAAAAATTTGAACAACTACATATGCATTAAATAAACCTTAAATGTTCTTGATTCTTTATGTGCCAAAACATTAAAAAAGAAATTCATCAAATCCCCCTCAGAATAAAAATCAAATAAACAAACAAAAATCCCAGACATGGGACTAGCTTACTACACATTATTAAAATGCCAAACACAGTAGATTGCTAATTTTTCACTTGAAGTAACTCATAACTTGGTTGGGGAATTATTCATTTCTAAATATTCTGTAGCCATTCCATTTCACTTTCATTTTCTATCATCCACAAGTCAAAATCATGTATGCAGTTTAATGAAAAGTGTTGAAGTCCTTAAATACCAGATACAGATAGGATGAGCTGTGAGTGATTCTCACCAAAGCTAATAAGCAAAAAACCAAAATAAAAATTGAAATATACAGAGATACTAGCATAATAATGTATTTTTATCAGAATTAAAAAATAATTTCTTCTTCCTATAAACCCAAGATACACTTTCAATCTTTTTGCCATCTATATATGCTATGCATCATGAAGATAAATGGTGGTAAGTGAATGGAAACAGAATGGTGATAGATAGTGACACTTAGGAGTACAAGCAGCTTAACAAATACTTTGAGTATAAGCGTAAGTGTATGAGCAAGAAAATAATTACCTATATTCTATAGGCAAACACAGCTCAGCCCTGAGGACAGATTCCTTTTCTGTGAAAACCCTCATACTAATAATTATGCAGGAGTCAGGGTCTGGAAAGGATGTAGAGTCAACTTGTGGCAACTAAATTTACAACAGACATGCATTTACCTGATGAATGTAAGTGGGAATCCCACTTGCAGGGATCAGTTGTTCCCTATACATAATTTAAAGACAACTATTCTACATCATGAGATGCTTACTGCTTTTGTATGCTACTACAGCAAATTTTATTAAGAGACTCAACTAAAATTATACACCATACAGGTTCAAAAAGGGTGATTTTTTTGAATCTTACAACACAAATTCTCTAACTTGTCAGAAGGTGAATGGGATCTATGTCCTCCAGAAATATCCAGTGCTGGGCTTGTCTCAGCTAGATTCAAAGCCCATATTGTTTCAGAACACTTAAGAACTTCTGTGGAAGCTAATAGCGACATGATAAATGAAAAATACAGATAGAGCACATTGTCTTATTATTAGTAACATGCCAGACAATACAAAAAGAACAATACATACTTTAAAAACCTGCATCTACACAACTTCACCACTTTGCATTTTAGAAGACACAGATGTAAGATACACTGCCCTATACCAGTTCAGATGTTTTTCTGGAGTACATAATTGTAAGACAATCATGCAAACACTAAAAAATTTCCATAATAATAGAAAAAACCAAAGCATTCATAAAAGAAAATAAATAATTCTACTCTGGAATTGCTGATTTTGGTTTGGTTTTGCTTTTAGTTTGTTTGAGGTGGTTTTTACTGTTTGGTTGATGTGATTTATTGTTTTATTCCCCCCTCCACACTCAGGAAGTGGTTAAGGAAAAGCCACAAGTTATTCATGATACTGATTCAGCTGCTGCCTTGCCTTCCAAACGTGCCAGACCAGTTTTACTTCATTTCTTTTAGGAAAGCAGTGCAACGGGACAGTAACTTCATCTCCCAAATTAACTATTGTTGGATACCCAGCTCTAGGCAATTGGCTTACTCTGTGCACTTTATTCCTACCTTCCTACTTGTTTGTATTTCTCAAAATGTAGCATATTAATCACTTTGCAGTTGCTTTCCTCATGTTCTTTCATCTTTGTTGGTCTCACTGGATTTCTTCAACTGTATCTCATTAAATAGCCTGATTTTTTCTTTCCAGCTCCATGCTAGGCTCACTTTCAATGAAATGAAGGTAGATTTACACCAATTAAAAGACAACAGAATGCAGTTACACGGTCTTAAAGTTTAAGAGGCAACAATGCTTCTAGGCTATGAATTTTAATACTCAGATTAGCAATTCATCTTAGTTTCAGCTGTATTTTTCTAGGAAAAAACAGGTATGTAGAAAACCCCTGATAGTTTTTTTTTTTACTAAAAATATTGCTCCAAAAGCTGTGGTAAAGCAGCAGAACAGTTCATGGTCCACACAAGAGTCCCATCCCATGTCCCACATCCCTGGAACACTCATGCTGTAGTTCCTGCTCAGTTCACCAGCAAATCAGTTCAGCAACAGATACAGGAATAGTAAAACAGAAGGGAGTAAGCCCACATCACTGCAAACTGGGAACAGAGGCTGGGGAGGCTGTGCAGTTTCCACCCTGGACAAAGACTCCATCAGCTTTGCTGCTCCTAGAATTATTCCCTGATTTTTATTACTGTAACTGCATATTCGGAGTCAGCAAGCCACATTCTGAAGATATAGAGACAGTAATTAATGTTGTGTAGTTCTTATGCATTAATATTAGAATAATTAAAACTTACTAGCAGCAAACATGTTCAACATGTCACTAGAACCACAAGACTCTAGGTCTCATGTAATTCTGAACTGACTAATGAAAGAGCAATATTCTCTGCCCTGGTAGCCACTGCACCCATAATAAGGGACACAAAATGATAAAGGAGATTTAAGGAAACATTATACGAAACACCTGCAGAACTAGACACGAATTCATTACATATACTGAATATGACCACTAAGGAAAACATTCCCAGAGATTAATCTCTTTTTGCAAAAAAATCCTTTAAAAAAACCCCAATTTTTTTCTAGAGTAAAACTTTTCACATCCTTTCCTCTGGAATTTAAAGCGTTCTGATTTCTCAAAGACTTATTTCCTATTTTACTTCTCCAAAATTAAATTTTCAACTCTGAATTGAGCCAATTCCAAGCTGACAACATGACCCTTAGAGGCCAGCAGATCTTTTTGCATCTCATCCACGCCAGCAGCTAAAAGTAGGACTGTGCCTCTCCCTCTACCTGGCCAAAAAGAAAAACAATCATGTAAAAAGCAATTCCTTATCTATTCTACCCACCAACCCCCAAAGGTCCTTGACACAGAGGGAACCGATTCCAAAATGCATCTACTATAGCAACAGTAAAGAGACTAGATCTCACATTAAAATGCCCTTTGGTGTACAGCTGACACAGTTTTGAAAAGGAAAACAGACTGACAATGTTGCAGCCTTAAAATAAGGGGACGAGCAGGGAAGTAAGTTGTTCCTCTATTGCATAATACTTTTCTCACTTGCTCCTGGAATGATGCCTAGCACTACTTCCTTAATTGCAGCAAAATGAAGTTTCTGTCTTGCCATTCATAAATAGCAAAAGTTAATGCTGAATTTTCTAAGTTATTTTCAGAGAGAAATACTCCAACTACTTTGGCTTTTGAAAGATTTTCCCTGTGTCATGACCTTCCTTACGAATTGGAACTGAAAGATTTCCTTGGTTATCAAGTCCCTCTTATCTGTTATCACAATTTATAATCCTTCATAAATTGATGAGGCTCCAGCTTTTTAATATTCTCATGCATTCACTGAAGATACTTCCAAAGCAGTGAACTATTAGTCTATGCTCTTTTTGCCTAGTATCACATTGTAGCCCTCTCACTAGAATCACCTATAGAATGATATAGTAAGAGTGTTTTTGGAGTCTGTTTTTTAAATTAGAAGGTAAGTAATTAGATCTCTAATGACTGTACTGCAATTTAAATGTTAAAGTTACTGAATTCACGTGTAAAAACTTCACTACCAAAGCCTCTTTTAAAAATTCACCTTTTTAGTTCCAACTGGTTGCTCAATTATATCATGAGCCTGAAATGAAGATCCCTCTCTCCAGCACTTCCTACAACAGCAATACTCTGCTGCTGGTGTGTAGAAAGTATATTTTACATAAGTCAATTGAGAATCCACAACATTTTACAGATCAGCAATGTAATTTCAACACAGAGAGAAACCTTCAACTCAAGCAAAGCTCATTAGGACGTTAAAAACAATCAGCAAAACTGATTAAATATCAACACCCTGAGATACGTTTGAGGAATAGGGTTTTCTAAACTATGTTGTTACATATCTTTTCAGTATAAGTGGGTAGGCATTAAATGTGAACAACAGCTATAAAGCAAAAAAATGTCATTGAACAAAATCAATATTAAGTGGTACTTAGACCAAGTTAATTTCTCGTATCTGTTTTTATATCTGAAGGATCACAAACTGCTTCAGAAAGCACTCAAATTCTAATTGATATAGTGATTAAACTAACACCAACAGTTCTTCACTGAAACAAAATATTGATGTTGGTAAAGTAAATCCCAGAGTAATGCCAATCAAGTCAATCAGTAACAGCAATTGTATCTGAAGAATACCTTCGGTCAAAGTTTTAATATAATTTCAGGTTAGTCTCCTGTGGTAGGGTAGTCCCCAAAGATTTCCCCTCAGCAGAAGATTCAAGCAAACACATTCAAATACTCTGTGCCACACCTAGATTACAGTGAGACACTTTCCCTTAATCTTGAATATGATGTTCCTACTAGGAGAGAGGCAAAAAACCCATGTGTTTCATAAAACAGTTTCTGTGCAAGCTGCAAAAACAAAAATCTTCCAATGATACTAGTAGTCAGCTGCACACCTTTGCAATACATGAAACGACCTACAACAGAACAGCCTGTCTGTAAAATAACACTGTAGCACTTCATTGGAAGTAAGGGGAAGCTTTTAAATTGAATGAACATAAAAAGAATACTAGAATAAATCATATTGCAAACTACATGCTAGTTTCAATAAGCAATATCCTTCAGGAATGCTTTAACTTTTAAAAAACACTTCTACCTTTTGTTGGTTAAGATACAGTTTATTTTAGTTAATAGAGCCACAAAGTAGGACAAAAGTATTCTGCTTAGCTTGCCTTTTGCGAACTTGAGCATGCATATAACAATGGAATCAATTATTTACTCCCATTCAATTTCTTCACTTTAATGGGAGTTTCTGGCAGTGCTTGAGATTTAATCTAATCTGGATAGCAAAAAGGTTTATCCAAATTTATTTTTCAATAATGTTAAACTTAGTGTACAAATCCTTGTTTTAAAAGACTTACAACAAAAATACTTAATGTGCATTTCACAACATTGAACTTAATATGAAACAAAGGCCACAAACACTGTTTTAAAAAGTCAACATCATACTTGCAGTAGGTGACAAATTCGTTTTTCATTAATCCAATTCTATTTGAAGCAAACCAGAGTTTTAAAAAATTTCTGTGAATCCAAAAAGTTTAATGACAACACACTTTCATAGCTCTGAAATATACATTACACAGGGTCCTTTAAAAATTAGAATTAGTATATGATACATGATTTAGACACCCAGAACTTGGATCTTGCATTCTTCTCCCACTGGATAGCTCTACTTCCCATCTTTATTCCCATGCAAGTGATAATTTGTGACAAATTACAGACATTATTACAGGCCATAAGAGTTACCAAAAGCACTGGTGATTTTTAAAACAATTTTGAAAGAAAAAGACAAAACCCACTGAATTTATGGAATGGAAAGACTACTAAATAAGATCATGGATTGTACAAGGCCAGGGACACTGCCATATGCTTGTCCTGTCCCCTACTCTCCCATCAATTCCTACTCTGAGGACAGCTCAGCTTCAAAACCCTCAGTGATCCCCATTGCTCCACACACAAAAAATACATTGAACATCTCCATTGCTTGGCATTGCGAGCAAGCAGCTTGTCTGACAACAGCCATAGAGAGGTTTCTAAGATATGTTTCTGTTCAACCAAACAGATTCTAGCACTGCAAAACCAAATCAAAATCTAACAAACATTTAGCCTTCCAATCGAATCTATTCTTGCTGGTCTATATATTAAGCGTCTCTTACTAGCACTTCTTCTCTTTCATTTATTATAAGTTTACATTTTGAAATAATAATAATAATGCATACTTTAAAACAATTGAACTAATCCATACTAGCTTTACCCGAAAACCCTTTTTTTCTTAAAAAATATTGGGATCTAAAGAACAATGATGCACAGGAAAACACATGTCAACTGAGAAACTGATCATAAAAGATTTTGTTCTACAATCTTATTTTGTGGGAATATTTTTCATTCTAAGATAGCTGTCATCACAATGGTGGGCTTTTCCTTCAAATTAAATGTAAAACCACTATGTTGATAATGATCAGTTTTATTATGAAAAACATGATTACTTTTTTCCCTGGTTTGCTTTTTGTGGTTTTTTTACGTCTATCATAAAATCTCTGTATTTCTAACACCACATTAACCAAATCTCCTTTATTTGGAATGATTACATATTTCCTTATGAAATACTACCAAGGACAATTTACACTGATTTAGTACCAAGGTGCAGTCAATTTTGGAACAATACCTACTTACCATGTTTATTTCCATGAGACCAAAGTTAAGAAAAACAGTTGCAACTATGATCAGAAAACCAGTCATACTTTCCCATTTCCTCATGCCATTGGCCTCCATCCACCACTGCACACTGCTAACTTCCCTGCACTGTGCTTAGTTCTTCAGGGCAAAATACACACTCACCTAATTAAACTCAAGACATAAGCAACGACAAGTAAATCAAGATGGTTGGACAAAACATTCTTTATGGCATACCCTGGAATTTACAATGAACAGCTCATATCATTTGATACATACACAAGTTTTTTCTTGTTCATCTTGAGCTGAGGAAGAAAAAACACCCTATGCATTATGAAAGCCATGTCTACATCTTTATATTCTGTGAATTGCCAGGTGGATGTGTCCTTTACAGACTTCTCCCTCAGCATCACAAGGAAAGCAAATTTGTAAGCTAGTATATAGTGATGGAATATTAGAAATCAGAACTATTTAAATTATTTATAGAACATCACTGATTCCTCAAGAAGGACATGCAAAGTAGACTGCAATTGGCTCAAGGAGTCTTGTGAAATCAATGTAATAGCTATTTTCTATTAATGCTAACAATTTGTGAAGTTCAAGGCAGTTTAAAAATTATATACATCAGTAAAACAGCATCTTCCTCTATAATATTCATTTCAGATAACTGTCAGTAGTTTTTAGTGGCTTGCTCCTAAGATCGAATTCACTGCTGAATGGAAAAGACATTTTCCTCCCCAGAAGTCTAAGCCTTCAGAATTTTTATAGTGAGAAACTCAAAACTCTATAAATGGACACCAGGAGGGAAAAAAAGCAACAGAAAACCACAAACAAGCAAACAACCCACCTACACACCACTAACTCAGCAAGAACACAGCTGAAAGAAAGCATGATTCTAAGGTACTGCATATAAACTAATGCAATTTTTTCACTTTCTGTCTTCTGTCATTCTAAAATTCCAACTTGAATCCATTAAAATCGTTCTAAAAAAGTTTCACTGAAAACAAAAATATATGGGAACATATTTGTTCCAAATGCATTAATATTTTCCAATAAAAAACAAAAACCACTAAGGATTTAACAGCCATTGGGAATGGAGTTGGTAATCACAGATACTTTATCTTAGACAAGATACTAAAGCTGTTAAGGAATTGGGATTCTTTTTCATTACTGCTGTTAGCTAAACCAATAGGAATTCAAATATACTAGTAAAACTGAGGAGTTACACAAACACAGAATAGGAAGAAATGAGAACTAGAGAAAAACTCCACATAACTTTGTTGGTTCATGTCACTTCCTGACATTGGTGACTGTATTGCCTTTCCATTAGCATAACTAGATTTTAAGTCAGGGAAAGAAGAAACAGCTAACTGAAAGCTTTACACTGCTAGAAATAAAGGTATAGAGCAAGACCAGACCCTAGTTTAAATTAACAATTGTTGTTCTTTAGTTTTCTCTCTGGAGAAGGAAATAGACTTCATTGCACAAGATACTATATTCTAATGCTACAAATCATCTGAAGAACCCTTACCTACAGCAACTGATTGGCAAAGAGTCACTTTGGCAACCAAAGCTGCTTCCGTACAGCCACAGAATCATGGATTAGCTGTAGATTAGTACATGTAAAAGTTTAAACTCAATAAATAAGGTGCCCTTAGTCTTGGGAATATGTAGTCCTTCCAAACACCCTGCTAGGTGAGCTTTTAGACAAGGTTTGATATTCTGAAACATTCTGATGACCTGTGTTTTAATGAAACAGGTATGCAACACTGTCAGAGCTGCCAATTCATTCAAGGTGGAAACATACTGAATATTTGGCAAGCATCAGGCTATCTACAACCCTTCAGTTTCCTAAAGACACTTTGATATGATAGTTTGGGACCTTTTATAAGCTATTACAGAGAAAATGAATGCCCTTTTATAAGCTATTACAGAGAAAATGAATGCCTCCCCAATCCTTACAGAGCAGTGCAGGTTAGGATGAGAAGAACAAGATCCTTGCTTCCCACTTGACAAACCAGTCTCCCATCAGCATTAAGAATCTCAACAAACTACATCAAAAAAGAGGTAGAAGAACTACAGGGGAGAATAAGACCAGACAAGTGCTACATGAAAGGCTGCTGAGAAATGGTGTTCATTTTCATAAAGCAGGTGTTTGGTGGTACAAAAATAACAAACAAGGCACAGGAATTTACCAGAAAGTTAATAATCTATCAGATATTTGTATTCTTTCTAATCAATTTGAAAGAAAACCTGGGTATATAAAAAAAACAGGAACTAGTGGTTATTATGAAGCATAATTTCATATCTCTTCTCCTTTCTAATGTTGCTTGACTCGTATAAGTGCTCCACCTGATACAATAAACACAACTCGGGAAACCAAACATATTGTCAGGTTTCTGTGATTTCAAGCTTGTCTGTACTAATCCCAGTCTCATTTCACACCCATACATCAGGCTCCCTCCCTAGCTAGTTTGGGCTTCCCTTCCGTACACAGCTTCCTTATGACAATCTTGCAATTAACACCCACATCTCCTCTCCAAATGATGACAACTCTTCTATGAAACATTCAGACTATGAAAACCACACCTCCTTTCATGCTCTTTCATCCACCCCTTTTGCAAACTGAGAATAAGCATCTCTCAGGGAGGTGACTCAAGTGTTCAGCCCTTTTCACGTTGTAAAACAGCTTATCTAATAAAACAAAGCACATGTACAATATTGCACCAAGAACCAAACTATATTAATGCTTGAAGATCAGGCTGGGGAAAAGACTTAGCTGAATTTTCATCTGTCAGCTATCTAGTTTCACTACAGAGTAAGATAAAGTAAGATGATCCAATGACAAGCCAAAGTCTAGGACCTCTGCTCCTTATTCAGCCTCTGTTGTAAAAGTTTTTCTGAAGTTTCTGTGCTGAATTTTTAAGCTAAGATAGAGAATACTAGTGTTTCCTCCTTCAACTCTCTTTGTATCCTACATTGTACCTGTTAGAGTCAGAAGAAAAAAAGAAAATATACATTATTCAGATGACAAGCATTCCAATTATTTCATATTCCATAAGCTAAATAATGTGGAGATATTCTGAAACAAACAACACAACAAAAAAGAGGAGTCTTGCCAAGTCAAGAAAATTCCAATGTAGACGCTATTGGGTTCTCAGTGTGCCACTGGTAACCTACCTCTGACCTACAGGGTATGTAGATCACAATATATTTACTGTTCTCCAGAAGTTACAGGGCACTAAAAGACAGCTAAAGCACCTTTGATAATTTCTGTATTTTCATTTCACATGAAAGTAATTACTGTGACTGCCACAGGTATATTGCACAATAGATACACTGTACAGGTGTGAAGAAGAACAGAATTGAAACATGTAACACTGATAGGATGCTCCAGAGCCCATGGTGTCTAAATACAGCTGAGTGCTACTGGAGATTCTATCAAGCATCTGAAGTAAGACTGAAGTTTCAAGCTCACTTTTCACAGGATGGATGTCCATACTGCAAAAACTGATTGTTACATCCAGCACTCCAAACAGAACGCTCATGGCTCAGCAAACAGACTTCTGATCTAAACTACCTATTACACACACAAACATACACTTATCTTACCTACAATTAAAACATGTCAACAGGTCAGCAAGGAAATATTGGTGCTGGCAGCTCTTCCATTTGGTGAACAATCTAGACTCAAAGTTTTTTCAGCTTTCCACTACAGACAAGGAAAGGTAGAGAAAGTGGCAAAGTAAAAATTATCATTCTCTATTAATAGAAATCTGACAGTTTTTAAATTGAGAAGGACAAAACCTCCATCTTAAAGAGAACAAGATAATAAACTCTCAAATACACAGGAGCAGCAGTAACAGAGCATATTTCACAGCACGAGACATCCACACAGACAAGGTCAGAGCTTCCAGGCCTTTCACCAATACCTTAGTGAGAACTGGAAACACCAAGGGCATGATCAACTAAGAGTCCACTCCATAGCAGAAACAATCTTTGTTTCAGAAACAATATTTGCCTTCCTTGCTGTCTTCTGCTCGCTGCTGCAACCCAAAAGCATCTGCATCCATGCTGCAACCCAAAACCAATCATGAATAACACACTGAGTAAGTCTGAAGCAATTAACAAACTGTTCTGGCTTAAAAAGTAACCACTGGGAAAAAAAAATAAAACACAGAAGCAGAAAAAAAGTGGTATTACACTGAATACTAAAGCTGGCTACACTGCCAAAAAACTGTAACACTCACTTTTGAGACAAGAAATGCACCCAAACAGCATCTTGCTAAAAAAGCTAAACACACACAAGGGAGAAGGAGAAACCCACACCTTTCTGTCAACACTGAAGTAATTAATATTAAATTTATATTTGATATGTAACAAAGCTGCAGAAAAATGCAAGTATGAAAAGCACGTCTATTCATTTACACAGCACTTAGCACTCAAAATTAATTTTACAGCCATCCTGCTAACCTGATAGAAATTCCACCACACTACACAAATTAATTCAAAATAAGAAGCCTGTAATTTTTCTGTGTCTTATAATAAGGGAGGTAAAACTGAAAGTTTTCAGTATGCTGAAAGGAATCCTGCAAAAGTTTAAAAAGTTTAAACATCAAGGCAAAAATAATTTTTTTCAATAAACAATTTTTGACCAAGAACTCACAGTCTAAAACAGGTTCTTAAATACCTTTCCCATCAGGGGAGCATAAACCAAACAGATAAAAACTAAGGGTTTATGGGAAGACACTGTTTTTATATTGCAAATATAACATGGTTTCAGTACATGCTAGACGAGATGACCCCAGAGATCCCTTGTCATTTCATTCTCCTGAATTTTAGGGACAACTGTATCAGGTTCCTCCATAGATGTAACCAGAAATTTCATAAGACATTTTTAGCATCCTTTCCCCCCTCAATTACAACAAAGAGGTAGTCCTAAAAATTTCTCAATTTCCAAGTGACATGGTAACAGGGTCAATCTCTCTATCCTCCAGATAATCTCTAAAATATTTCCTGTATTAAAATACTGTTCACAAAATTCTAGTTTTAATATACTTTCTTATTACTCAAAATAATTGCAAGTGAGGGCCCTAAAGGAAGGGGGTTTCTCCATAATTTGTGATTAATACTAACTTCTTTCCTGTCTGCTTCATATATCCATCACATCTGCCCATAAAAATAAGGTTACAAGTTTAATTTGTTAAATATATTCTCTCTATTTTTGTTTTGCTGTATCACTTGTCTGGGTAAATTTTCAAGTGGACCCTATGATTATGTTTTGACCAGACTGTCTTTTAGCTTAACTATTATTTTCTCCCTTAGATTATCTTCTTTAACTTGCATTGTAGCTTAAAAACTACTGTCATGCACGCAACAAAATAGGTATCGTCAAAATGACAGCCTCACGTTTGAAGTTTGCAAGTTGATCCGCCTGGTGTTTTTATTTCCATTTACTACGTATTAAATAATCCATCACAGGGAACAGAAAAGAGGAACAGGGGGGAAAATTAAAGGAGAAATTGCCCCTACCCAGAGTCCAAACTAGAGTCCTAAAGGTAACCCACAGCCTCTCTAGAAATCATTCTTTCCAGCAGATGTGGGAAAGGAGTATGCAGTAAGCATCTGTGGAGGGGCTTTAAGTGAACAGATTTAAGGGGACATTGGGAGAGGGCAAAACCTCTCACTACATTTGTTTTAAAGATTCCAGCATGCTTCCATCTAAATATCATCTTTTATCTAGAACCACAAGCCTGAAATTGAAAATTGGTACAAGAGACTGAAACCAGTGAAGAACAGTCACATGAGGGATAATCCCTTTTCTGACATGGCTAGTACATGTTTTCAAGTATATGCTTAATAAAAAATCACAGTTGTGCTATATTATCCAAACTTAGTCAGTGTTTCAGCTTCAAAGTCCTGCAAGACTGACTCAATGAATCATTCTTACTAAAACCAAGGCAATAAAGAAAATCACAAATCTTTTGTAGGCTACTAATAATTTCTCTGATATGCAGTTAATCTTTATGAAATGCAGTTTTAGAGAGAAGGCATTCTGAACATGGAATGATTCCCTGATCAAACATATGTTAAAAAAAAAAAAAATCTGAATCTGAAAACTTCACACCAAGACATGAAAAAATGTCGAGAACCTAAGTGACTTTAGCTTCTGAAATAATTTGGAAAAAAAAACCAAAAATCCACATAAAACCAAATCCTCACAGACACTGCTTAGGTTAGAGTGCAAAAGAAGACTCAGTCTAGTACATGAAAGAACAAAAATTTGAATAATTTAGCAAGTTTCAATTTAATATTATTTTTAAAAGCTGCAATTAAATAAACATGGGCACAATTGAATGGAGAGCTTCCTATAGTTGTGGCCCATGAGAGTCATATTAATCACACAGTAACACCAGTTCAGTATCACCAGATAGGAAATAATACATCTTTATCTCCAGAGAGCACCGACACTGGGATCTCTTTGTAGGCACTGACAAAGCATTACGGCCAAGCGCAGTCTTGCCTTATATAACATTCTTGGAAGAGCAAATATTTTGCCTTTGCATCAAATACACAGCTTTTTAAAAGCAGGCAACACAAGGCACCAGATTAAAAAAAACACTCATTTGCATTCTGTATCCTGGCTGGTAATGAGGGGGAACAGAGAGAGACTTCACTCCATAAATAACAAACCAGAAATCTTCTCAACTGCTAATTTTACATTAAAATGTGCCTATTTGCTTTTGATTTAAAGATCAGTTGACACTGCAGAACTTCCTCAAACCTCTGTTTTTCTTCTACTATTCACAGTTTTGCCCAATAACATGCAGCTGAAATTAAAACCTTTGTTTAATGTCACTGTTGCTATCCCTATCATTTGGACAAGAGGTATCTTGCAGTGAAGAGCACCTTCTATTTTGGACTGTTACTGGACAAATAAATTAAAGAATTAATGCATTCAAATAAATATAGGCTGCAAGGGCAGCACAATAGAGGGCTGATTGCAACATACAGCAGGTTACATGAAAGAGTCTTACAAATTTTCACCAGTTAAGCACCAGTTGCTTAAGTCCGCATAGCAGACTCATGCAGGTCTGGAAACAGTAAAACTCCAATGGCTTGGATGCAACACCACACAAATATGACAAAGCTAATCCAGGCATCTTCATACCACGTTTCCTTGCACTCCCTGTTCTAGGATTTGCTCCTGCAGAGCCAGTGTGCACATAGCCATGTTCACAGTCATACTTTCACGTTGTTATCTCTAACAAGGAGTTCTAGCTACTTTTCAACAGGCACAACATTGCAAAGTTACACGTCTCCCTCATCCACTCCATGCAGGTGAGAAGAGGGAAAAAAAAAAAACCATCCAACAGAGAAAGAGGCATAATGTTTTGATAGCTTCTGGATCCACCTTGTCAGTTGAAATATAGGAGCAGAGGTGTCAAGAAAATAAACTCTCAATACTATGTTCTCCCTGGATTTTACACATAGTGCTGCACCACAGCAACCATCTCCTTTTCGCAATTAAAGGATAAAAAAAATCACATCAAAGTCATCTAGCCCTTCCCCCTGTGTCATGGTAACACACATCATGTTTCTGTCACAACTCACAGCTGCTTTCATTCCCTGTTCTTAAAATCATACACAGCTTTTTCTGATAATATATTCCAATGCAACGTCTTACCAAGCAAGGAAAGAAAACGGATCACTGAACTTAGACAAATTCTCACATTCTCATTTCTCCACTATCTTCTTCACTTCTTTGAAGCCAAAATAACAGCTCCAAGTTCATTTAGTCATTCCTCCAGACACCCAGGTATTTTTAATGCTCTTCTCCAGACTCCCTCCAATGGGTTCATATTACCTTTTTTCCTTTTAAATTATTTTTAAATTAATTTTATCTTCTAAACATGACACTATCCATATTGTTGGAAAGATTACTTCATTTAACTTGTAGAACATTTACACATGTGTGATGCAGACATAGAATCCCACAATAAGAACCAGAAAGGTCCTTAAGGTTAACTGAAGCAAGCCTCAGGGAGAAGCATTTGCTCCTTCTAGCCTTCTCCAATTGCTCCATCTACAAGGAGGCAGAAATTACTTTAAAGAAGCGTTGCTGTGTTTGAAATAAGGAACTGTGATATAGGGTTTTGCAATACAAACTACAGCCCCAACTTAATAACCAGCTCCTTTTAAAAAAAACTAAATCTTCTAAGAGTAGAATTCAATCATGTTTGACAGTAACTTGGTATGATATTCTCTAATGTTACAATTCTGTAGCAATATTAACTCTATTATTCTTGTTGTCTACTAAAATATATAAATCTTTCATGCATCTATCTAAAATAAACCTCTCACCCCTAAACAAGAACACTATCACACGAGTCCAATACTAGGGAAAACAATGTTTTTCAAGCAATTTAGCACTTGCCCACAATCAATTCCCCCAGACATTCTTTAATAAGAATTAAATTTTTAAAATTTCTCTCACAGAGTCAAGCTACCAGAGACCTACTGCTCCTTTTCTGGAAAAATGTTTTTGGAAAGAGAAATTCTATTAGACTAATGGCTTAATCTTGAAAATAAAATAATATGGGCTACTGCTCATTTCTTTGTCATATTCTATTGCTTTGGGAGGGTTTAATTCCCAATAAAAATACTAGAACAAATAAACAACTGACTGTACAGTTGTACATTTCTACTTGCCCCTTGCCCCTGACACCTGTACAGACAGATACTACAATTCCTCTTCTCAGTGGCACAGTATTACACATACCCTCCATGAGTTAAGTAACTGCAGCAACTCAAGGATTACATCAGCCAGTCCTTACTCTTTGAACAGTGTTTTTGCAAACAATTCAAACTTAAACTTACCTAACTGCTCTAAAACTCTTTATTCACACCAGCTTAGGGTTTTAGCATTTGCCTTAGTGTCTTGGTTTGAAGGACATATGTCTGCCAATAAAGGCAGAAGCTTGTCTTTGAAATGGAGAATGTAAACCCCCTCCCTCCAAATTATTATAATTTTGAAATTAAGGGGCTCTCAGGCAAAGATATGGCAATTAGGATTAACAGTTCTTTACTAGGAAAATTAAAATAGAAATACAGTATTACAAAGAACAATCCCAACCCTGACAAAGTCAGAATACAACCTGACACCCAGTCAGTCACAGTGTGGGTAGCAGTCCCATTAAATGATGGATACAGTCCTCCTGCAGTGGCAGATGTGGTTCAGCTGAAGCAGTGCTCTTGTAAAAGGGTGCAGTTTTCCTCTGAAGGTCCAGATATGCTGTGGAAAGGTCCAGCTTTTCCTCTGGAATCCAGTGGAAAGAAAATAATTTGCTGTCCAAAATCTCAGTTTTTTGTCTAGGTAGGAAAGGCTTGGTTCCTCCCCCTGGCTGGAGCATCTCCCAGTGGGATGATGTAATTTTATCAGTCATACAGTGGAACTTAATGGGCCAGCAGCAGATGATATTTTCCTGGAGGGAGGATGGGTTGTCGAAAAGATAGTGATGATTGCCCCATCTTGTCTTAAAGATGGACCATTAACAGATAGTACGTGCCACGGAGATAAGGAATCACTACCCACCCAGTTTTAAGAGATGGTGATAGAATACACATTTCTAGCCACATCAACCCAACACACTTAGACATCATGTTCACCTTCAAGTCCCAGTATCTTTTATCAGACCTGAGGTGAAGAAACAAACAGAAAAAGACCTCAGCCTGCTTTTCATTCTATGTCCACAGCTACACTCGGCAAGCAGGAGCAAACCTCCTCTGACTTTCTTCTTACTAACTTCAGATTTCTACAATGATTTTTCATTATTCTTTTTGAGTTGGCCATTATGAATGTTGCATTTTAATTATACATGTGTGTGTTTTATTTTTACACTGGTCCTTGGCAATCCAGCTGGGAATTACTTTCCCTCCTTTTGTTTGATGAAGAGCTCACTAGTAGCCAAGCCAGCCTCTCACTACATTTCATATTTTCCTCTGTGGAAGAATAGTTTCAATTTCTGCATTAGCATTTCCCACAGATTCCAATATTCCTGTTTCTGAACAAAACATATTTTTATCTCAGAATATTTAAGTGCACTTTGAATTGTATCTGATTAGACTACATTGTCTCCTGACACCAAGTCCAATGTCAAGTGCTCCTGAAATGCTGCTATTGACTTGATGCCTCTTAAATCTTCAAAAACAAATTCGCAAAACAAATGTACACTAGTAACAGAATATGCCTTTCTGCCAATACAACAAAATTTTGCCCCCCTCACTTGCTGCTACATCAAAATCAAATAGTAATATTTCAGCTATTGAATATAAGTTGCTAAAAACACTACTAGCAAAAGATATAATTTGCAAATAAGCATGCATTATAAATGCATTTTTTGCTATACTGCCTTAGTTGTTGCTCTCTGAATTTTTTTTTTTTTCCTAACAATAAAAATTCTTGTGAGAGGAAAAAAAAAGTTCTCCAAGTCCAAGGATTCCACTGGCATGCAAGGAAAACAAACCTAGCCCTATCCAGCCAAAGGAAATTATTCAAAAGAATCTCAATACTACTGTGTATTCTGCTTTATCAGCATTAGCAAGTCAGGAACCTATAAGCACCGGGCTGTTGCTGGCAAACCTCACCTCTGTAAAAAATAATGGCAGCAAAATATGCTGAAAGCAGATGCAACCACAGACAGCCATAAAAAAACCTCTGTGTTATCTGGCAGCAAGTTTATGGAAATGTCTTTCGGTGTTGTTCACAATCCTGGGACCAAAATATTATGAACAGAATCATTGCAAAGGCAAATCAGTTTCTGCTCTCCATGATTTTCCTCCATTCAAAATGTACTCACTTCACAGACTTCTCATCCTATGAATATGTTTCAAGAAGGCAATAAAGAACTTTCTAGTTGTTTACCTGGAACCACTTCAAGAAGGCAAGCATAATTATTCTTAATGCAAATCAGCAATTCAGAAAGGAAATTATCCTGTTACACCTACTGCTGACTATGTGCTTAGTGCTCTCTGCTTCCATACTGAATGGCAGAATGGCCAACTAAAAGGGAAAAAAAAAAATAAAGAAAAAGAAAGAAATAATCCCAATCATACCAAGGGCATTCCAAGGACATTGGGTTATTTGAGAACAACATCAGATCCAAAAAACAAAACAAAAACAAAAAAAAAAAAAAAACCTAAAAAAAAAAAACAAAAAAACAAACAAAGGAGCAACAGAGATTATTCTGAAGATCTTTATGGTTTGCAGTAAAATTTTTGGCTGCTCAGCACCTGCTGTCAGCTTACCTTGGCAAGGCATGCAAGGCAGAGAAACCAGCACAATTCTAATTCCACTCACAGAGAGGAACAGAGCTCTCACTTCCAAAACAAATTGACATCATGCTGTGGTTGGAGGCATGCACTTCTTGCAAAGTCCAGCACTGGAAACCAATGAGTTCCTCAAAAGGAGAGATAAACTTTTTGACCTTCTGTTTCTTACAGGAATACAGAATTTATAACACTGAACTAAAACATATTTATGGTACAGGTGAAGTGTAAAAATGCCACAAACGTGCAAAAAGGAAGCAGCACAGTTCTATTTACTAAGAACCATGGGTCCAGTGTAGCAACTTACTGATGTTCCACCTTCAATTTGTAATTATGAAAGGCACATCTCCCTATTCAGGCTTCCTTCTTCCCTTGTATATTTAAGGTACTCGTGCTTACAGAAGCACTACTCAGTGTAATGCCAGCACAGTGATGAAGCAGAAAGCCAAGTAATCTCTGCCTCTCAGGTTTGCTGCATTAGGACAGGAGCTGACCACAGCAAAATGCATTAACACAATTCAATAACAAAACATACTACTTTTTGGACTTGGCTGCATAGCATCAATTTTTTAACCACAGCTCTCTGACTAGCATATAAAAAAACCTAAACATCTGAAAATAATGTCATTATTACAATTATATTAACTGTTAATTGTTAATAAAACTAACTCAAAAGTATCATATTCTCTTTCCTCCTGCTCAAGGGTATAAAAGGTTATACAAAAGATTTTGTGAATGCAAGCGATATTGATTCTTCAGCAGTTTAACTCTTCAACTGTTAGCCAACAGCTAAATTTAAGTTACAATCCAAAGGTTTACTGGAATATAAAAACTGCCAGTACTTTAAAAGTTGTTTTTTTCTCATGTCCACTAGGAAATCCTTCCCATTGTGAGCTTGTTCGAGGGCATCATTGGATCAGTTCCACAGGCAAACTCCATTATTACTAGAATAGTCTTTCCATATAAAAAATTTCAGAAAGAAATCTTACCCTTCACCAAAATACAATACAGGTAACATGCAAAAATGAGCTAGAATCAGAAGGATAATGGGCACAACTGTCTTTCAGTAACAGTTACTCATTCAAACAATCTATCGCATTTTTATTACCACACAGTTTTGCTGTCTTTAAAAACAAAAAAAAAAAGTTCTTCCAAGGCATGTGAATGTTCAAATAAACAAAACTGTGTCTGTCATATGCTTGGAGACTACAGTAGAGGTACAAGGGAAAAAAACATTTGACTGTGCTTCAAAAGCTAAATGGCAAAAACTATATTATCAGAATTTGCTTCATGCTTTTAGCACTACTCTAGCTACGCTATGTATGTTCTCACACAAAGCAGATAACACCATGCTCATTATGTTTAGATCAGAATTAACTGTCATGGTCTAACATTACTGTACACATAGGCAATTCAGTATTGCATAAAAATTTAACCTTTTTTTAAGGAAAAGAAAAAGATAATTAAGTCACCGATTTCTCAATTACTCACCACCCATGGGAAGCCACAACAGGTTGAAACAGAATACTTTTCAGGGCAAATTTTCCAACTGCTAGGAAAAGGTGCTACATTTGGTTCAGAAATCATCTGAGTCAAAATCCCAGCTATATGCTGAGCCTCCTGCATGCAAAGAGCTATGCTTGTGTCATATTTCTACACTTTCCTTGGCTAATTAAAGGTAATCCCACTTGACATCATAGGTAACACATTCTTAGATTATGTCTTCACATGCCTTGAGCCTGTATCACCACTCTCACCAGTTCTTATCTTGCCTGCTCTGTATCAATTCAAACACATGGAATTGCCACACCTGGACATGCTCTTCAGGATCACACCTTAGATAGGAATTTTGCATGGTTTAACATGCAAAGCATTCTTGGAATACTACCACTGAGTCCCCAACTGAGAGATACCTACCTGTACTAACAGGAAGTCTTATGATCAATGCCTACAACAAAAAGCAAGGGAAGCTGCAGTCCCAAACCTCCTCAGTGTTCATAATACTACTTTCAGCTGGTGAATGCTTCCTTACCATCACAGCACTTCCACAGTTAAAGCTTTAAATGTTTAAATCTTTAAAATGTATTGCTGTGTGTACATATGTATTACAGAGTGATATTAAGCCAGAAGCACTTATTGTACACACTAAAAATGCATTCAAAACTGTTTTTTTTAATTCACTAGAATCAAAGAATTATTAAGGTTGGAAAGGATGGTGACTCCACTCCTTCAGTGGACAGCCCATGCTAATGCTTAAGCACCTATTCAGTGAAGAAATTTCTCCTGATGTCCAGCCTGAACCTCCCTGGCACAGCTTGAGGTCATTTCCTCTGTTGTTGGTTGCCTTGGAGAAGAGACCAATATCCACCTGGTCACAAGCTCCTTTCAGGCAGTTGTAGAGGGTGGTAAGGAAGCCCCCTAAGCCTCCTTTCCTTCAGGCTACACACCCCCAGATCCCTCAGACACCCCTCACAGGACTCACTCTAAACCCTTCACCAGCTTTACTGTCCTCCTCTGGACATGCTCCAGAACCTCAATGTCCTTCTTGTGAGGGGCCCAGAACTGGACCCAGGATTTGAGGTGCAACCTCAGCAACTTGATCCAGGTCCAACTGACCTCCTACCCATGACACAATGAGGTCCTAGATCTACTTTCCAAATAAATTAATCAGATCAGGAAAAGGCACTGTTTCCTGTAAGCTGTTTGTGCGAGTTTTAAAGATACAGACATTCTGACAAAGCAGCCATGCCAGCATCTACTAACATGTCTTTATTTGGCCACTATACTGCATTGCAAATAGCATCATAAAAAATTTCAAGATTTCTAGGTTACTCATACTCCAACTTTTGACCAGTGCAGACCTCTGTAGCTTCTTCTGAAAGCACCCCAAGATTGTTTGTCTTTACTCAGTACTATCAGAGCTTTAAAAGTGCAACCATAACATACCAAAAGTATAGGCATCTATACTAAAAGTATAGGCTGTTGTGTACCTCATTACCTGAAACACATCCAAAAGCAGGTCACAAAAAAAACTGTTCTGCTAAGAGCCTTCCCTGATGCGCTCTTTCCTGGTGCTTATTCTGATGAGGATACAGCTCTTGACTATTTTGCTGGGGTGACAGCTATTTAGTATAAAACTGACCTATCCCGTTAGGCTGAGAAGAGAGCGTAACTAAGGTAACAATGCCAAGCCAGCGTGTCTGAGTAGAAGAGTCTGAGAGCTTGTCTGTAAACCAAAATGTAGTTATAAAATTCTTACCAAAAATGATGACTGAACAAGAGGTCAAAAAAGCCTCGTTCTCAGCAACACATAACAAACACCACAAACACACCAAGTACACTAAATATGCCAAGGAAGAAAGAGAGAGAGAATACATCTCTCTCATGTCTAAGGGAAACTACTGCTCACAGTAACATCAGATCAGGATGTGGAGAACTGCATCTTTAAAAAGTCAAGTATGCTACTCAAATATTATTGAGCTAATCAAAATTCCCATCAGACTAACTAAAATTTGGACATCTTCTGAAACCTTCTACAGGCATCAAAAAGCAGCATCTATATATAATAACTAAAGATATGGAAAGGGAGGAACAGCAGCAGTTGTGAATAAATTCTTTGTTAAAAAGAAGTCTTAAAACTATGCATATCAAAGTAATCTTAATAATCCTTTAATGTACAGTTGAACAGAGAAACTGTTGCTTCAGATGGCACTGAAGTCCGTAAATCTGGAGACTTAAGCTTCACAGGCATCAATGCATCATGATAATCTTTCTGAAGAGAAAACATAGCTACAGATTTCTAAAACTCAGTTTCATGCCAGGATCAAATAAAACCACAATAGCAGCAGTTTCTCCAATTTTGGTTTTCTTGGCTTCAGATTCTATGAAGGTTTATATCCCATTTAGAGGAATAAAACCCCCCTAAAAAAGCAAGAAAAGCAACTCAAAACCCTTACAGAGGACAATCCAGTTTTTACCAGCACTACCATATAGCTCAGACACAGTAAAGTTTAAAGAAGAATAAAGGAAGCTATCTTCATAAAGCTAAGTTTCTTCCATGGGCATTGTCCACATATTGTTCATCATTCTAATAGGATTTGCTTCTTTCTCAAAGCACATATCATCCATCACCATGGGTAAATAAAGAGACTAAAACAGCTGTTAGCAAAAGTCCATTAAAAACATTTGTTTTGATTAAGACAGATAAGAGGAAAAGGCATTTGGATGTTCCATGAGTTTCACCAGTGCCATCCTCACATAAATATCCCACTGATACAATCTTGCCCTATAATTATATATAATTTATGGACTGTAAGTTTTTCTGTCTTTCCCTTCTCCCTTTGACCTTCCATGTTAATTAAAGCAGAGCCAGAGAGGAAGAAACAAATTACAGCATTAGGTCCTAATTCTCAGATGAGTTTCAGATCAGGCAGATCTCATGTACACACACACCCCAGCAGAAATAAAGCACCACAGATAATGTGAAAAACACAATTTGACATCACTCCTTCAGGTATCACAAACCTTTTTAATCAACATTTTTTCTAAAAGGTTTACTTGTAGAAATTATGATGTAAAACCAGCAGAGTGCAGAGACATGAGTCTGCATGACCTAACTACTACCTTACTGGTGCATGAGAGATCTCCTTGAATGGACAATTTATTAACAATACCTCTTCTCTCTGAAAATGAAAACAAAATTAAAACCTCATGTTTGCCCACTAAGATGAGACCCTAGATCTTTCTTACTGCTATATGGGGGAATAAAAACACTGTTGAACTAAAGGAAAATGCAACTATAAACTCTTGCACAGCATCAATTTCACATAGATCAACAGAAAATACCAAGGCAGAGAGGGCACTGGCAGATTCTGAAGTCTGATTCAGTTCAATCACAAGTAATAGGGTGGCATACAAAATTACACAATCATTTTATGCATTTTTTCATCTTATCATCACTGCATGAGCTACGTTAATGCTAATCACAAAACCAATCAAACAGCCCAGGGAAGACAAAAATCATACTGAAATAAAAATTCCCAAATACCACTGAGTATGCCTTAGCCTTTCTCAAGAAACCACATGCCCCAACCTGGCAAACTCCTATACTGGCAGGCTGGCCTAACACATGACATCCCAGCAGACAGTGGGCACCTGCCAGCACCTATATATTTGTCCACATGCAGCAATTCAATCATGCCAAGTTGCTACCAACAGCCTTGTGCGACAGAAAGGTTCACATGACCTTGCTAATATTTCCTCAAAGACCAGGGAAAGCAATACAGTAATCACTCTGTCAGGGCGCACTGCCTTCTCCCGTTACCCAGGCCCCGAAGTTGCCGAGACCTCTACTTTCCTATGGCATCCAAAGCACAAACCAAAATAGTCTTCAGTGATTCGGTGAGTGACGCAAAGAAATAATCAGTATTAATTAACCTGTTAAAATAGAAGTGTGAACCCAAACTAAGCGCACATGCACAGGGTCACGGGGTTGATGGCCCTACGCAGGAATACCTGGCACTCCGTTGGGCGTCACACTCGGGAAGAAAAGCCTTCGGGAAAAAAAGCTCGTATCCCATATTCTCACCTCGGCACTCACCCGCTCACATAGCCCGGCGTGAATCCTAGGTCCTTTCTCTCCCAGAAGTTTGCGACCAACGCTGCCCAAGGGTCGCCCCTAAAAGCCAGCAGCGGAAAAGCCAAGCCAAAAAGATAAAGGGGATTAGGCGGGCATTACTTCCACTGACCTACATACTGCCCTCAGAGCGCGGCGGCCTTGCGACAGACGGCAGCTGCTCGGCCAGGGTTGACTCCGGCCTGACAGCCCATCCTGCCCACCGACGGAGCAGAGCGGCGTCGCACCGCCCCCGAAACTCAGTGCGTGGCACGTCCCAGCCGCCACCGCCCCTCCCGGCTCCCGCCCCAGTGGGACCAGCCCCTACCTGGAGCCGGTGGCGGCGGAAAGTTTCTCCGGGGAGGGGCCAGGCGGGCTCCACGCCCTCTTCGCCGAAACCACCAGCTCCGGGAAGGAATGAGGAAAGGAAAAGTGGAAGGGCGGTGGCTACCCAGGCAAATCGCCGTCCGCGACAGGATAGCGGGGCCGTCGTTAATTCCTTGGAGGGGACTGCACTCAAGCCCGGCCGCCCGCCCCGAAGGCTCCGGTCCCCTCTGAGTGAGCATTTTATTCCGTGCCCGCCCCCCTGCTCCCTCACAGCGGACGTCCCCAGTTCGGCACCGGCTGCGGAGTTTTTCTATGTGGGGCTGGCCCGTGAGTCAGAGCGGCGGGGAGGAGCCGCGACCTGCCAGGAGAGGCCCGGCCCAAGGCGGCCTCTGTTGTGCGCGCTTGAGCCGAGAGGTGGTGCGGGGAATAGAGCCCGACTTTAGGAACCCTGCAATTAAGAAAGCTTCCTGCCGTCTCTGTCTGCCTACATGGAAAACTCGCAAGCTAGAAGTGCCATTTTAAATCTCTTCCGATCTTACAAATTAAAATTAGAGGTAGTTCCTTAATGATACAAGCTGCAAGGTGATCAGTGGCCTGGAGCCACTTCTCCTCTGAAGAGACACTGAGAGCTGAGGGTTTTCAGCCTGGAGAAGACTCTGGGGAGACTTTGTTGTGGTCTTCCAGTACTTGGAAGCATCTCTCATGAGAAGTGGCTGCAGGAGCTCGGCCTGTTTATTCCAGAGAAGAAAAGACTGGGAGAAAATCTCATTAATACATACAAATATGACAAAGGCAGGTGCCAAGGGGATGGTGCCAGACTCTTTTCAGTGGTGCACAGTGAGAGGACGAGAAGCAATGGGCATAAACTAAAACATAAGAAATTTCACTTCAGCATGAGGAAGAACTTCTTTATGTTGAGGGTGGCTGAGCACTTCAACAGAGGTTATGGCATCTCCGTCCCTGGAGACCTTCAAAACCCATCTGGAAATGTTCCTGCATCATCTGCTGGAGGTGAATCTAACTTGACAAGAGAGTTGGACTAGATGATCTCCAGAGGCCCCTTCAAACCCTATCAATTCTGTGATACTTGAAGTAGGCTCATTGGTGCTTAGCAGAGCTAATAACATCATTCCCTCATAATCTGAATCCAGAATCTATTGCCTAGATGTCTGAGCATGCATGTCTCTTTGGAGAGCTGTTTTCCAATGTTAGATCTAAATTCAAAAAGCAGCTTCCAAGTGCTGCTATTGAACCTGGGTGGAGAGATGGATGGCATTTGGCTGCTGTCTAGGTCAACAGAGCAGAAGCTTAGGAATTTGGTAGAATTGTCTTGAGAACTTTAGGAGAAACTGAAAGGATGTTCCTATTTAAATTATTTGGTCTCAGAAGCACGGGATCCATCAGCCAGCACACAGAGGAGTTAAGTCCTTTGTGTGAAACCTCTCAGATCACTCGGTTAAGGAGAGAGCCTCAAGCACTGCCTCATGCAGATGCTGATAGAATCTATTTTGCTTCTTTCTGTTGGTACTTTAAGCATTTTAAAACCACTCCATTATTATTTTTGCTGAGATAATTAAGTTGAATCCAAGATTGCCATCCTTTTACATCCCTATGTCTTAATCATTTGATAAGCTGTTCTATCACACAGAATTAGAAGAGATGGAAGTGTGAAGATGTCTTATCACAAGCTCACACTAATCCTCCTACTCACCCTCTTTGTTCTGAAGGCATTCTTAGCTACTGAGAAATACTTCACGAAAGTGTTAGAGTTAGAGGCACAACACCTGAACCTAAACACAAGTGACTGACAGCATAATCGCAAGTAGTAAAGGTAACATGAGATTTCATGGCCAGCACTTGCCTGTCTTGAATGTTATGTCATTGATACAATTGTGCAAACCTCTAGTGAAGTTACTAATAATTACAACTAACTTTGTATTTACAGTAGTTAGGGAACGCAACAACACATACGCTCATACTTTTGGTCACCAGTTTTACTCCACAGAACAGTCAGCCTATCTAATGAAATTCCAGAAAGTTTCTGCTTTCTGTGGAGCAGGGCATGCCTGCAGCATCATTTGTCTTTGCTGCAGACAAAAAATGACCAAATGTATCTACATAGATAAACCAAACAGCTTTTAGAAGAGCTCTCGTGTAGTAGATTTTTATGCCATTTTTTCATATTACATATTTTATCCATTTGTCCATTAAGAAGTGTACTTTATGCAAAGAATTGAATTACACTCTCCAATTGTTAGTCACAGGTGTACTACAGAGAAAATTCCTAAGATAGAAATAGTTTAATTTAAAGAAACCCGAGTTCCTGTCAACAAACTAGAATGCTCACTGTAAATTATGTGACCCCTGAACTGACCCATTTAACACAGATTTTTCTTTGATTTGATATAGATACCACCTCAATAAAACAAACCTTTACCAAATTTGCTTCTTAGTAAGAGATCTGATTTACAGGAAAGGTGTTAGAAAATAAACATTTTCTGTTTAAGAACGAAGAGAAATACAGGTATTTTCCAAGTCGTTATATGCTTTGCTACAACCGTTGTTCCTTATCGTCTCTGAGCAACAGGAAATGTGAAAATTTGCTTTAAATCTTCAGAAAGGTACTTCAGAATTTTCTCTACAAATGCCTTAAAACCTTCATACTAAGAAAGAAAAGCATTCTAAATGCCTTTGAAAAACCTTTAGTTACTTCTACCTAAATCATATTTAATCTGAGTGGTAAAAACCACATTCATCTCTAAATGTTAAAAGATATCTCCAAGTTTTTTTTTTTTTGAGATATAGTTTTGCAGATATTTTGCTGCAACACACAATTTGCAATGCAGTACCATTCAAAAATCATTTGTACAGGAAAGATAAATGTTGCATTTACATGGATAGAATCCAGACACTTGGCTGGACTGGTAACTAATGGAAATATGCATATAAATTGGAAATTACTACATTACCTTTAAGTATTTGTACTTTGATTGACAGAAAAAATGTTAAAGATCTAATAATATATCTTAATTAGTATGTATTGATTTACATAGAGTTTCAAAAAAACTCTTTAAATAAAGGAATTTGTTTTAAAAGTTACATAACAGGATTTAATTGAAGGGATTTACCAATTAGTGATTTATGAGACAAACCACTGCTCCTTTAATAAAATTATTTTTCTTCTTTAAAACCAGATTTGGTTATCTATGATGCATTGTAAGGGCCTGACAGTAATTTTGACAATATGTTAATTCACTGTGCTCTAAAAATCAGTCCACTCATTGTCTGTAACTTCTCATGCTCTGTAAAATGTTGCAGGTCTGCAGTGATATCAAAAGAAGTAATCTAGCCTTCCTCCACCCATTCTGTTCCTCCCTACATTTCCATCTTCCTTGATCTATACAGCTGTTTAATAAATGAGATCAGTTTCATGATGCAGATTCAAATTAAAACCCCCCTGCTTTTTTGTGCTTAAATTTAACATGGAGTTTTTAAATCTACTTCACCTGCCACCACATAAATCCTTACTCTGGCACAAGAGAGGGAGTAGCATGAAAGCAAGAAAAAACTGAAGCACCATAAATGAGCACAGAGAACATATGAAGCTGAAAGTATGATTTTTAAAATTACTTCTAACAAATAGGCATCTAGAAACAATCCTGTGCGGTTAGTTTTTGTTGGTTCTTTTTTTGGTTTGAGATGATGTGCCTATCCTGGTTTGAAGGACATATGTCTGCCAATAAAGGCAGAAGCTTGTCTTTGAAATGGAGAATGTAAACCCCCTCCCTCCAAATTATTATAATTTTGAAATTAAGGGGCTCTCAGGCAAAGATATGGCAATTAGGATTAACAGTTCTTTACTAGGAAAATTAAAATAGAAATACAGTATTACAAAGAACAATCCCAACCCTGACAAAGTCAGAATACAACCTGACACCCAGTCAGTCACAGTGTGGGTAGCAGTCCCATTAAATGATGGATACAGTCCTCCTGCAGTGGCAGATGTGGTTCAGCTGAAGCAGTGCTCTTGTAAAAGGGTGCAGTTTTCCTCTGAAGGTCCAGATATGCTGTGGAAAGGTCCGGCTTTTCCTCTGGAATCCAGTGGAAAGAAAATAATTTGCTGTCCAAAATCTCAGTTTTTTGTCTAGGTAGGAAAGGCTTGGTTCCTCCCCCTGGCTGGAGCATCTCCCAGTGGGATGATGTAATTTTATCAGTCATACAGTGGAACTTAATGGGCCAGCAGCAGATGATATTTTCCTGGAGGGAGGATGGGTTGTCGAAAAGATAGTGATGATTGCCCCATCTTGTCTTAAAGATGGACCAGTAGCAGATGGTATGTGCCACGGAGATAAGGAATCACTACTCACCCGGTTTTAAGAGACAGTGATAGAATACACATTTTTAGCCACATCACATTGTCCTCCCCTTATTCTATTACCATCTGCATAATGAAACCTTACACACAGTTTTCACTTAAAATTCAGTTTCCCTGCAGTACACAATGGGTTTCCCCATCTTTCTGCATTGCTCACCAGGTGTAACCAAGTATAACCAGGTCCTTGAGCAAAGACAATCCCATAGATGGGTTTGTCCTTGCCCAAGGTGGGACTAAACCAAACAGTCTTTCCTAAAATGCCTTTCATGTGTACTACAGGGACTTCATCTCCATCCACAGTGTGCAAGGGTTCAGATTGGGCAGGACCAGCGTGATTGATGGACTCTCGAGTGTTGACCGTCCAGGTGCCCTTTACTAAGTTTGCTTCCCAGTTCTTGAAAGTCCCCCCACCAAGTGCCTTCAGAGTAGTCTTGAGCAGGCCGTTGCACCGTTCAAATTTCACAGCTGCTAGTGCATGGTAAGGGATATGATATATCCATTCAATGCCATGTTCTCTGGCCCAGGCGTTGATAAGGCCGTTCTAGAAATGAGTCCCATTGTCAGACTTGATTCTCTCAGGGGTGTCATGCCTCCAGAGGACTTGCTTTTCCAGGCCCAGGATGGTGTTCCGAGCAGTGGCGTGGGGCACAGGATAGGTCTCCAACCATCCAGTTGTGGCTTCCACCACGGTCAGCATGTAGGGCTTGCCTTGGCGGGTCTGAGGCAGGGTGAAATAGTCAATCTGCCAGGCCTCTCCATACTTATATTTGGACCACCGCCCCCCATACCAGAGGGGCTTCACCCACTTGGCTTGCTTGATGGCAGCACAAGTGTCACAGTCATGAATAACCTGAGAGATGCTGTCCATGGTTAGATCCACCCTTTGGTCTCGTGCCCACTTATAGGTGGCGTCTCTGCCCCAAAGACCTGAGGCATCATGGGCCCATCGAGCCAGGAACACTTCTCCCTTGTGTTCCCAATCTAAGTCTATCTTTGACACATTTATCTGTGCTGCCTGATCTACTTGCTTGTTGTGTTGGTGCTCTTCATTAGCCCGACTCTTGGGAACATGGGCATCCACATGACCAACTTCCACAGGTAGCTTCTCTACCCGAGTGGCAATGTCTTTCCACTCATCAGCAGCCCAGATTTTTTTTCTCTACATTGCCAGTCAGCCTTTTTCCACCTTTCCAGCCAACCCCACAGAGCATTGGCTACCATCCTCGAATCAGTGTAAAGGTAGAGCTGTGGCTATTTCTCTCTTTCAGCAATGTCCAAGGCCAGCTGAACAGCTTTGAGTTCAGCAAGTTGACTCGATCCACCTTCTCCTTCAGTAGCTTGTGCAACCTGTCGTGTGGGGCTCCATACGGCAGCTTTCCACTTCCGGTTCATCCCCACAATGCGGCAGGAACGATCTGTGAAAAGGGTGTAGCGTGTTTCATCTGCTGGCAGCTGGTTGTATGGTGCAGCTTCTTCAGCCCGGGTCACTTGCTTCTGCTCCTCTTCATCAGCGAGACCAAAATCTTCACTTTCTGGCCAGTTTGTAATTATCTCCAAAATCCCGGGGCAGTTCGGGTTGTCAATACGGGCGGGCTGTGTGATGAGGGCAAACCACTTGCTCCATGTGGCGTTTGTGGCATGGTGAGTAGAGGGAGCCTTGCCTTTAAATATCCACCCCAGCACTGGCAGTCGGAGTGCCAGGAGAAGCTGTGCTTCCGTGGCAATCACCTCTGAGGCAGCTTGAACTTCTTCCTAGGCAGCCAGGATTTCCTTCTCTGTGGGAGTGTAATTGGCTTCAGACCCTCGGTAACTTCTGCTCCAGAATCCCAGAGGTTGGCCTCGGGTCTCACCAGGCACCTTCTGCCAAAGGCTCCAGGAGAGACCATGGTTCCCAGCTGGTATTCTTACATGATAAATTAATCAAAGCTCTGGTACAATTTCAAAAAGATGCAAAATAAATTCTTCATCAGCTGGATGTGTATAACCTACCAATGTCATGAAAATAACCTGGGAAAGCTGTATATAGTTGTTGAAAAAAAGTGGCAATATCGGGACTCCCAGAGGCAGGCAGCATTACACCCATGAATTTTAGGGCAATCAAAAGCTGCTGCTCTGGAAGCATTCGCAGCTATGCCACAAATTGGAAAACCATGCCGACTATATTTAAAAATCATGCAAGGAGCAGAAGAGCTTTTTATTACTTTTGTTGACAAAGTCAGGGATGCTCTTGATGCGGCTAGTCTCCCTGAAGATGCTAAATTGATAATGTTAAAAGAAATAGTCATGCAGAATGCTAATGCTACTTGCCGCTGTATAATTACTAGTCAGCCTGCCGGAGCCTCCCTTACACAATTGATTGAGGCATGTGACTGAGCCCCCCTAGAGGAGAAGAAAATAAAGGCAAAAATCCATGCTGATGCTATGGCAGTTGCACTAAAGCAAATGCCTATCCAGGGACGAGGGGATCAAGAACCAAATTGTTTTGCTTGTGGGCAACCAGGTCATTGGAAAATGAACTGCCCTCAAAGAATTCGAAAGAAAGAACAGTCCCCGCCAGCGGGTTTCACTGGGACTTGTCGCCGGTGCAAGAAATTTGGCCATCAGGCTAGAGAATGACACTCTCGGTTTAAAAAGGATGGTACCCCCCCCTTGGAAATACTACCAGCACCACTTTCTCGGGAAATGGGAAGGGCCATGGGGTGAGCACGGGGAACAAAATACTCGCCACAAAACCCGCAGGCTCTGGCTGCCTCAATGACCTCTTCGCAGCTACAAGAGGAAGCACAGGAGTCGATCTGGCCATGGCAAGAACAGTAACCATCAATGATGAGCAAGTCCACCTTGTTGAATCTACAACATCTGGACAGCTAGGACACGGACTTGCCGCTTTGCTGGTTGGACAATCAAGTATGAGTAAGTGAGGAATATTTGTTCTCCCTGGAGTAATAGATACAGACTATACTGGCATAATTAAAATAATGGTTAAGCTTTTCATACCTCTGGTAATGATTCCAGAAGGAAGCAAAGTCGCGCAATTAGTGCCATTCTTTCCACAAGTGCCTAAGTCGCAACCATCCGAGCATCAAGATAAGGGCTTCGGCAGTATGGGAGACAATCTCATGCTATTAACCCAAAAGATAACTTTGGAAAGGCCAAAGGTGGAAGTAACCATCACTAACAAAGCCAGAGAGGATTTGGCTCAACTTCAGGGACTGAAAGCAATTATTATGTTACTCGGTACTAGCTCCGATGTTACTATTTTATCTTACTCATGCTGGTCACCTCACTGGCCCTTGATTTTTCAGGCCAATTGTTGGGAATAGGAGGTCAAGCCCAGACTTATCAGGCGAAAGATCATTACTGGTTCACAGACATTGAAGGGAATATTGCGATTACCCAACCCTTTGTAATGGATACCAATCTATGTGTTGCTGGCCAGGACCTGCTGTCTCAATGGGGCATGGTTTTACAAGCTGCGCCTTTTGTGAAGCAGCCATTGGGAGTCATGGCCTCCCCATCATTCAATTGCAATGGCTAACTGACAAGCCTGTATGGGTACCCCAGTGGCCGCTACCCCATGAGAAAATAGAGGCCTTAAAGGAACTTGTGAGTGAACAACTCCAGCAAGGACACATTCGGCCTTCTACCAGTCCTTGGAATACACCAGTATTTGTTATAAAGAAAAAATCCGGAAAATTGAGATTTTTACATGATTTGAGGCAAGTGAATGCGATCATGAAGGACATGGGAGCACTTCAGCCTGGGCTTCCCTCTCTTGTTGCATTACCCCGGAAATATCACTTGTTTATTATTGGTTTTTTCTGATACTGCTGCATCCTGATGATATGGAGAAATTTGCATTCACTGTACCTGAAGTGATTAACAGTGCTCCAGCACATCATTATGAGTGGACTGTATTGCCTCAAGGAATGAAGAATTCCCCTACTATATGCCAGTGGCATGTGGATCTTGCATTACAACCTTGGAAGAAAGACCATGGTGTATCATTAGATGGATGATCTTTTGATAGCCTCCACAAATTACCAACGTCACATGAACAACAGTTATTACAGAAGTTGAAGGAGTTTGGACTAGCTATAGCAGAAGAAAAAGTTCAAAGACAGGCTCCATGGACCTATCTTGCTATGTCTGTGACACCTAGCAGAATTCGACCTAAAAAACTTCAGATAACAGCAGACAATAAATGATGTGCTGAAATTGATGGGTGACATTCAGTGGGTTTGAACATGGTGTGGTATCACCACAGAACAAATACAGCCTTTGTTAGACCTATTAAAAGATTCCAAGAATCCTGCGGAGCCACGGCAACACAATGATCAAACTCGGCAAGCTTTAAAGGAACTAGAGCATGCTTTAAGTACGACCCAAACATATCAGTATGATCCTAATTTACCGATTCAGATTGCAGTATATGGTACTCATTTTCCTACAGTGGCTGTTATTTGTCCGGTGACTCGTAAGAGAACTGTTTTAATCCTGGAATGGGTATTTACTACTGCAAGGCCAACGCGAACAGTATCTACATTATGTGATTGGACTGGAAACTTAATTTTGAAAGCCAGGAGAAGAGTGAGACAAGTATTTGGAACTGAGCCTAAGAAAGTACTATTGCCATGGAAAACCAGGGATTTGGTGGAAGAATGGTTCCAATCAAGTATACTGTTTGTGATATGGGCTGGATATGGACACTCATTATCCTGCCCACCCGCTGTTTAAAACCCGGTTTGAAGTTGTTAGAAGAACTATAATTGCAGAGCAACCTACACCACAAGCAAAAACTTTGTTTACTGATGCCAGTGGACGTACGGGCAAGTACGGTTATGCCTGGTATCACAATGAGGACTGACACCAAAAACTTTGTCAGGAAAAGGATCATTCTGTTCAAGAATTAGAGTTGAAGGCTGTATTCATTGCATTATTAGATCATAAGGATAAAGCTGTCAACTTAATTACAGATTCTCAATATGTAGCTGGTTTGTTACCAAGATTGGACTTTGCTATAATTGGATTATCTACCAATGAAGCTGTTCATCTAATACTGTGTCAAATTTCTGGTCTCTTGGCGGAACGAACACTTCCTATTTGGTGCTCACACATTCGGAGTCATACCTCCTGGCTTGGATGTATGGCTGAAAGCAATCGAATCATTGATGCAGCAGTATCAGCACCTATAGAGAAGCCTGTAAAAATACAACAAGCCATGGAATCTCATAAATTTTTTCACCAATCTGCCCGGGCCTTGCAACAGGAGTTTTAACTGCCTTGAAGTGATGCACAAGCGATCATCGCTTCTTGCCCAGACTGTGTGCGGATTCCCACTTTACCTTAATCCCAGAGGCTTACAACCCCGAGGAATTTGGCATACAGATGTAACCGAAATTAGTTTGGCAAACAGCGCTACGTTCATGTGACCATAGATACTTGTAGTAAAATGGTGTGGGCCACGGCTGCGCATTCAGTAGCTTTTTCTTTTGTTCGACGCCATTGGCCATCAGCCTTTGCAGTAATGGGTGTGCCTCATGAAATTAAAACTGATAACGCCCCAGCATATCGCAGCCATGCTTGTGAAATATTTTTGAACACTTGGGCAATTAAGCATCATACGGGGATCCTGTATAACTGTACTGGTCAGGCCATAGTTGAACGTTGACATCAAGACCTTAAACATCTTGTTGCTGTTTTGAAAAAAGAGGGGGAGACGCTCCTGCCCCCCAAGATGTACTCATGAAAGTCTGCTATGTTTTGAATTGGAAAAATCCGGTTGGGGATCGAGGGGAAGCAACACCAGTGGAAATTCATGGGCAAGGAAATGCCCAAGATTTTTCTCAATTTTTTATTAATGTGCAGGTGTAGGAACAAGGGAAACAGAAATGGGAAGGTCCATGTCAGTTATTAACCTGGGGGAGAGGTTATGCTTGTATCGTTACAGGTGGTGAAACACTTTGGATCCCGGCGAAGTGGGTGAAGCCTTTTTTAGGACCTTCAACATCATCCAAGAACAAAGAAGAGAAGAAAGCAGACACAAAGGACAGAGAGGAACAGAGAAAGGATATGTAGCAAAAGACTGGGAGAAGTGGTGCCAGAGAGGAAAGACTCGTTTGCAGCCCTCAGATGGAGAGAACAAGTGTTTGGGGGGTGTGCTTGGTGCACATTCCTTTATGAAGTTAGGAACTTTGAGGGCTACTACGACAGCTAGTAGAGCTTTGTATATTGTTGTAAAAACATGTCGATGAGGGAGGTCTTTATGCTTCTTATTAATATTGGGGTAACAAACAAGCTGACAACGGGAACTAAACTAATAACACACTTTGGCCCTTAGGAGAATGTGTGGATAACCATAGCAAATCAGACAGGACAATCTTCAATGTGTTTAAGTATGGGAAATGTTAACAGCCCCTTTAAAACCTGTTTATTTGGAGTACCAACTTGGCAACCCTCTGAATTTAATGGCTTTGTGAATAATGTTTCTGTGCAGAATGAAACCCAAATGGTATGGGAGGTCAATGAAACTACTGTTGGCTTTACCCACAGCCAACTTGATGGAGGGTGGCAATGCCATATCATCCTTGCCCTTAACATCACTCTTAACTCCCCACCAGAGGGAATTGATATTGTTGGTTGCAGCAATGCCAGTATTGGAAATAAAACAGGTGGATGGTTCTCATTTGAACCACTGCACTCAGACCAACTACACATAAACCGGTATTTGTGGGTCACTTTGGATTCTGAATTGGTGGATGCAGATGTGGGCAATTATATTCCAAATGCAATGGAAGCAGTATAACAAAGCCATTAAAGCTGCCAAGAGGTATATTTTTAATCTGCGGAAATAGAGCATGGAATGGCATTCCATGCCAGCAGGAGGTCCTTGTTATCTCGGGCAACTAACTTTGTTTCATCAAAACCTATCACAATTGGCCAAAATTAGGAACAAGGGAAAAACCAAGCGTAACGTACATGAGTAACAGTGCAACAATTACCCGGCTAACCCCGTGTTTTGGTTAGAATTAAAGCAGGTAGTTGTAGCCACAATTTTGCCAGGTGCAGCTGCTTGCAAAGCAATGGTATTAGCAGAACAAGTACCTTGCTGGGCGCAAAATGAAATTAACATAACTTCACAAATATTAGATGAGCTTACAGCTGATGTATCTAGTGTGAATCATGCAGTTTTGCAAAACCAAGCTGCCATTGATTATTTATTATTGGCCCATGGACATGGTTGTGATGAATTTGAAGGCATGTGTTGTATGAATCTTTCTGACCACTCCGTGTCCATTCATGAAAAGATTAAGAAGTTACAGGAGCACCTGCACGATTTAAATGAAGAAGAAGGTTTGGGAATTGAGGGATGGCTTGCGTCACTTGGATTGGGGCCATGGCTATCTAGTAATATTGTGCATTTTGATGGATTGATTTTAATGCTTTTATTAGGATTAGTGTTTGGACCCTGCTTGTTACACCTTGTTAGAGCACACTTAGAAGCAATGGTGCACACTGTTTTTGAAAAAAGAGGGGGCGATGTTGGGGCATTAGGCATTTTGAATCACTATGAGAGACTGTAAAAGTAGGGTAAGGGTGAAAAGTTAAGCATCGGTGAATTGGCAGTAGCATAAGAAGAAGCAGCAAGGAGATAAACAAGCTTCAAATATATAGCAGCCTAAATTAGAAAAAGAAAGTATTTAGAAGCCAACCAATAAAATAAAGCATGACCAGTGCATGCATAGACTGTAGAACCAATGAATAAGGACCAAACATGCAGCCATCCGTGTGGACGGAAACAAAGAACTATATAATAAGCTTCAGAACTTGAATAAAATTGGAGTTTTGTTCCCACACCGTCTCAGTGTGTTATTTCCCCAAGCCTCAGGCCGCGGCATTTAGGGTAAGTTCTAATGCTTTTAGTAAGTGAAAGTTTTCAAATGCCAGAGTAGCAGAGCAAGTTCTAGTGAAGGTTAAATCATACTGATATCTTCAGCAAGAAGTTCCACGCCCACAGTTGTAGACAGGACTTGGACATAATAGTGCTATAGTAAGAATATTGCTTACATTTTTTAAATAGTACAAGATAGGTCATATGCGTAGTTTATATGTAACCTAGTGTGCTAAAAAATTAGGATTCTAATAAGTTAAGGAGTGATGATCGGAGCTTGCATCTTAGCTTGTTGGAAAAATCCTATATAAAAGTTACTATTGGGGAGAGTTGCTGCTTTTAGCCTGTCCAAGTTTAGGACAAATTTGGGGAAAAAGACCTCCAAAGGCCCCCCCACCCCCCCCCCCCACAACCCCTTTACAATTCCTTCCTTCACCAGGCTCGGAAGGAATTTTCTTCAGGGGAGAGTGGACTTTTTTATTACTATTTTATTAACAAAAATACAAAAGAAACACTTCCCAGCACAGACCCAGATGAGATGAACTCGGCTGATCTTCGCCAGGAAGGGTGGCAGAGCTTCTTGGGCAGACTTCCAGAGTTGGTCTCCGAAGTTCAGATCTGTGTCCTCTGGAGCCGGTGCAAATCTTAGGGATGAGGAGGAGGGAGAGAGGGAGAGGGGCATCTGGGAGCAAGCTGAAGCAAGCCCAGGGCAAGCAAAAGCGAGTCCAGGGCAAGCAAAAGCAAGTGAGGGGCAGCTAAAGCAGTGGGGGGGAGGGGGGGGGGGGCAGCAGCAACAGCAAGCAGCAGCGGCAGCAGCAGCGGCAGGCCAGCAGAAACACCAGCCTAGATAAAGCAGCCTGGGGGAGGGCCCGGCAGCTTTATGGCGGGGGGGGGCAGGGAGAGGAGCTAGTCAAAACATCAACCCATAACATTCCACCCCTTATCCCATATCGTGATCATTGACACATGATTGGGATACACACTTACTAAGCACAATATGAAAACTTCCTCTGACTTGCTCAAATCTTCAACACTTACACACTTCCTCCTTCTCACTTGCTCAGGCCTTTGTCACTTACACATTTCCTTCTATTCATAAAATCTAGCATACAATGCTGGTAACACTCAACAATAATATTTGTGTATAATTCATCCTATAATCAGTTCTCCCTGAGGGTTGTTCCATCTTTCTGCATTATCCACCAAGCACATCCTGGTCCTTGAGCAAAGGCAATCCCACAAATGGGTTTGCCTGTACTCGAGGTAGGATGAATCCATGCTGTCTTCCCTAGCAACCCTCTGACATGGGCCACTGGGACTTTGTCTCTATCTATTACATTAAGGCCTTCAGACTGGGCGGGACCTGCTCGGTTGGTGGAACCTCGAGTGTTGAATAACCAAGTGGCTTTTGCAGGTGCTGCTCCCAGTTCTTGAGAGATCCCCCACCCAATGCCTTTAAGGTGGTCTTCAACAATCCATTGTACCTCTCCACTTTACCTGCAGCTGGTGCATGGTAAGGGATATGGTACACCCACTCAATACCATGTTCCCTAGCCCAGGTGTTGACAAGGTTATTCTTAAAATGAGTCCCATTGTCTGACTCAATGCCTCCAAAGGACCTGCTTTTCCAGGCCCAGGATGGTGTTGCGGGCAGTAGCATGGGACACAGGGTAGGTCTCCAACCATTCAGTGGTGGCTTCCACCATGGTCAGCACGTAATGTTTTCCCTGGCGGGTCTGAGGCAGTGTGATGTAGTCAATCTGCCAGGCCTCCCCATACTTCTACTTGGACCACCGTCCACCATACCAGAGGGGCTTCACCCGCTTGGCCTGCTTGATGGCAGCACAAGTGTCACAGTCATGGATAACTTGAGTAACGCTGTCCATGGTAAGATCCACTCCTCGGTCTTGTGCCCACTTATAGGTGGCATCCCTACCCTGATGGCCTGAGGGATCATGAGCCCATCGAGCCAGGAACAACTCTCCCTTATGTTCCCAATCCAAATCTATTTCCAACCCCCCTATCTTTACAGTCTGATCTACTTGCTGGTTGTTTCACTGTTCTTCATTAGCTCTGCTTCTGGGGACATGGGCATCTACATGGCGAACCTTGACAAGTAGTTTTTCTACCCGAGTGGCAATGTCTTTCCACTCGTCAGCAGCCCAAATTGGTCTTCCTCTACACTGCCAGTTCGCTTCTTTCCATTTCTTCAGCCACCCCCACAGAGCATTGGCTACCATCCAGGAATCAGTATACAAATAGAGCTTTGGCCACCTTTCTCTTTCGGTGATATTTAAGGCCAGTTGGACAGCTTTAAGTTCAGCAAATTGACTAGATCCTCCTTCTCCTTCAGTAGCCTCTGCAACCCGTCGTGTAGGGCTCCATACAGCTGCTTTCCATCTCCGATTCGTCCCTACAACGCGACAGGAGCCATCAGTGAATAAAGCATAGCATGCTTCCTCTGCTGGCAACTGATTGTAGGGTGGAGCTTCTTCAGCCTGTATCACTGGTTCTTGTTCCTCATCTGCAACACCAAAACTTTCACCTTCTGGCCAGTTTGTAATTATTTCCAAAATCCCAGGGTGATTTAGTTTTCCAGTCCAGGCGCACTGAGTGATAAGGGCATTCCACTTGCTCCATGTGGCACTGGTGGCATGATGGGTGGAGGGAACCTTTCCACTGAACATCCACCCCAGCACTGGCAGTCGGGGTGCCAGGAGAAGCTGTACTTCCGTACCAATCACTTCTGAAGCAGCTTGGACTCCCTCATAGGCAGCCAGGATTTCCTTCTCTGTGGGAGTGTAATTACCTTCAGACCCTCTGTAACTTCTGCTCCAGAATCCCAGGGGTCGGCATCGGGTCTCACCAGGCACCTTCTGCCACAGGCTCCAGGACAGGCCATGGTTCCCAGCTGCTGAGTAAAGCACATTCTTTATCTCTGGTCCTGTCCTGACTGGGCCAAGGGCCACTGCATGGGCAATCTCCTGTTTGATATGGGCAAAGGCTTGCTGCTGTTCAGGGCCCCAGTGGAAATAGTTCTTCTTGCGAGTGACCAGGTAGAGAGGGCTCACAATCTGACTGTACTCAGGGATGTGCATTCTCCAAAAGCCTATGGCACCTAGGAAAACTTGTATCTCCTTCTTGTTAGTAGCTGGGGACATAGCTGTAATCTTGTTAATAACATCAGTAGGAATCTGACGCCGTCCATCTTGCCACTTCACTCTCAGGAACTGAATCTCCCGAGCAGGTCCCTTAACTTTACTCTTCTTGACGGCGAAGCCGGCTTCCAGGAGAATTTGGATAATTTTTTCTCCTTTCTCAAATGCTTCTGCTGCTGTGTTTCCCCATAAGATGATACCATCAATATATTGTAGATGTTCTGGGGCTTCACCCTTTTCCAGTGCAGCCTGGATCAGTCCATGACAGATGATATGACTGTGCTTCCACCCCTGGGGTAGTCGGTTCCAGGTGTACTGCACGCCCCTCCAGGTGAAAGCAAATTGAGGCCTGCACTCTGCTGCCAAAGGAATGGAGAAGAATGCATTTGCTATGTCAATGGTGGCATACCACCTTGCTGCCTTGGACTCCAGCTCGTTCTGGAGTTCCAGCATGTCCGGTACAGCAGCGCTCAGCAGTGGAGTCACTTCATTCAATGCCCAATAGTCCACAGTCAGTCTCCATTCCCCATCAGATTTACGCATAGGCCAAATGGGGCTGTTAAAGGGTGAGTGGGTTTTACTGACCACCCCTTGGCTCTCCAGCTCTCGGATCATCTTATGAATAGGAATCACAGCATCTCACGTTGTTCTATACTGCCGGTGGTGTACTATTGAAGTGGCAATTGGTACTCATTGTTCTTCTCCCTGCAGAAGTCCTACTGTAATTGGATTCTCAGATAGTCCAGGCAAGGTGTTCAATTGCTGGATGCGGTCTACCATCACAGTTGCGATTCCAAGTGCCCATCTTAGTCCTTTTGGGTCCTTAAAATACCCGCTCTGAAGGTAATCTATGCCTAAAATACATGGGGCCTCTGGACCAGTCACAATAAGATGTTTCTTCCAATTCTTTCCAGTTAAACTCACTTCTGCTTCCACCAGGGTGAAGTCCTGCAATCCACCTGTCACACCAGCAATTGAAACAGCTTCTGCTCCCACGTGTCTTGATGGAAGTATCATACACTGTGCACCTGTGTCCACTAAAGCTTTATATTTCTGTGGTTTCGAAGTGGCAGGCCATTGAATCCACACGGTCCAAAAAACACGGTTCTCCCTCGCCTCACCCTGGCTAGAGGCAGAGCCCCTCTAAGCCTGTTTCTCCTTCTTTTCTGAGGTATACATCTTAGAAGTTCCCTCAAGAGGGTCATACATGTCATTATCAGTATCATGTTCGGCACTTCGGCTGCGAGAAACAGGAGAGGCTCTCCTTTTGGTGGAACTTCCTCTTTCAATCTTTCCTTCCTTCAAATCCCGCACTCGTTGTGCCAGAACAGCCGTAGGCTTCCCATCCCATCTTCTCATGTTCTCTTCAGAATCCCGCAAGAAAAATCACAATTCAGCTCAGAGAGTGTACCTCCTCTCCCAACTGGGGGAACGTCTGCGTTGGGTACCAGGGTTTCTAATCTGCAGCTGAATTACAATTACAATTACAATTACAGCTGAAATTTGGAGGACGTCCTCCTTAATCTCCTCCCTGAGTCTCCGATGATTTTTCTCTATTTTATCTTCTAAGTCTCGCAAGCGTGTTTCCACCGCTGCAATTCTAGCATGAGTCGGACCATGTACTGCATCCGCATATGCACGAAGCTTCTTTGCCATATCGAGTACTGTCTCATACACCTCATCTCTCTTCATTATCGCTAGGGCAGACGCATACTCAGGTGGCCCAAGCCGCACGAGTTTTCTCCACATCACCGGTGTGCATGGTACCAGGTCTGGATTTCTAGTTGTTATGTCATCCGAAAAAATAATTTCTGCTACTGCCATTTCCCTGAGGCGTTGGACCCCCTGCTCTATGGTTTTCCATCGGGTCTGCTGCACATACAGGTCATCTGCACACAAATATCTTTGTTCCACGCTATCCAGGACCCGTGCCCAGAGGCTTTGAGGGTTAGCCCCCCTCATCACGCCTTGGTCGATAACGGGATCGTGGGACAGAGACCCCAAATGTTTTGCTTCCGTGCCATCCAAAATTGTGGTCTCACCTGCCGCATCCCAGAGACGAACTAGCCAGCTGATTATAGATTCATCAGGTCGCCGGGTGTAATCTTTTCTTAAACCACGAAGATCCTTTAGGAAAAGGGACTCATTATTGGTCTCTGCTCTCCCACTAGTTGTTTTGACTCCCGACTTTACATCAGGAGGTGTTGAGAGTCCCTCTCCAGCATCATCATCATCATCATCCACCGGCCAATCGGTCTTCTTGGTGCACTTCCCACTTCTTGTACTGGTAGCCACAGCCATTGGTTTGGGCTTATTATCCAGTTTAGCTGCTTGGTTTCGGCCTAGGGGATTGGCAGCAACCTGAGTAACTGGGATAGTAAATAATTTATCTCCCTGTTCCCTTCCCTCTGTCTTCTGCTCTATAGTGCCTAGCAGGGTGCGATATGCATGTGCCAGGGCCCAGCTCACTGTAATAATCCTTTTCTCTTTGGAACGATCCTGGCACTTCCCCTTTAAGTATCTTGCAACCTCGATTGGATCTTGAATCTGTTCAGGTGGGAATTCCCAAATTATGGGATCAGAAAATTCCTTTAAAATCTGGCCCATTTTCTTCCATTTGCCATTCCACTCAAGATTCCTCCTGCTTAGCTTGACTCCTAAATCAGGAGTCTTCCCAGCCCCTTTAGAAATGTCAGCCTTTATTCTATGTAAACTGCAGATGGTGTAACAAAGACTTACTAAATTAATTGCCAGAAAGATGATTTCCTTAATATTCAGGGAGATCTGAATGTTTTCTAATAAAGATGTAACTGATTCAGAGGAGAGGAAAGGAAATAAAGGCAGGAAATCCTCTTTACCTGCTTCTCCTCTAATAAATAGCACAAACCATGATTTATACATTCCTGAAGCAGATTCCAACATTCTTATAAATCTCCTGTATGCCATTACCACCAAGCCTAGCCTGATGAGTATTTTTGTTAATACCCCTTTAATACAAAAACTGCATATTAAAGACAACACCGGAGCTATCTCTGGGTAAATAAACAAACCCAAATACCACAACGGTATTAACACTTCGAAGAAACCTAACAGTCACACATACAGGCAAGCTTCCACAACAAAAGACATTATGGATTCAATAGACATACCAATACCAACAGTTGAAAACAAAATATTATTAGAATAAAGATTTTTCCACTTTTTCTGGTTTCCCCGTAAGGGCCACCAAAAGAATTTGTCCAAGTTTAGGACAAATGTGGGGAAAAAGACCTCCAAAGGCCCCCCCCCACCCCCCCCCCACCCCCCGCCTTTACAATTCCTTCCTTCACCAGGCTTGGAAGGAATTTTCTTCAGGGGAGAGTGGACTTTTTTATTACTATTTTATTAACAAAAATACAAAAGAAACACTTCCCAGCACAGACCCAGATGAGATGAACTCGGCTGATCTTCGCCAGGAAGGGTGGCAGAGCTTCTTGGGCAGACTTCCAGAGTTGGTCTCCGAAGTTCAGATCTGTGTCCTCTGGAGCCGGTGCAAATCTTAGGGATGAGGAGGAGGGAGAGAGGGAGAGGGGCATCTGGGAGCAAGCTGAAGCAAGCCCAGGGCAAGCATAAGTGAGTCCAGGGCAAGCAAAAGCAAGCGAGGGGCAGCTAAAGCAGTGGGGGGGGGGGGGGGGGGGGCAGCAGCAACAGCAAGCAGCAGCGGCAGCAGCAGCGGCAGGCCAGCAGAAACACCAGCCTAGATAAAGCAGCCTGGGGGAGGGCCTGGCAGCTTTATGGCGGGGGGGGGCAGGGAGAGGAGCTAGTCAAAACATCAACCCATAACATAGCCATTCAGCTTTTAGCCACTTGTTTTTAGCCTTTGGCTTTTGCCAAGGCTTTTAGCCATTCGCTTATTGCCACTGCATTTGCCATTACTTCTGCTTTGATATTGCTTGTCTGCTTGCCTGTTAAAACTGATGTCTTTTGTAATAAAATGTGCTTTGTAATAAGTAACCTTTTTAACTTTTAGTTGCTTTGCTTATTTAGGATAACCCAACGAAGTAGGAGCCAAGAGCTCGAGGTAAAAGCTTAAGAGCTCCACAGTATGTGCCTATAGAGCACCCAAGGTCAGAACCTCACAGGTTTCTGCTATAAGAGACCTTGCAAAGGAGAACAAACACCACTCAGGAGATCTGAGGACACCTGAAGTGTCCAGGGAAATCTTCACATTTGGTGCTTTTTCCCGCAAAACCAATTCTAATACAATAACAAAAACCCACCACCATTCACTAGATTTGTCATTTGTAATACATTTCAGAAAACCCATCTAGCAATGTTCAATGGTTTAGAAACAGTTCCAAAGAAATAGACGAATGCTCATCCTCTGCTTTTAGAGGGACCGTCTGGCTGGTGATCAGCATGTTGGTCAGCATTCGAAGAGTGCTGTCCCTGATGTCTCAGGTCAGGGTGGACACACCTTGCAGGCAGCCAGTGTACCCCAGTATCTGTTGAGACTGCAAGCGTACCTGATGAGGTAGGTGTGTCTCATCTCCAGCCTGTAAGTAAGTGAGATGATTCACAATAACAACATTATTGGAATCTTGTGGCACAGTAAGGTGGTTGATGGTGTACAAAGTTTTTCCCAATTGTCTGTGTGGAACTTCATCATCCACTCCCTTTTTCTGTTTATCAAAAACACGCTTTGACCAAATTCAAAGGTACCTGAGAAAACTGTTGGAATGCCACTGTGACTGCTTTTAACTCAATTATCTGAGCAGAACCTGTCTCATGGCCTTCCAGCATTTACCAACCAGACTCATCCCCCCAGGTAACTGGCCAATAGGATGTAAATCCGGAGTGGTGATAAACACAGAGATATCAATGGAAGGATCCACTCGGTATACCTGATGAGTAAAAAGAGCTTTCTGCAGCCTGGTGCAGTGTGTCAGGCTAATTGGCAACCCTGTGGCAAAACTTTCAATTGATATCTCTGTCCTATCTCAGAATTGTTCACTGCAAGCACCGTAAAAAAAAATTTTGGCCTATCTTCAGAACATAAGGGGATTGTGGAAAAGCAATCCTTGAAATCAATGACCAAAATGATCACAGCATTCAAACCAATTGACGAAGGGCTATCAACTTAATTTTTGGTAGGGGCCACTAGTCCTGCCAAACAGGGGTATCAGTCAACCACTGTAAAGGATAATTTCTGCCCTTCACCTCAGTGACCCCAATCAGAAATTTGTCTCAATGCACACTCCCCTGGCTGCCAAAACTCAAACCTCTGAGCTGAATTTCAGGTAGGGTGGTGCCTGGTATCATCAATGTACAACATCTGTGGGTGCTGATTGGAGATATTCATTGTCCAAAAAACTTGTGGTGGTCCTGTAGATATGAACCCACTGTCTTTGGGATCTCGTTGGTCAGCCCTGAGAACAGATGAATGAAAAAATACAAGTTGGGCAATACAAGTTTCTGCTGGGATAGTGACAAGGGACATAGCATAGAAACCATAGCAACAATTTGACCTGTAAAATCAGCATCAATGACACCTTGGTGAACAATGATTCCTTGGACAGTGGCATCTGATCTTCCTATGAGCAGTGCATTCAGCCTCTGACCCAGAGGGCAGAAGCATCCAGAGGAACCTTGTGCATCCCAACAGAGTCTAGGACAACTGTGGCTGTGGTGTATACATCCACACCAGTAGAGTCCTAGGTACTGGCTGCATGCTGACTGGGGAAACCTGTGTCAGCACTGGGTTCTGAGGCACTGCTTGTATCTGTGCGCTGCACCCCAGACCACTCGTCTGTTTTCCTGGCCAGCAGCAGGCTCTTCTGATTTGCACTGGTTTGCATAGTGACCTGGTTTTTTGCACTTAGCACACAAGAAGGTAGCCATATCAGCCTTCTGCTGCTGTGGCTTCTTCTTATTTCTACCTTTATTCTTCCCCTGTTTCTGTTGACCACCCCCTGACACCATCTGATGGTGCTACATGACAGCTGTTAAAGCAAAGATCTCATGATCTATGGCACCCACCTTAGCACATGCCTGCACTATGTCAGTCAGTAAGGGGTCTCCCAGCAGAGCCTGTGTAATTTTTGCACAATCATCATTAGCATTGTCTCTGGCCAGCTGCCTACATAACAGCTGCCTTAGAGCATCATCCTCAACCTGATTTTCCAAAGCTGCTGCCAGTTTTTCAACAAATTCTAAAAATGGATCTCTAGGGCCTTGAGTAATTTTTACATATTTTGGCTTTGGAGCTGCAGCCTCTATTGTTTTTAGAATTGCTGCAAATCATATTTCTTGGCATTGTGCAAGGATCAGAGGATCCCAGGTAGCCTGAAAACCAGGGCTAGCAAAGCGATGCTGACCTAACAAAGCATCGCTCCCTACAGCATACCTGGGATCATCCTAGGGTCACACCATATTTTCTGCAGCTGCCTTGTCAGCCATCTGCCTCCAAGTGTCCTCAAACATTCTAAATTGAACAGGCTGAAACAGCACTTGGGCTATATGTCTGACATCCTAAACTGTCAGTAAATTCAACACTCTAATAATTTGCCTAACTTGTGTAGAGCCAAGCCTAAACTGTGTGACCCTGTTATGCAAATCCTGAACAGCATGCCAAGCTATAGAATCATGTCTGTCCGGCTGTATTGGGAGCAGCCTTAAAGACAGGAAAGGCTCAAGAACCTCCACCCCCCCCCCCCCACCCGCCCCGGTCCCGTGGCCACACTCATCACAGTGGCAGGTTTTCCTCAGGGACCGGGCCGAGCTCAGCAGCATCCACCTGGACACTCTTCTCTACCCCCTTCACCCGAAGGAAACCCCTCTTTGGCATCGCCATCTGTTCTAGCAAATCCCAATGGCCCTGCTGCAATGCCCGCAATTTAACTGTTTCCCAAAGACTGCGGCGATTTTTAAGTCTCGCTGTCATGGAGTCACTGCAGCGCCTGCTTTTCGCAGCAAAAGGCGCTGGAGACGGCGAGGGATGCGGCGGTGTCCCTGGAAAACCGGAGGAGGATGCTGGCGTTCCTGGGTGGGTGGGGCTCCGCGCGGCTGATGGGGGTTGTCCCACATGGGCGGCTGCGAAAGGCACCAGCACGGCATACGGGGCTGCTGTTTGTTTTGCCATGGTGCCAACATGTTTTGTTTTGCCATATTTGCACAACAATATCGATAGGAAAGGCTGGCACTAGCGCTGCCACTGCCGCTGGCGCTGGCATAGGTGCTGGCGCTGCTGCCACAGGCGGTGGGGGCGAGGGGGGTGCGATGATGTCAGCGGGTGACTGTCCTGGTCCCGCTGCCCAGGGGATGGGGGCCGCAGGCTCCTGCGGGGTGAGTGGGGGAGAGTGAGCCGCTCCACTAGTTGCAGGGGGGATCGGTCACTGCAACTCTTTTGGAGAAGAAGAAACAGGTGTGTGATCTTTGAGCGATGGATGCTTCTCATCGGGAAGCTATGGGCGGGGAGCCTCTGGGTGGGGAGCCTGTGGGCTGGGCAGATTTTCGGAAGGGGTTACAAAACGAGAGACTGCCCTTGCTTTCTATGCATTCCCACATTGACAGGCAAAGCCCTTCTCTCTGCTAGCCATTTCACAAGTACTCAATGGAGAGGGAATTAAATGGTCCCCACGCGTGTATCATACAGTTGGTCTCCCAGTTCTCCCCATGCTGAAGGAGCCATTTCCAAGACGTCCAACGTTTCCAAATTGAAAATATGGTTCCGTCTTGCTTGGCTAAATGACTCCCCATTGTTACAAAGTTTTCTGCCTAACTGTAAGCTGACGGGGTTGGGGGGGGGGGGGGGGGGGGGAATCGCAACGAAAACAGTACCTTTCTCAGATGAGGGAGAAGACAGTCCAGCGCTGCCCGTGGCTCCCAAACAGCTCCCGGCTCCACTGGCTCTGCTGTCCGGGCTCCTGGCACGCCAATGAGACTGCACGGCTCCGCGCTGCACCGCTCCGCTCCGCGGGGCTCCTGCCACACTGCGCGGCTCTGCACCGCGGCTCCGCGCCGCTCCGTGCTGCTGCGGGCCACGGGACTCCGTGCTGCTGCCCACCGCGGGACGAGTCCCGGGTAATCTTAGTCGAATTCAATCTCGGGAGACACTTCCAATTGTTGCTGTACTAAGAATTACGGAGCGGCGAAAGAACACAGCAACAAAGCACTCCCTTGCTTGGCACAAGAAAGAGCAGTTTACTGAAGGAAGCCATGGCTTTAAATTAGACAGTTCGTGAAAAACAGAACACAAACAGTTCATTGGTCAGAGAAAGAGACACCTCTTGTCCCTGGCTTCCCACAGATCCAGCAGGTGTTTATCTTTTGTTATGATTCTTTCTCTCATGTTTACAGTAGAGAAAAGCCTCTAGCCTGGGAAAAACCCTGGCTGGAGCGGAGAAAGTTTCATGGCCTGAGAAAAAGACTCAGAATCTGTGAAAAAGGCCTGGCTAAAATGTGCCTAGGCCTTCAGCTGTGTGCACAATGGACAGGGACAACTTCCACTAGACCAGGTTGCTCAAAGCCCCATCCAATTGTCTTGAACACTTCCAGGGAGGGGGCAGCCATAGCTGCTCTGGGCAACCTGTTCCTGTGCCTCACCACCCTCACCATAAAGAATTTCTTCCTAATATGTAATTGAATCAAATAGAATCAAATCAAATCGAATTGAATCTCAATCTGTCTTTTCTCAGTTTAAACTAGTTCTATAAATGTTTCCCCTTGTTCTATAAATGTCCATATAAAAAGTTCCTCTCCAGATTTCTTGCAGGCCTTCCTCAGGTAATGGAAAGCTTCTATAAAAAGTATCCATGGAGCCCTCTCTTCTCAGGTCAAAGAACCCAAATTGTGTCTCTGCCTTTCTTCTAGGAGCAGAAGAAAGTAATCTGATCATTCCATGGCACTCCTCTGGACTCACTCCAACAGGTCCACCCACATCCTTCTTGTGTTCCCCACCTTATTTCTCATCTTCTCTGGTTCAATTATAACAACCAGAGACTCACAGAAACACAGAATCATTAATGTTGGAAGAGATCTCTGGAGTCCACCTTGGTCAAGACCTTGCTCAGAGAAGGACCAATTAAACCAGGTTGCTCAGAGCTTTTTCCAGCCCAGATTCAAATGCTTCAAAGGTTTCTAAGGATGGAGACTCCACAACCTCTCTGGGCAATTGTTCCATTATCAGAATGCTCTCATGGTAACAAATTGTTTCTGATATCTTGTGGGAATTTCTGTTTTCTAACTTCCTCACATTGCCTCTTGCCCTATCACTGTGCACCTCTAATAAAAGGTAAGGGCATGCTGCCAGCTCACATTCAACTCAGTTTCAATCAAACCTCACCAGTATCTCCAAATCCTTTTATGCAGAACTACTCTTTACCATCTGGCTTCTAGCCTGTCCTATTGCATGAAGTTATTCCATCCCTGACACAGGACTTTGCATTTACCCTAGTTAAACTTTATAAAGTCACCCATCAGCCCATTCATTCAGGATACAGAGGTCCTTCTGAATAGCAGCTGTGATATATGATATAATGTAATTCGTGCAGAATTATACAATAGTGTAGAATAAGTAATGTTTGTAAGAGCAAAATAATAAAACTCAGAAACCAAAAAATGGACCACAGACAGTAAGGACACAGATTGTTTCATCGCAACAAAAGCAGGACAGCCCAAATTAACAACTTACTAGACCTAGCCAGCAGAGATGGCCCTGACCAGGAAGACACCCTTGCGGTAAGAACCCGATAAATATCCTTGATTAAAGATAATCAGAGCCATGGGAAAAATACATCTGAATGCCCTGTTTCCCCGTAAACTAAGATTGGCGAGTTACATCTCAATAGTACCTTCCCGAAAGCCAGGACATGCCTTCATCAGAATTCATCATCTCCCAGAATATGGTTTTGTCCAGCCCAAGGTGGTGAAAGAAAACCATATGAATATGAGGAACAATGAAAGATGACAAAAGACCTTCTCTCTGGGCAAGAAAAGACTGTATAAAAACTGGACTAACTAAAGAGGGGTTTGTGAACATTGGGGATTCGGAGCGATAGAGTTCGAATCATTGTGTGTTCACCTGACGCCAACCCCAGGCTTGGTGCTGTCCCTTTTTGTTTGTGGCCATCGAGGACCGTGTTTCTGTCACAAAATAAATATCGCTTATTTTAATCATATTTAATTTGGCTTGATCTCATCCCTGCTCTCTAACCATATCCTCCCAGTTTGGTATCACTTACAAACAAGTTATATATACAATCCATCCCATCATCTCAGTCTTTCTTAGAGATGTTATACAGTATTTACCCTAGTATCCAACTCTACCTGAAGGTCCTGCTAGTAAGTGACAGCTTGCTGGATTTTATACCATGAATCCTAGATATTTTCCTGAGGCCTTTGGATGTTTATTCCCTTAATTTCAGTCAGTAGAGTCTGTGTCACCATTACTATCATAACATAAGCACTAGAGTGCTGCCAGTGAAGAAATCTGGTTGCAGGTTTAAAGTGAGTGAGCGGCAGGTACTGATAGTGTGAGGGATAGTTACTGAAGCCTAGGAGTAGGTCTCAATATCAAAGGGCAGTAAATTAAATGGAGGACAAGTCTCACTGATTATAGTTGATATACAAAAAAAGTACTTCTGACTCTCAGAAAGTTTCTGAACACCTTGTTGCTGGAGAGAGAGGTTACTCAAGCTATTTCCATACTTTCCCTGGAAGTACAGACTATTTGCTGTTGCAGAATGGGACATCCAGCTGGACAGACCCATCTATGGCTCAGTTCATGAGCCATTATTGCTTACTAAACTTTTATCTCTTTTCACATAAAAACATTAAAGTATCAACAGGCTAAGAGGTAGTGATGTAGAAGGTGGAGAAAAAAAAATACTGGCTTTGTTTTGATAACCAGGAGAATGTTGAGAAGTTTGGAGCTTCCCACTATCCTTTTAATTGTTTAGAAACATAAATTAATTGCAAATAACTGTTACAGTTCTGGAAAGTATTATATATACCAGTTCTCTGAACTTTGATCATTAAATGTCAGCCAGGTAAATCAGATGGATGTGTGAGAGTAAAAAGGATAGGCAGCAATTTGGAGGAAGATGAGTTTGCCAGCAAAGGCTTCCTCAACTTTGTGTGAGTGCACTCTTTAGTTTTGAATTTCTATCTCAGTCTTCTAGGTAATCCTCAGTTTTGCTGAAGTCAAAATTGCTAACTTTAAAGTATAGTACAGCCAATGTTTATTGCTAATTGGTTGGCATTTGTCTCTCCACTTTTCTCAATCTTGTATTAAGTCTGGTTTCCAAAAGACATAAGTAGCATGTGTGGACATCACAGATACAAATATGAGGAATTGCAGCATGAAGGTATTTATTGTGTAATGTAATGTATGTTATAAAATAATTTGTGTTGGTTTGTAATTTAATGTGAAATAAAACATGCTTGTATAAATAAAAAAATAAAAAAGAAAGAACATATGCAGCAGTTGGGGAAAAAGGATTACGTCACAAGAAATATAAAACTACAGCTGTCAACAAAGCAGAGTGACCTAAATTAGCAATTTAATAGAAATGACTCCAGCGGAGACTTGATAAGTGTCACTAATCAAGATAATCAGAGTCGTCAGGGAAAAATACATCTCAATACTGGATTCTGGTAAGCTAATATCTGCGTTCATCAGCATTCATCACTTCCCAGAAATGGTTTTGTCCAGCCTAATGCAGAGAAAGAAAGCTACATGAATATGCGAAACAACAAAAGAAAAGAAGGACCTCTGCCCCAGGCAGAAAAACCTGTATATAACCAAACCCAGCTCAGATGATATTGGTGAACAGAGGGGGATCTGGAGTGATAGAGTTTGGATCAGTGTGTGTTCACCCGGCGCTGAGCGCTGTCCTATTTGATTGTGGCTATCAAAGACCATATTTTGATCGCAAAATAAAAATCGTTTCTCTTGATTATTCTTAATTCTGTTTGATAATTTTATTATCTATAGCAATCTAATAACTAAATTTGAGAATTGCATCTATTTGAAATAAAATTATAAATGGTTCATATAAAATAATTTTTGTTTTAAGGATAATGAGTGTATAATTTAGTAGCACTGGGAACTAACTAAAAGTTGCTGTGGCTTAGCTTTTCTCACACTAATTTCATGCTGTTGAAACTCCACCAACATTAATGGAATTAATCCTAATTTTCATTTACATAAATGCAAAGAAATCACAGCCTCAGTGATTTTTACTGTTTCAAGGGTGCTTGAAATTGCTAAACCCATTTAATTGCACATATAAATAAAGCTAAATGCAGAGAGATCTAATTGTTCTTATTTCACACATAAAACTCTATGGCAAACAACAGAACAATGAAATACTGTTCTTTGACATTTTAGATTTGCAATGCTGGGTGAATATTTAGAGGCTTTTTGAGTTGTATAATTATCAACGAAAAGTCTGTGAAATTGCTTAACTAAAAATTAGCTTGCATTAATGTTAGCTTGTCCACTAGTTTCCACAGATGATGGAAGTGCTTAAGTGCCTGTATCAAAGGAAAGCATTTGATTTTTAAGACATAAATCGAATACTTCATTTCATACTCTTTGATCTGCCTTGCTTATACGGGTGGGCACATAATCTGACCCCCTTTGTCATCCAATTTTAGACCTCTTTCCCCTCCCTCCACTTAGTATTGACCTTTTATCAAGGATAGATTTCCCCCTCCCTTTCCCCACTACTCTCCCTCCAGGGAGTAGTCATGCCTCCTACATTTTTCTCTCTAGCGTTTAGAAACCCCTCTGAAATGTTAAACCCTTAGGAAACATCCACTTCTTGTAACATCAAGTGTATTTTTTATTTTTTTTGGTCCTAGGCTGCCAGTCTATGGCCCTGCACATAAACTATAGCTTAAGTTCCACTGAGTAAGTTGTACTGGAGGAGTTTCTGGGAAGAGAACATCTGGGCTTCATGTCCTTCAACACGAGTATGAATACCTTAAAAGATGACGAAGGAAAAATCTACCATATCATGTGCAGGCCTCTACCAGACTGTTATCTTAAATGTGTTATAGTGAATTTTTTGATCATTAATAATGTGCATCCTATAGTGTACTAAAAAGACCCTGCTTTTCCTGGCTGCCTAAAATAATGCTAATTTTTGAGATAGATTTTCAAAGGAAAGCAAAAGGATAATCCCATCAAAATACTCCGGCCAGGAATTCGAGTAAACACTTTGACTGACACATGGCTGGTATCCTTCATAAGTATGAAGTTTTGTTTTGAATCTGTGCAATAACTAAGTCATAAAAGTGAATGAAATGTTTTAAGAGTAGACATTTATATGTAGCCATACACAGTGGTTTATAAATGGGCTAAAGGGGCATTCAACTTTTCTTAAGAATGTTTTCATGTACACAAGGTTAGAAAATGCTACTTAGTAAGTTATTATAAAAGTCACTGTTTTCATGTCTCATCTGAAAATGAAGAGGATTGAAATTTAGCAGATCTGCCTTCTGGAGTACTGTGTGAAAGCTGTAGATTTGTCTGCCTGTAAGCACATTTACTTGAGTCCTGACAGTGTCAAGAACTTTTATGGCCAAAAATCACATGAGTGTGGGAGTGGCATCCTATATGTATGTACTATTATTCCTTACCCTTGCACAATTTTGTATGTTTCCATTCAGAAAATTGAACAAAAGCAAATTTGAGATGTGCTCCTGCCTTTATTTTTACCACATCCAAATTAAGAGGAAAATTCCAAGGTTGATGGAGATGGTTATGACTAGTCAGTGACCATCAGTTGCAACCTAAAATATTTTAAGGGCTTCAAAATTGTGCTATTTTCTATATAAATAGTACCTACTGTTTGAAAGTGATCTGAAAAACTGAGTCAAAAGCAAATTCATTCATTCAAGTGAATAAAAGGTCTTATTGGCCAGAGAAGCCCAGTAGATGGAAAAGAAGCTGAGATGTTTCAATATGTGTTTTGCTTTGAATATTCTCCTGTATGCACTCTTAGATTTGCTGGAGGGCAGAGAGAAAGGAGGATTGTAAAAAAAATCAAACAGCTTGCTCTTACTAAAATAAAAATACATTGTACAGTTTTCATTGATTTAAACTAAAGCAGGTGCTGACCTTTGGCCATGTTAGTAACATTGTTCCAGACACTTTCTTTAGCATTTTAATATATTTTGTTAATGTAGGTTAATATTATAAGAAGGGGCATATCTTCCTAGAATGGTATTTTCCAGGAACTTCAGCCATAAGGCAACTTTGGTTTCTAAACAAAGCCAGCTGTCAAAAGTGCTAATTAGTTCTGCCAAAAATGTAATAGTGCCTATGTCCAAATAATCCAAACCGACATATATCTTAAATCCCCCCATTTAGGAATAGTACAAGAAAATTTTACTATGAACAGGAGATTAAGAAAGAAGGGGATATAATTTTAAAAAAATAAATTAGGAGCTCAGAAATAAGTTGGACAAGAAACATCTTTGGTATTGGAAATAAACCAATATAAAAGAAGAAAAAAGATTAACTCATTTTCTGAAATATTTCTACAGCAGTCGGTGCAAGCAAGAGCAGCATGAGTGGTGTGACTTAAAACCATATACTTAAGTTTCAAGTGACAATAGTGAAAGATAATTAAAGCATTTTCAAAGAACAGGGATTCTGGCCAAATAGCTAGGAGGCTGGAATGCAAAAGAAAGTGAATTTTCCTTCACGAAAAGTGAAGTACGAGCAGGCAGCACAAGATCTCTGTCTGCAGTTTATTCTTGCAGCAGATGCACCAAGGTCCCCAGCTACCGTGGGGGCAGGTATCAGTGCCATATAAAAATCTACAAATGCTGCAGTGTTGAGGTCTTTAACACCTAATACATGCAGATGAAATGCTCAAATCTACAAGCCAGGCTAAAGAGTGAGAATTAGAGAAGTAGACAGTGAAAAAATGTCAACACATTTTCTGTTGGGTGGCACTGTGTCAGGTATATGCACATCAAAACACATATGCAGACACAGCTAGCAAAAGCTATCATTTGCAATAGTTAATTTAATTGTTGGTTCATGAAGGTGAATCAAAATGGAAACCAAACCTGGTCCTGTAGCAGTCAACACTGGTTTCAAGCTGCTGTAATAAACAGAACTATTTCATGCACATGTAGCTCCTAAAAATGTCCATTTTGTACAAATTGTTGTATTTTTTTCCCCTGAAACTTTGGGAAAATTTTGTCACTATTTACCATAATTTTTTTCCTGCATTATTCCTAAGTGGTTGGAAATGCCAGTGCACCATGCTCCAGATATGGCTGCATAAGGGCTACAAAGGACTGTATAGGAGATTATTTATTCTGCTGAATTCCAAATATGAGCCATGGCTATTCTCAGAATGCCACTGTTTCTTTGGTTTACGATAGCATCACATCACAAACCTGTATTTAATTGCATATTTTTCAACTGTCTGGTTTGACTCTGCTTCTGAGACCACAGATGGCTCAAACTGATACATTTTTTAAAAACAAAATAATATGCCCTCAATATTTTGGAAATGTAAAAATGTTTTAGAAAAGGACCTTCTCTTCCCTGTGCATCTAAATTAATCAAAATGAGAAAAGGCCTATAAAACCAAATTAACTTTATTGTCAAGACATGAAAATGTAAATAACAGCTTTTACCTTACACTTCTTTTCTCTTGTTCTGTTTACTAGAAATTAGTCTATTAAATAGATTCAGTGTATTTATCATGGAGTCCAGGTGATTTAGTCATATCTAGAGTCATGTTATGGCAACACAGAAAGTGCCTTGAGGACCCAAAAGCAAATTTCCCAGTCTTCCTGACCTTTGCCACTAAAAATGTTAGGTAGCATCATTGAACTGACAAGGGGTAGAGCCTTAAAGAGGCTGAGTTAATTACCCACTTCTCCCATTCCTGATGAAATGCTGTTTCACTTTTCTGTATTTCAGTTTCCTCATCCATTATATTTCCTTCCTCTTGTATATTTATTTGTTTGTTTATTTGTTTGTTTGCTTTTGGGGGTTGTTGTTTAAGGTTTTGCTGGTCTTTTTTACATATTTGTTTGGATAATAAGCTATTCAGTGTAGGAACAGTGCATCTAAGCTGTCCAATATGAGTTGGAAGTTCTTAGTGTCAGTATATTCACACTAAAAAATTCTTCAGTTCAGCTACCCTAGTTCACTTTATTTCAGTAGACATAGCTCCTCACAGCACTTCCTCCTCACTAATACTCTGTTTTAGTGGGGATGAGCAGATTAAAATGAGCATGCTGGATACCTGCTACCATCCTTGCAAAATGGAAGTCATAGTCCAATCCAATCAAGAACATATCTCTGAGAGATCCCGAAGGTAGTATCCCCTTGAGCTGCCCAGTGCTCTGCTCTCTCACCTCAGATTAAGTTTTGCATTGAAGTAATCTTCTGTCCTGATTCTCCCCCTTTTCTTAGTTATCTGTACTGTTTGTACTATTTCTTCTCACATTATATCTATAAGGCTACAACTTATTTTCCTGTTGACTTGACTGCAAAAGTCTTATCCTGAATATGCATGGAATCTAGCACAACCTTCAGGCACTGGTGAATCTCCAATATTGTTATTTATCAAAGATATTTTGGGGACAGTGAACACACCATAGTAAATTTATTGAAGAGGCTCAATAAAATGGCTCAGAAAAATGGCTCAATACAATGCAGCACTTCAGGAACACATTTTGATATAGCTCTCAGTCTCACACAAACATGAAATTATACTGATTGTCATAAAGGAATTGGATGTGATAAATTCTGTGAGCAGTATATTAAATATAAGGCTCAAAAAGCTAGACACTTTCACCAAGTCAGCTTCAAGAAGCTAGTTTGACTTTTCCTCAATCTTATATTTAACAAATTGTCACAAAAATCTTTTTCCCCCTTCAAAATACAGCTTTTTGAAAATATCACCCTTTATTATTCTCATTTCATATCCCAATGGATAAATATTCATATCTCAGAATTTCTCACAGCTGGCAGAAATTGGCAGCCCTCTTGTTTGCTAGAAGAGTGGCAAAGGACTGAAATGGAATGGTCCTATTGCCCCACAACTGTGATCACATCAAATCAATATGCAGGTCTAGAAAATATATAGTTTTCCATTGAGTTACTCCTACATTGTATACATTTTGTGGATAATGTGAGGATTTATAAACTGAAGTTTGTAGAAAGACTGATTGTGATTCTTTGGAGTATGTGTCCTCTTCTGCTGACAGAGATTAAAATAGATATACAGAAATACCTGTGCCAGGCTTCTGTGTCTGTGTATAACACAGGGAAAGCATTCCTATTTATAATGTTTTTCTTTAAGTGAGGAAACCCAATTCTGATGTAGAAAGAAGCCTGACAAATTACGTAAGCAGTGCAGCAGGGCTACAGGAGAAATTTTACACTGCATATGTAGAAGAAGAACTGAATTCCCAGCACCGGGGGAGGATAAGCAAGCCTGCCTTTAAATCACCTTTGTACTCCTCGGATTCTGGGTTGCTCTGCAGTCTGAACTGGCTTCTGACTGGTGCTGAGATTCTGGCTCTGACAGCATTGGATATACAGCCTTTATATTCCTTATACCACCACCAAGAAGGACTCCTGCTGTTGCAGAACACTCCAGCTATCTCAATGAGCATAAAGTGAAAACATGTAAAGTGCTGAAGAACTACATCAATACTATTGCAATGCCCTAAAGTATTTCAGTGCAGCTCATTCACCTGGAAGCACTGTGCTGATACATCTCTGTTGTCACTGTGCCTGTTTATCACTGAACTTGCTCCCAAGAGTAACAGGAGAAATGGAGAAAACATGGCAAGAGGCTGCGGTGAAATCTACACAGAGCTCCATGTGCTAAAGATCTGGGTTATTGTGGACCATGTGGGTTCATCATAAATGTGCAAGAATAATTATTATACAAAGAACAAATACACAAACACAACTTTTTATTGTAGCAAACAAAAAAAAGTAATGTAACCACGAGAAAAGTAAGGAATTATTCAAATGTATAATTGATAGCACAAATAGAGAACTATGATATCAAATTTAAGACCAAAATTTCTGTGAAGTAACATCTCAGAAAAAGATGAAAAGAAATGTAATTTCATTACTTTAATTTTCTGGATTAACATGTGAATGATCAGGAGATGCTTGGGGCATTTAGAAACCAGAAATAAACTAAAAATTTAGCAGTTTGTTCTGATCCTCACTTTTTTACTGCCACCCCTTGCTTTCTGTCTCTCTCATTTCCAACTCATTGTTCCTTCAAACTGCTTTTCCTCATTGTGATCATGTCACAGTTCTTCACCAATTATATAAGACAGTTCCTCTAGATGGTTTCTGATTCTATAATTTTTCCTGAATATGGATTTCTGATTCTACCATTTCTCCTGATTTCTCTCTAGCCTTTTGTCCTGATTTAGGGCAAATTTGGGAGAAAACCTCTAGAAAGCAAACTCAAACGGCCCCTCCCCCAGCTGGTTCTGGAAAAGATTGCCTTGAAGAAAAGTGGAAAAAAACTGTTTCTTTAACAGACAAAGCACTCCCCAGCACAAAAATGAATAAACAACACAATTCTAAACAATACCAAACAACAAAACCTCTCGCTGCTCCAAAGAGATGACAAATTCAGAAAGTCCCCCTCGTGGTTTGCAGCTCAGCTCACTTAGTCTAGTATCAGCCCCTCCACTGCTGGGAAATGCCATGGCCCAGGCCAGGCCCAGTAGGCCACAGGTGCTCTTCTGGGTCCCCAGTCCAGAGCAGGTTCAAACAGTCCCAAGAAAAAGGAAAAATAAAATAAAAAATAAAAAATAAAATAAATAAATAAATAAAAAGAAGACACAGTCCACGGAGCTTCTCTACCTCAGCTAGTTAAAAACTAGCTAAAACCAAAGGAGGGCTTTCTCCAGCTGTCTACTGCAGACAACAATATTGTCTGTGAGAAGGATGTGGGGGAGCAAATGCAGTCTCTGCTAACAAGCTCCGTGCTTCTCCTCTCCCCCTTCCCTCTCAGAAACATTCTTAAAGCTGCCAAACAAATATCCAGCATAAACAGAATAGGTGGTTGGGGATACTAGCATCATAAAGTCACTCTAGGACACCTTTAATGAAAGTGATATTTCTGCTAGCCTCAGAATTTCCTGCTTGAAATAAACTTTCAAGTAGCATATGTGCATTAGCCAGGCTGAGTGAAGACAGAGGAACTATGACAACTGGGAGGCCTTTTAATGAATATTTTCAATATAAAGGGATTCATTTTAAAGGACTCTGGAAACAAGACACTGGACAAATAAAAAATTAAATCAAATAGGCGTAATTTTAAAAGGTTTTTACTTATTTCAATAGAATTTCTTTGGTTTTCTTTCTTAAGAGTGCTGTGAACTTTTTTTTTCCCTGTTTCTTCTTGGCGCACTGTTTGTATTCTGATATCTCTTTGAACAGAAAAAGATTGCCTCTTACAGAGTTCAGTTACATGTGCTGTTCAAGTGATCCTGACAAAGATGAATGGTAATAAAAATTGTTCATCCTTTGAATGTAATTTGGATTACACTGCAGAAATTGTATATCAATATTGGATAGAGCTATAAGGGGGCTATACACAAGAAATATAGGGTTATATCTGAACATGATTTTTCATTCTTTTCTTGACACCACTCATTCTACCTGCCTGTTCTTTATTTATAGGCAAGAAGCATGCTGACATTTCAATATTCCTTCAACTCAACAGTTCAGAGTACAGTTGCAACAAGAAAAGCAAATGTGTACCCATGAACAGCCAGAGATTCATTTCATTGGATTTTCCAAGAACTGAAAGGTAAGCCACAATGCCAATTTTACAGACTTTTGATAAGGAGAGGTCAAATTTTAGGATTAAAAAAAGAAAATACACATTAATAGTATTAATAAGATAATTAAGGGATTGAGAACACAGCATATGAAGTTCCCTTTGCATTTTAGTAGTAACTACAGGAGGAAACAGATGTTGTCCTGTCATGCAACATAAAGTTTTATTTCCTTTAGTTTTGGGGTTTAATTGCATTACTAGGGACAAAAACCAATCTTAGCTTATTTCTATAAATTATGTGTTCTTTACTGACTGAAACAGGAATGATTATGTGGACACAAACAGATGCAAAAGACACAAATAAAAATTGTGCTGTTGGAAGGATGAAAAACGTATATTAATTGAATTAGGCTTTAGTTAATTTAATTAACATGCCAGAGTACTTTGATCATGAACATATTAGAGACATCTTAAGTGATGATTTTTCATCTCTATGCCCTCTTCAAATATATATTTTGTCATACATTAGAAAAATATGAAAATTCATAGTTGTTCCCTTAAAGTCGTGACCAAATAATGATGCAGAATGAATGCAATATGTCTGCTGATAGAAGACTAAGAGTGTTAAAGTATTTCAGAGTATCTAAGATGAAGATTACATCTTGCAAAAGCAAGATATTTTTATATTTTAAGCTAACAAGAACCTTCACACTCATGAAAAAATTCACTTCCAGGGAGAACAGGAAATGTGATCAGGCTAGTAAATTTTCAGAATCCTTGAATAAATTAAAAAAAAAAGACTCAAAATAGAAACATTCAGGCCTGTAACTTTTCCTGGTTTTAACATACTAGTTGTAATGTTGGCATGTGTGAACCTGTATAGCGCTAAGCAGTTGTGGCTTTTTCCAACAAGGTATTTTCCATCAAGCAACAAAAATAAAAATCCTACTAGATTCTGAAATCTCTGGTTCAGCCAAAATTATACCAATATTATTTGGCTTCAGTTGCTAAGAACTTTCAAGCTGCAGAATTAATAACTAGACTTCAGTTGCCACTATTCGCTAATGAGGCTGGAACGTGACCTGTACACCTAATCAGCTGTGAATAAAAAAGAAAAAGCACAAAGCTCACTTACGATTGTCAAAATAAGGCATTTTCATCCAAAGATGGATGAGCTCTAGTGCTGCAGCAGTATATCAACAGTCAGTGTAAGCACCAGAGTAAAACATAACACAGTTTACTCCAGAAGTTCCCAATATATGTTTTTTTTGTTTGTTTTGAACATTTCCTATGTTTTGCCCTGGGCCTGGATGATAAACCCATATTAATTCCCTTGGAAGGTTTTATCTGCGTATTTTCTATTATCCTTTTGCAATCTTTTGCATTCCTTTCCCAGTTTTAGATCATTGCTTTACCAATAGTAATTGTGTATGCCAGAGCTATGAACAGTAGAAAATTCCATATGTTGCTGCACAGATAAAATACAGACAAGAGAATAACTCAAACCTATCTTCTTTACATGCACCCCTCCAACCTGAACAAAACAGAGGGTAGTCTATGTAGATTTTGTAGTTGAATTCTAGATCAAAAACTATGTTTTAATTGTATGTTCAGTTCAATCAGAACATCTCACTTGTTTTCTCTAAACTTGAAGGAAGTCTGAAATTGTTTGTCCAGGTACAAATTTGGGGCATGACCACATCACAGACTTTCAGAATACAAAAGCTTTGATAGAATTCTGAAGTTTTTGCAGAATAAAGTTGTGTCTGAGAAATGTCCTTCAGGACTGATAGGTCGCTTATGGCTCCAGCACTGTGCTGAACACATGGCTTTTGTAAAAGCATCCCAAAAATTCCTTCTGACACTCTTCCTTATTTTCCAGACCATTGAACTCTTATTGATCAAGAAATGAACACTGTAGAGATCCTTTAAACAACTTCTGGCATTTAGGCAGCATTGGGAGGAGGGGAGTTCACAGTAGACATAAAAGATTTTTTTCTGTGAAGCAGTTCGTGAATTGATAAAGTTTCCTGAGATAAGCATTTAGAGAATTTTGTCAATAAAGACAAAACAATAAAAGTGAGCATGTCTGGAAGTCTTTTTGCCCTACTAACTCCTAGATACTACATGGGCAGAAAAGGTGGCTTCCAAGAGGTTTTTAAAATAGTGAGAACCTCAACTGTGCTCTTTTGCTGCCTTGCATAATTCTTTGAGCTCCCTGTAGGGAAGGGGCTCCCATAATGGAGGTGCTGTTTCCCTTTTCCTACTCCCCCACTTGTAAACAACTGGGAATGTTGTGATCTTATTCATCAACTCAAAGTCTACCTCCCGGGTGGCTTGTTCAATGGTCTTCAGACTCAGGGTTGGAGTCTGAGGAACCATCACTCATCCTCTGAGGAGGATGGAGGATGCTTAATCGCAGGGCGAGGCTTCTTTGGGCAGACTGGGATTGCCAGATGGAGGGTGGTAGTGGAAGCCAAGATGGCTTCCTTCTGGTCAGGGCCACTTCCAGTTCTGGTGTTGTGGGAGCCAGAAGAGGGTTGGTCAGTGGGGGAGGAGACAAGAGCAGGAGGGGAGTGGATGGGGTCCGCGACAGAGAGAGGTTTCCCAATGGAAGGGGAGGGTCCCAACGCAGTTACACCCATTGATGTAGGGGAGGAGGAGGAGCCAGGTGTGATGGAAAGCGCATGAAATGGAAGAGAAGAGGTGGCCATTTTGGGATGGTAGGGTGGGATAACTGGAGTATGAGGGAGGCAAAATGGTGGGGTTAGCCACATTGCCAGCACCATCTTGCAAAGAGGTAACAGGAGGTTGTCACGGTCCGCCCAATTCAAGAGTGAGTTGCGACTAGTTCTTTTATGGATCTTAGAGCTCAAAAGACACAGCAGGGGACAAAACCAGTTTACTTCTACAGAAATGCACTTTATTTAGTGCCAACCAAAATGTGATAGTGGGACAGAGGGAGAGAGAGAGGGAGAGAGAGAGAGAGAAAGGGGGGTCGGGATTATAGCTACCAAGACGGGCAGAAGAATCCTCGTGGAGTCAGCCGGTAGATGTCCATTGCTGTCTGGGGAGATCTCGGGGGTCTCCTTTGCGAAAGTCACTTTTATAGTCCTTTCCCAAAGCAAGTGGCTTCTGGCCAAAAGATGGGAAGATTTATGGACTATTGTATGTGGAGCTCGTTACGCTGAGGAACAGGTGGAAACAGGATGCTTCAAGGCACATCAGACCATCTTTGTCGTCATGAACACACGCGGGGCAGCCCATACTGACCAGTCCATTGTTCTTCCATCTGTGGGAGCTTGTTGAGTAAACGCCTCATGACTAGTTGTCATGAGAAACCAGTCCTGGTAGGCATCACCTGTGGAACAGTCACTTGGCCTTCCTCCCATCCCTGGCCAGCGCAGGCCTCAGGCGAGGGTCGTTGGGCAGAAACAGACGAGAGGCTCAGACGGACTCTCACAGAGGTAGAACTGGGTAAGTGGGCATAGGTAGGATGTTTGGGGAGAAATCCAGAGTAGCATGGCCAGTGCCATGTTGGCAAGGGGAGAGAGGGGATCAGGAGGCATCTGGGAGTTGGCAGCAGCCCCGTGCAATATAGCAGCCACTGCCTGCTGACCACCCCTCAGGCAGGGAAGACAGTTTGGGAGTACTGGGACAGTAAAGAGGGGAAGGGGTTTTCAACGGGGGACTCAAAACCTTACCCAAACTATTCCCTGGTAATTCAGTAGGTTTAACTATCACGTGAGACACAGCGAAAAACTTCGCAGCTGAAAGATCCCCACTTGCATGAACACTGTACAATTTTCTCCCACATCATCCCAAAAGAAACTCAAACAAATAGAATCCCAATTTGTGTTATGAAAATGTTTGAAAACCCAATGAATGAATCTTTTGAGTTGCGCCTTTGAAAACTTAAAATTCCCAATAAGAAAGGTGCCCACAACTTGGTGATAAGCGTCCTGTTGACGAGGGCTAAGTCAAGGATAACTGAACTGGCTGCCCATGCTCAAATTTCCAATTCCCCATCTAGCAGTAAAAGGGAAAAACAGAAAGGAAAGACCCTTGTAAACTCACTTTTTATCTTCGGGCCAAGCGAAGCCCACTGGGTCAACAAAAAACTGCTGGGGAGTAGTCAGCCGGTCGACCGGTCTTCAAAGGTGATCTTCCAAAGGTCCTGGTCGCCCCTCAGATAGTCCTCACTAGAACATGAGGAGCCCTCCTTGGGGAGCCGGCTTACCCAAGAGCGGCTTGAGTCCTGCAGCTTCAGCTGCAGGAGACACTTCTCCAGAAACCTCTTGACAGAGGTCCCTGTTCGGGAGCTAGTTGCTGTGGTGGGGTGTTGGTGGAGTGTCACGACCTTCCAGAGAAGCATCCTTAGAAGGATGTCCTGGTGGCACAGGCATGTCCGCCCTCCTGGGTGGAGTGATTTTGCTCTTTTATGAGTCTTCGGCCAACGCAGGAGAGAGAAGGACGGGAGTCTTGTGTGGTGTTCCAAGGAGAAATTTATTGATCTTCTGCCTCAAAGGGTACTAGGAACAAACTGACTATAAAAGGGGCTGAGGGAGTAGGGGGCAGGGTAGAGCAACGGAAGAATCAACTGAGGTTGCAGGGGCGGAGCAAAAGGGGAAGGGCCAATGGGGTACAAACAATCTGTTTAGAACAGGGAAGCATTATGGGAGGAATTTTCCTCACCACTATGACAGAGGTTATTGCTTAAGGGCATTCCCTTCAGGGAGAGCAACTGACTGTTTCTCAGTCGGCCCATCAGCCCCCAGAACCTCCTGTCCTTAGAAACAAGAAAAACACATGTATATTGGAGTGAGGCCTTTTTTGGAGAGAAGAATAGCCAATACCTCCTTCCATGGTGTAAAACCCCAAGAAATTCTACCCAGGCTTTTCTCTGTCTTTCAAGCTTTCCACACTCCTAAAATTTTCTGCTCAGCAGCCCCTTGAAAAATGTGGCATTTCCTTTGAGCTAATGAAATTGCAACAAACAGCTATAAGATTTGGACTGTATAAGCTGGTTTTCTGTGAGAAAAGAGTGCATGTTCAATATGGGTAAAGAAATAAATATTGTGAAGAATAAACAGTATGAGTAGCTGTAGCTGAGGAAGACAGAGGTTTGGGACAGGCTAGAAAAGTTATGATATATGCATGTTGGGGAAGAGTAGGAGACATAAAATGCTGCAGAAAAGATGTGAGGGAAGTCTAAAAAGGTTTGAAAATTATGCCTTAGGGAAAATACAAGTTGCTTCAGTTTTCAGTTGAGAACTGTTGTGTGCAGCTGTCACCTAGAAACTGGCTACTGTGAAGCTCTTATTTTAAGGTGCAGGTTTGCTGTGAGAAATTTTCCATCCTTGTCAGGATTTTGCCAACAGCATCTTGTAAAAAATGCTGCTTCATCAGTCCAAACCTCACTGGGAGCTCCAGACATTTAGCAGATATTTGGATTTCACTTCACTGAATCAAAGAAGGGTTAGAAGACACCTCTGGACATCATCTAGTCCAACTCCCCTGCTAAGGCAGGGTCACCTAGAACAGGTGACACAGGAACATTTCCAGGTGGGTCTGGAATGTCTCCAGAGAGGGAGATTCCACAACCTCCCTGGGTGGTCTGTTCTAGTGCTCTGCCACCCTCAACAGAAAGTTGTTCCTCATGTGGAGGTGGAATTTCTTGTGGCCGATAGGCCATTGCTCCTTGTTCTGTTGCTGGGTACTGTTACGTTGTTACACGTGGTTTTTACTGTTTCATCTGTTGGGCCATATGGGGGTGTCAGGTCTGAGACAAAGAGACCATACTCACAGTCCACTGTAACAAGACTAAAGCCTCTTTATTGTCTATGAGCACACTTAAATAGAGTGTTTGATGTTTCCTGGGCTCACATAGGTTACAACTTCTGTCACTCACTTTCTGAACCAGTGATACATCAGCACTTAGGGTCCAATAGATGAGCAGGGATTTTCACCCAGGTACCTGCCTGTTTAACAGGCTGGTTTGGTTTCAAATTTCATCTTTTAGAAAAGCTGCAATATTCACTACCACAGGGTATACCACTGAAAAGAGTCTGGCACCATCCACTTCCATGACTACACCAGGAAATTTTGTTGCTGTTCTACTATCACATTATAAGCTTCAGCTTTGTATTTTTTTAATCATGTGAACCCTTTTCTTTTGAATGATGCAATCCTACGATCATGCTTGGTGAACACAGAAAATATGCTGAACCCAGTGAATGTGCATATGTATATGCAAAGTCATTAGGAGATAGAAAAAAAACAGGATAAGTCTTCATTTCTTGCTATACTGCTAAGAAAACTCAACATTGAAGAATTTAGCAAGAGGTCATTGGTACCAAAACCACCAGATTTCTTTGTAATAGAAGTGTATGAATAATATGAAACTGTTTCTGGGAGTCAGAAAAAGGAATAGTTCTGGAGCTCAGTTTTTCATTTGTCTAAATAGTATGGATATGCGTTTGGGAGTTGTCAGCTCAGAAACTACAGTTGTTTAAATAAGTATTTTTAACTGGAGTGAAGGACCCCTAAAAGCTTAGCAAAATCGATTCTTGCAACCGTGAATGTGAATGTGAAATACATAAACCCTTTAGTTGATGTCAAATCTTAAGCCTCTTTAAAGCTACTATGGAGGCCTTGATGATGAGAATGCTTATCATCATCTATTCCTCTACTGATACTTGGTGATTAGAATAAGTTAGTTGTGGTGTAATTTTAAAGACAGCAGTGACACTATCTTGTAGGATGGTTTTTCTTTTCCCTTTAATTGCTACTGAGGTATGAAGATCCTTCCTTCTTACCAAATAAATTGAAAAAGTAAACACTGTTATATCTCATATCACCTTTGGCTGTCTGGCTTAAAATAAGCAGGTGTCATCCACAATTTGTCAGGGGTCCTAGCCAAGTACTCAATCAAAACCATCAAACTGTTTTTTCACTCAACTTATAATAAAACAAAATTGTTCTAAGAAGTTGTATGTTGTTGAATGTATGACTGAAACATAATGTCTGAAACAGATCAAATTAATTCATTTTTAAAGTTAAAAACTCATAATATTTTATTTCTCGTAGTGTATTTTGAATTGTTTTAAAACTTCAATGTTAGAAAACTATTTTTCCATTAGTAAACACACATTAATGCATCTAGAGTGTTACAACCTCACTAATATTAAACTTCTGAGCACTGAATTAGTAATTCAGTAATTCAATAATTCAGTAAATCATACAAATGTTTAATTGCAAAATTATTCTGTTGCTGTCTATTAATGTCACTTCGTGAACTTTCCTGTTAAGTGTGAATTCTGTCAATGTTCAGCACTAGAAAAACATGAGAGAATGCCTAAGTACTCCCAGGTGGTATGTGGAGGGGAAAAAAATCCCAACTAAACACATGTACATCCAAATAAAGAAAAACAATCAAAACAAGAAGACACTAAATTTTTGTATTGAACTGTAAAGATTCTCTATCTGCCATATATATTTCCAGTGAAAGGCAGTTTAGATGCATTCACTGACAGAAGAACAGAAGAAAAAAAAATCAGAGCTACTCATACCTTTAGTCCATTTCAGTACTGTGAGAAACTCCTACACTTACCTCAATTGTCAAATTACTGCAGAAAGCTCCTAAATTTACTGCGAACAGCAGATTTATGAATCATTTCAACTTTTGAAAAAATTTTAAGACTGTTTGCTCTCTTCCATAAGTTTTTCCCTTGTCAGCTCTTTGCACTGAAGTGCAAGCTGGTGGACTCTCTCCTGGGACTAGCATAGTATATTCTTAAGTATTAGATTTATGTGTGTCCAATTTGGTAGTACTTCCACATCATTCTGCTGCTAGCTTGCTTAGCACAACATCAACTTTGTCCTCTGATAACTCTGTGGTTACAGAGCAAACATGAACATACTTCAGCATTCAAACTATGAATCAATTTGGCTTTGACAGCCTCTCATTCTAAGAAGTATTGACCTGTGAACCAGCTCTTTTCCCCTCCCATATTTTCTCCTTTTCTTCTCCTTCTTTTTCTTAGTCTCTCTAATCATGAAGGAAGTAGAAACAAATTTATTTATTACCCCACAAATGATAAGAATAATAATGGAGAAGTATACTTTATAAAGATGTTTGTTAACAGAACAGGAAAGGAAATGGTGCTTTTAGCCCACAAAATCTGGAAAAGAGCAAAAGTAACAAAAATTATCTGCAAAAGTAATATTAAAAACTGAAAACTGTAAGAATTTCTCTCTGAATAGGTTTTTCCCCCTTGACTGCCAATTTTTGGTCTTTAAAAATTTTTTTTTTTTGCTCCTTTCATAGAGAGAAATCCTTCTCCTTTTTTGTGAGCAGTGTCAAAAATCGTAGTTTTGCATCAAGGTGATTTTTGAGGGTTTCAATAAGAAAAGTCCTTATTCGTCTGTCCTGGTTTGAAAGGACAGGTGTCTGCCAGTAAAGGCAGAAGTTTCCCTTTGAAATAGAGTCTTTAGTTCCACTCCCCCCAAGTATTATAATTGTTTGAATCAAGGACTCTGAGGCAGAGATAAGGGAGTACGAATAACAGCTCTTTTACTAATATATCTAACTGTACAAGCAGAAAACAATAGCAGTTGTTAAAATTGCTAACAGAACAGAATAGATAACTCGGTTTCAGTCCCTTCTTTAAATGCAAGCACGCTGTCTCTGTGCTTGGTACCAGTCCTGCAGTTGGAACAAAGCCCGGAACTGCAGAGGGCAGGCGGGAGCGGAGGCGGGAGGGGGGCGGCAGCCACGCCAGTCTCGGGTGGGAACAGGTTGGAGCGGGTGGCTCCTCGCTCACCGTTTGTGTCAGGGTGTGTCCGCAGAGGCAGGAGGCTGGAATGGGGCAGATGCAGGGCAGGTATCACAGACCGTCTGGCTCTCCTGTGCTCGGCAGGAGGGGCTGCAGACAGGGCGTCCTCCTCTGAGCTCGCCGGAAACACGAGTCCCCTCCGGAAGCACGAGAGGCCACTCTGGGAGTCTCTGCCACCGACCCCTTTTGTCTAGAGTCATCAGAGATTCTGGCTGTAACCCGGCCAGCTCCATTGGCATGATAATGGGAAAAATTCTTTAAATTGACATAGTAATAGAAAAACACTCAACCCCCAACATCGTGGAAATCAATACTCTTCTATTTTAATTATCTTAATTAATCACAAAACCACTTACCTTTAGACTGTGATCATGCTGATACTCTAGGAGCCACAAGTAGTTGTAAAAATGCAAGGAGAGCCTCCATTTAGCTGCAGACATTTCAGGAAGCCTGTAGGCTCCTGATATGTTATTCGCCAGCTACACTAGAACTCATTGGATCAGCTGAACACAAATGGAGATCAAATTATCAGATATTGGCCCTCACAAATGTCAGCTTCCTACATTGGCTGTATCACTAAAGTCATTCTTCTATTGAATGAGACCCTTGCTATTTTTACTCAGAACAAAAATAATGTTGCCATGTCCAAAGGCTACAATTTCCCCTTTGAAAATATTCTTTTTCATCCTTTGCATTTTTAATTTTTTTTTTTTTTTGTCTGCATTCTTTTATGGTCTGAGGCTCCTGTATCAGCCAAACACTGATAGATTCATTGCAGGCTTCTGCTGCTTTGCAGAGCCTAAATTGGTGACTTCAATTAGGCATTTCTACATAACTGACTTTTTTTATTGAAAAACTGTGTCTTTTTGCAGGGCCAAACCAAAGTGGCAATTCCAAAGATGCAAATCAGAACAAAATACTTATAAAATAATAACTGCCAAGGCAACTAATTCAGCATCCATTTACCCAGTTATTTGCTTATTTTACTCTACCATTGGGAAATTACAAGTATATATATTACAGCAAAGACACATATGATAAAGTAAAATTTAAGTGAGACATTTCCAGATTTTAGTAACCAAACTGCAGACTTTTTGAGTCAGTAAAGTTATTCTTCTTGGAGAAGTGTAGCTATGAAAATATACAAGAGCCTTTTATTCTGTTGGGGATTGAGTGTTTTTCTGTTACTGTGTCAATTGAAAGTATTTTTCCCATTACCATGCCAATGGAGCTGGCCGGGTTACAGCCAGAATCTCTGATGACTCTAGACAAAAGGTGTTAATTGCAGTGGCTCCCAGAAAGGCCTCTGAGGCTTACTGGGTGGGGGGGGGACGATTCGTGTTTCCGTCGAGCAGGAGGAGGAGGACGCCCGGATCTTCAGCCACACTGTGGAACACAGGAGAGCCAGACCCTCTGTGATCACCTGCCCTGCATCTGCCCCATTCCAGCCTCCTGCCTCTGCGGACACAGCTGATCACCCGGACACACACGGTGAGTGAAGAGCTGCCCGCTCCAGCCCGTTCCCACCCGAGACCGGCGTGGCCGCTGCCGCCCCCTCCCTCCTGCACTCCCGCCTGCCCCTCGGCAGCTTCGGGCTGGGACTAAGCACTGGGGCAGCGTGCTTGCATCTAAAGGGACTGACACCGAGTTATCTATTCTGTTCTGTTAGCAATTTTAACAACTGCTGTTGTTTTCTGCTTGTACAGTTAGATATATTAGTAAAAAAGCTGTTATTCCCACCCCCCTTGTCTCTGCCTCAGAGTCCTTGATTCAAACAATTATAATACTTGGGGGGAGTGGAACTAAAGACTCTATTTCAAAGGGAAACTTCTGCCCTTACTGGCAGTCACCTGCCCTTTCAAACCAGGACATATTCCTACACACATGTATGCAGCAGAGATTCTCACAGAAGTAGAAGAAGGGAATTTTTTTTTCCTTCATCCTGGTTGTAAGACACAGACATTCTACTTTATGAAATGCCTTAGAGCAACATACGCCACATGCTGATGCTTTTCTCTCAACCACCTTAGACTATAGTAAGTGCTTTCCTTCTTTTTCAGTTATTTTTCTTTTATAAATTCAACTTCTACAATTTGTGTACATATGTACTTTTTCTTCCCATTTTGGTTTTTTATAATTTCTATAGGTTTATTTGCTGAAGAGTAAAAGAGGAGCTTCAATTAGTTCTCCCCTCCTTTTTGTTTCCTTCTTCCTGTGGGCCCATCAAGCAAGTAGCAGAAGTCTTTGTGAGTGTGTGTGTGTGTGTCTGTGTGTGTGTGTGTCTGTGTGTATTCTAATCTGAGCCAAATGACCACAAATTACTCTGTCTGGCCTGGGCTGTTATTAGACTTTGCAGCAACTGTGGCTCTTTTGCAGCTAGTTTTGTTGATTTTCTAAAGATGCAAAAGCACAGCTCTCTCCTCCCTGCAGAAACTGCTTACCAGATAAAGGGATGTGTCCGGATCTGTTGCAAGACTACTAAGGTAGATCTGCTATTGCTGCTCAATCTACCTCCTGCAGACTTGTTAAAGCCTATCTCCCTTCCTAGATACCTCTATTATTTACGCACCTTTATCAGGTATCAAGCCAGTGATGTGTAGCATTTGATGAAAAACCTCTAGAGCTGTTTATCACTTGAAAATACCAACATAAATTAGAAGTGAGTTAAAGCTTACAGACAGAGCATGGATGAATGCATTTGGGACTCACTAGGAAATAATTACTTGAGGCACTTGAAATCTAAAAACCACTTCCAAATTTTAATGCTTGTGGCATTCCACAGGGGTCCATATTGCTGTTTAATATCACTCATGTGGACAGTGGCACTGAAGGTACCCAGTGAGTTCAGCAATGAACACCTAGCTCTGTGGTATGGTTGACAAGCTGTAAGGCAGGGATGCCACCCAGCGGGACCTGGAGACACTTGGGAGGTGGGTCTGTGCAATCCTTCTGAAGTTCAGCTAGGCCAAGTGGGATGTCTCACTCCAACCTGGGTCTCACAACTGGGGTTGGGATGATCCCAATGGGCATCATGGGCAGAGAATAAATCAAGACCACCCCTTGGGAGAAGGACTTCGGAGTGTTTGTGGATGAGAAGCCTGACATCTCAGCAATATGAGCTTGCAGCCCAGAAACCCAACCATATCCTGGGATGCATCAAAAGACAAATGGCTAACCTCCCCTAGTATGTTGCTCTGGTGAGACCCCACCTGGAGTGCTGTATCTGGCTCTGGGGTCCTCAGCACAAGAAAGACACAGACCTGTTAGAAAGCATGCAGAAGAGGGCCACAAAGATAACCTGAAGGCTGAAACACTTCTCCTATGAAGACAGCTGAAAGAGTTGGGGTTGTTCACCCTGACAAAGAGCAGACTTTGAGGATGCTGCACTGTGGCCTTCCAGTACTTTAAAGAAAGGAGGGAGAAGGACTTTTTGCATGGGCAGATAGCAACAGGACAAGGCAGATTGGCTTTAAGCTGAAAGAGGGTGGGTTTCAAGTAGATACTAGAAAGAAATTCTTTAATGAGAGGGTGGTGAGGCACCACAACAGGTTGTCCAGAGAGGCTGTGAATGCTCCATCTCTGCAAGTATTCAAGGCCAGGCTGGATGGGACTCAGAATAAACTGGTCAAGGGAAGCGAAGTTGCATTTGTCCATGACAGCTGGGTTGGAACTGGGGACAATGATTTTTAAGCTCCCTTCCAGCCTGACCTGTTCTTTTGTTCTATTACTGGTACACTGGCAGTGTGAGCATGCCTACAGATAATTACCCTGAAAAATTCTACCTACTAGTAAGCAACCTCCTTTTAGGGGGATTGAGCATTATTGAATATTTTTTCAAAAATTTCAGAAGTACGATTCAAGTATGTTATTGAATGTTGCCTTGCATTTTAATTTGTTTAAATGTTGTGAAATTTTCTTGTTTCCAGGAGTAGTGATTGGAAATTGTTTCTAGTAGTGTTTACAGGAATATGTTGGTTATTGCTACCTGTTGTATCCACATATGAATGGTATTTTAGTTTGATCTCTTCCTTTCTGGTGAAATCCATCTTCAAACAGTTACAGGCATTTTTTGAGTGGCTCTTCTAGCTCTAAATACAGTCACTGTTCCTTGTCCATTTCCAGTTGGCAGAGATTGATACCTTGGTCAAGAAGTTGCTTCATGGATTTTATCACTTTCTATAATTTGGTTATTGCACTTCAATTTTTAAATTGGACTTTCCCAGTGATCACTAAGGATGATTGCCAATGTTAAACGCTCATGATCACTCTATACTGTATTATGTGGTATTTTTGAGAATATTTTCTTAGTAATAGCTGGAGCTACTCTGTTCAGCCTGATTTTCTTAGGCCTAAGTTTTGTCCAAATATATTTTCCAATTTTATATGCTTGGAAGCCTCTGTTTCAATTTCATCAAGAGCAACAAAAGGAGGTTTAATCCAGTTTTTGAGGGCTTTTTGAATTTGTGTTATGTTCTATGGTTTATTTCTGCTTTTTCCTTCATAAATAATTTTATATTATATGAAGTTTCCTTTCTGCCAAACAGCAGTGAAACACATAGTATAAAAAGGAGATATTTGAGAAGTGGAAAGTGGATGGCCCTTGTTGTTCTTTGCGGTTAAGTGGAGTTTAGGAGCTGAATACAGGTGCTGCATTTTGGCTTCACAGCAGAGAACGAGAATACAAACAACACACAATTTGTTTTACATAGAAGAGTCTCTTCTGTCTCTCACACATGCATATTCCAACAGTATGTACCTATGACAGCAGTGCTTCATGTTGATCCTGCACTGAAATTTGTAAGGTGATTTCCTTGGACTGTCATGCAATCTATCCATGCAGAGGTCATCCAAAACATGAGGTTTTTGAGAACACATACCTGTATTGGAAGGTTTCATTTGTCTGTTCTACAGTCCTGCTGTACATTCAGTTTTATCCCTGGCCTTACATCTTTTTACAGTACAAAGCCTTATATCCTTCAAAGCATAACTGTTATACCACTTGAACACTAAGAGCTGCAGTGGAAAAAAGCCTCTTTTAAGGAAAAATGATTGCAAAGTCAAGCACTGAAACACTAAAAATGCACAGACAATCATGCATTGATTTGTATTCATGCATTATATATTTTTCAGTTTTACGATGGCTTTTTTTTTCAACCTGTACAATATGCTTTAATCGCTGTGAGCGTAGAAGGTGCTCAATGTATTAGCACAGATATTGCTCAATATTAGGATTACTCACTGTTTAGTTGCATCTTCCTGCTGTAATTTGTGGTCATATTTACATACCTACAAATTATATTGGTTTACTGATGTGATAATTAATAAAAGATTTGTGTTATTCATACAAGTATTGGGGTTTGTATAAACCAGAATGCTTAAGTCTGAAATGACGCATGACACTAGAGAAAGGAAAATATTTTATTAAATCAGTCTGTTTTAAATCCCCTGTTACGAATATTATGTTTTCTAAATAAGTTGTATCTACCACCAGTTTGCAAAACAAGGCTTTCCCACAGCCCAATAGATTTTGCAAGATCAGATTTCCTGCCTTTGTGTAATCAATTGCTGCCTATCTACTAAAGGCCAGACTTCCCGACTTCTGCTGCTCTGTATCTGCCAAGACCAGATGATTATCTATGAGACTTGACAAATCACCCAGAGACTTCACATCACCCAGAGATCTCACAGATGTTTTTTGACCACCACTGCTTACCTGGCAAAATTTTGACGGAAAAAAAAAACCCCAAAAAACAATTTTTGATTACTATGAGAAAACCATACTATAAAAAGTTGCTGCAAACTGAAGTTTGACAGATTGTGGAGTGGGCAGTGACCCCTCAGGCCTCCCCAGTGCTGCATTGCTCTGTCTATATAAAATAAAGCAATCTAAATTTTGCTGAATATCAAGACTTTTGTTTCTCATTTATAACAATTTTGGTGCCAAAACCCAGGACGTCTTTGGAGTCCTGAGAGGCACTATGATTTTGGGGAGGCGCCCCACTACTGTGGCCCCAGTTCATCAGTGGTTCTCGGGACCTAATGACCCCACAATATAAACAGAGCAAGGAAAGAGCTCCTCAGAAGACCGTGACAAAATCATCTGTAATTCTTGTGCATGAAGACCCAGACAGGAGCATCGAAGCTGTAAGTAATTGTCTGGTTTGGTGAAGATGACTGTGTGCTTGCCTGAATGAGATGGCTTTTGCCCACGAAACAAGAGTGGAATCCTTCTAACCGTGGTTCCAGTATCCAGCAAGGGACCCGGCAAGTGAAGGGACAAAGCGAGTGAGGAGAGGCTCCTAGTCCAGGCAAAGGCTAGGTACTTTTCCCAATCCCAGCCCAGGCAAATATTGGACCCGAGGTGGGGGGAAAAGTGGAGAGCAACTCATGAGTCACAGGGGGAAGAGGGAAAAAGCTGCTTTTTCCTATGCCAAGCCCAGGAAGAAGCTAAAGTTCATTCCCACCCTGACCCAGGCAGAACACAAGGAGAGCACAAACACCTCAAAATAGTCCCTTGAGGTAAAAATAGGTTTTAAGTCCAAACGACCGACAAAAGGGTCCAAGTTCCTGTGGTCCACAAGAAATCAAGTGAGTGTGAATGAATGCATATATATTGCCAATTAAAAATTTATTTTCTGAAAAGGTAGATTGTATTGTATTGTATTGTTAGAAAAGTTTTCTCTGCTGGGGGCTGGGAGGGGAGGATAAGTGATGTTTAAATTACCAAAGAAACTAGCTAAAGGGAGGCTAAGGCCAGGGATAAACCAACTGGCAAATATTCCCCCTGAGGCCTAAATTTGCCAGCCCTTAAATGTATTTGTAAATTCACAAAAACCCCAAGTAATCCAGAGAACAGGGAGTATGCCATCTGTGGGGCAGGAAACACAGAACTCATAAAGGTAAAAGGTTTTAAAATATCAGAAACCCCACAGACAGAACAAGAAAAGAAAAAGAAAAGAAAGGACTGAGACCCTCTAAAAACATTGCCTACCCTGTTATTATCGGGTTTCCCCAGCCCCGGTGTTTTTCCCAGTCCCGACACTGAACCTCTGGCGGCTTCCCCAGCTTCAATCCCAGCTGCTGTGGTTTTTTAGCTGGTTGCTCTGGCCGTGGCCCTGGCTGCCCTGGCCACCCCGGCTGTAGCCCCGGCTGCCCTGGTCTCCCCGCTCATGCTGGCATGGCCCAGGCTGGTTCCCCTGCCCCATCACTGTCCCTGCTAGGCACCATAGCCCAGGCGCCATGAGCCACATGTGCCCGGTTCTATGCACTGATCTAAGTTCTAACAAAAAGTTCTTTGGCGGTTCTGGCACCAGGCTCTGCCCCAAACCCTATACTTTGGAGGACCAAATCTCGATCCCTCTCTAAACATTCGTGTTTTAGAGATGAGGAGGGGGACTGAGGCCCTGACATAGTTGGGAAAGAGCAAGCTAAGGATACCTGTTTCTGCTGTGAAAAAAGGTGTTAAGACTTAGAGTAAATACGAGGATGAAAAGAACTTGTGTAGTAAATATTATAAAAAGATGTAATGTGTATAGTAACACTGTAAAAATAGCAAGGGCAAGGAAGAAAAGGAGTTTAAAGTTCCTATCCTTAAAAGTGTAACAATTAAGAATGAAACAAAGTGTAAAAAAGAAACGTCTTGCTGGTTCCTTATATAAGTTATATAATTTATATAACATATTGGGTTTTATTAATAGTAGTAGACCATCTGGCTAACTAAGTGAAAAGCGTAGAGTGTGTACAAGCTAGGAAAAAGAATAATAGTGTAGTGCCAATTGCCATTGTACACAAGGTGAAAAGTATAAATGCTAGATATGAAATTATGTGTGCAAATAGTTAAAGAGCTGGGATCAAACTTCTAGAAAATAAATAATTCTTTACAGTCTGTCAGTTCTAAGAAATACACCATAATTTTGAATAATGATCAAATGTGTGTTTGTATAGTTGTGCTTCTCAAATAGTGTAATCTTGACTGCCTAGTATGCTGGTTTTTGCGTGGAGAGAGGTTGCCTGAGAGGAGGAGCACAAAAGGACAGAGACACAGAGAGGCTGTTTCCTCTATCACAACTTCCTCTGTGAGCTGCAGGGACCAATTGGGAGGGCTGATTTAGTGGTTGACAGCCCGGGTAACCAATTAAAAAGTTATTTCACTTTCATAAATTACACTGGTAAAGTTAATCTGTCTCTTTTCACTTCTATCTGTGGCGCAGTGAAAACCAGCTGGCCTCCCTCCAGATGCAGTCTGGCCGGGCCGGGTTGGTGGAGCCCACCAAGGCTCCCCTCCCCCTGTTTTTGGCTGGGGGCCCTGGTGGCCATGGGGGAAGGGGTGGGGAGGCCTTTAATGGGGTCCTGGCTCTCCCCCAGTGTGGCCACGACTTGGCCAGGGCTTCTGCTGCTGTTTTGGAAGCAGCCAGGAGAGGGAGAGGCCCCCAGCTGACTGTGCAGCGTGGGGAGGTGCAGCTAGGCTTTGCTGTTTTGACTGGCCTCCTCTAAAGGCCTGTGAGGCCCGAGAAGCTCTGGCACATTTTCCAGCATAGCCTGGCCCAGCTCCTTCACCTTCTGGGTGCAATTTTAACCCTTCTAATGCCTGGATAAGACTGCAGATCTCATGAGCTCCCCTCAATGAGAGGAATAAAGCAAGGAGTATACTGAAGTCAGTGAAATGAAAGCTGAGTTTCCAGATGGTAAGAGATTGAATAGATACCACTGACAAATGGCTGAACAAAGCTTTTTTGTGGGCTATGGGGAACTGGACTACACCGAAATTCCTTTAAACTGTGAAATACTACCTGGGGGGTTTAAAGTGCTTGAGGAAAAAGATCCTTTGCCCTGGGGGAATGGGGCTGTCTGTTCTGGAGACCGGAAAGATGGACAGAGACATTTAATGGAAAAAGAGATGAAGAGAATTTTGTCTTTGAATAGCTTGCCCTTAAACGTAATATCCCATGTGTGTAGTATAACCCATAACACAACTCTGGAAAGACTGTGAAGATGGGAGAAAGTCCCACAATTTGCAAGTTTTCCCCGGGCAGATATGAGTTGTGAAAGTGAAGACATTCTCTCTGCCTAAAAAAACCCAAAAAACAAAAAAACAACTTTTCTCTCTAGAGTGAACTGAAATGATTATTTAAGTGGATAACTGGCTGAAGAGTTCTCTGTATGTTGCTGTTAAGAAATGTGGAAGGTGAGGAAGGGGGGAGGAGGGAATGTTCTGGAAATCTTATTCTGAATTTCTTATTCCTGTGTTATTAAAAAAATTCTTCTATATACCCTTTTAAGTTTTAGGCTTGCCTTGTCTTTGCTCCTAAATCCTATATCTAAAAGAAATTGAACATATTAAAATTGACAAACCCAAATCAAACCAAGACACCTAGCCAGCACTTGGAATCTGTCTGCTTTAGAATGTAAGCTGAGATACTCGTGTAGGACAGCAGCAGTGGAATGTGCTGCATTTAGTGAATCATAAAAATCACAAGATAACAGAATGCGCTGAGTTGGAAAGGACACATCAAAGTTAAGTCCAATTGTGTCTCTGTACAGGACACCCGAACATTCCCACCACGTGCTGAAGGAGTTTGGAAACTTCTTAAACTCTGTCAGGCTTGGTGCTATGATCATTTCCCTAGAGAGCCTGTTCAGTGTCCACTACCCTCTGGGTAGAAAATGTTTTCCTGATATCCAACCTAACCTACCCTGAGGTTTTAACCTCTTTCAGCTTCATGCCATTGACTTAAAAAGTCCTGGCTTTTGTGTAAGGTTTGCAATGATTTGCTAAGTCTTCTGTGAGTGCAATGCTACAGATAAAAGTAAATAAATGTGCTGTGCCATGTGTTCTAAACCCACCCTCCCTGAGCAGGGAGATAAGACCAAATGACGCACTGTGGTTCCTTCCAACCTGACACATTCTGTAATTCCCTGATTCCTTGAAATGTTTTAATGTTTACAGGAGAGTGTGTGTAAAGCACAGGAGCATCTAGTGCTCTGTAAGCACATCAAACTGATGTGGCTTATCCTGAAAACTAAATTAATGCAATAAATGAGACAATGCTGAAGAAAAGTTAGCAGCAGCTGCCCCAGGTGAGGCTGCATAGAATAAACCTTATAAGAACAATTTAAGAAACGGCAGTTAAAACTAAGAAAGATCTTGGAAGTTTCTTGCTCCTTGCAGTGTGCAGGAAAATGAGAAATAGGAGATGTTGTATTAGCATGACACACCTGCTACATATAAACTGTGATGGCTAGTTTAAAAGTCATTTCAGCAGCTTTTGTACAGTAGTTAAAATTCTAAGCAATTAGTGCTGTTAAATTATCATTTTTAATGTTGTTTTATGTGTATTTACTATTTCAAATGTCTTTAGCCTCAGTACTTGGGTTGCCTGCCTGTTTTGTGTACAAACAAGAACAATAGCAGCTGACTTTGAGCTTTTGCATCTGAGGAAAATTACTTCCACTCCAAACAAGAAGATCAGGACTGTTTCAGTCAGAAAGTTATCATATTCTGGCCTTAACCTATGACTTATATAATAACTTTGCTTTGTAAATGGAAATTTCTAGTACCTGTTGAATGGGAAATACCTAAGAAACAGTAAAAATCTACACCTGAGAAGTGTCAAAGATAATTTACCTGAAAATTAGCAAAAAAGTGTATCCATATTGTACTGAGTTGTGGTGGTGTCATTCCTATGGTGGGTATCTCCCATTCGCGTTATGTGTCCAGTGAAAAAGAAATTAATATAAGGAAACTGTTAAGGTACTTAATACCCTATCAGCACAAGGAAAAATGGAAATTGATGATCATAACTGGTTGGAGTTATTTAAGAATGGAACAAGAGGATAAAAGAAAGCCAAAGCAGAGATATTGGCATAAGAGTGCTGGAAAGGGTTGCATATACTGTATTATTACTGATGTACCTCATACTGGAATGTTAAAGCTAAAAGCTGGGACAAAATTAAGAAACGCTACCAAAAGTGGAAGACAAAGTGGGAGACCCCAGGACATATCCCCTGCTGCCAAGAAGATTAAACAAATCTCAGCTACTGGTAGCAACCCTGTAGGCCTTGAGGGAGGCAGAGGAATGAAAATAGTCATGGGAGTCATCCTATTGCTAATTATAATAAAAGGAAATAATGCTGATGCTTGTTCCAAGTGTTACCAGACAATTAGGTATGGCAGAGCACAGTATCCACCCTTACTTTCCACACACATATCAATTCGGCCTGCTATAATAAGCACAACTTAGAAACCTGCATGTCATGAGGAAAAGTTACTGGATAGCCACCAATTTGCGAGAAGAAGGGTGGGCTCTATAAGCATACCAAAGTTACACAGTAGGAGAAGCACACGTCTGCTTCACAAAAGAAAGTATGTGGGGATATTCAGATCAGGGAGGAGTGCAAGATCACTACAAGGAGAAATTAATAAAGAATATAACTAAAGTGTTCAAGGGAACAAGGACAAACCATGAGGGAAGTTTTAACTTGTACGAAAAATTAAAACAACTCAGCAAACTGAACTTACCCACCTTGGGAAACAAATTATTTATGGGATTAATGAAAGAAATTACTACTGAACTGAATTTAACTCACTGTTGAATCTGCGGGAAAAGATGGAAAGGGACATGTACTCTAGGGATTATCCAGCCTGCGTTTTTACGTTGCCAAAAAGAAAAAGGTAATAAAGTCTTAGGAGTTCGTTTGTATGAAACTTTGTATCAAAACAAAAAGAGCCCCTCCAGAGGGGGAACACAAATCGAAAAAGATGATGAGTGGGGCTATCACACTCCAATTTATATGCTAAACAGAATTATCAGTCTACATGCCGTAGTAAAAATTACTTCCAACCAAACAACCTGAGCAATGGAAGTGATAGCTAAACAACTTACTTAAACTAGAGCAGCAGTATATCAAAATCGACTAGCCCTATACTATCTATTAGATGAAGAAGAAGGAGTGTGTGGGAAGTGCAACAATTCTGAATGATGCTTAGAAATTAATAAAAATTATGAAGTAATTACTAAAATTACAAAAGAAATAAAACAAATAACCCATGTACCTGTACAAACACGTACAAAGTAGTTCAAACCACGGTAATGAACTCAGACCAAGATACATATCCTCCTAGCTGTGAACCAACGTTGGGGGTTGAGTGTTTTTCTATTACTTGCCAATTTAAAGACTTTTTCCCATTATCATGCTAATGAGCTGGCCGGGTTACACCCAGGACCTTTGATGACTCTAGACAAAAAAAGGGGTAGGTGGGAGTGGCTTCCGTAGGGGTTACTCGTGTTTTCCGCGAGCGGAGCCGAGAGGACTCCTCATCTCCAGCCACGCAGCTGAACGCAGCAGAGCCAGACGGTCTGCTATAACCTGCCCTGCATCTGCCCTGCTACAGCCTCCTATCTCTGACCACCAGAACCGAAACAGTGAGCGAGGAGCCGCCCGCTCCAGCCCGTTCCCACCTGAGACGAGCATGGCCGCTGCCGCCCCCTCCCACCTGCCTTTCTGCAGATGTCGGGCTTTGCTGCATCTGCAGCACCGGGACCGAGTGCAGAGGGAGTATGCCTGCAGCTAAAGAAAGGACTGGAACCAAGTTACCTGTTCTGTTTTGTTGGTAATTTTAACAACTGCTGTTGCTTCTGCTTGTAAGGTTAGATATATTAGTAAAAGAGCTGTTATTCCTACCGCCTTATCTCTGCCTCAGAGTTCTTGATTCAAACAATTACAATACTTGGAGGGAGTGGAATTAAAGTCTCTATTTCAAAGAAAAACTTCTGCCTTTATCGGCAGACACCTGTCCTTGAAACCAGGACAACCACAACTGCTGCAGGTCAAAAGTCTGCCTGCCCCCAACCCTCAACCTGTATATCAGGGCCACAATCTGCTGCACCTACAATTCCCCAGTACCGGGGCTCCCCACTTTCCAGATACGCAGTGCAACTGCCCTTCTCACCTCACAGAATCACAGAATTGTTAGGAAGTCATCTAGTCCAACCGTCCTGCTAAGGCAGGGTCATCTAGAGCAGGTGTGTTAGGGGTTAGGTTTCTTTTCTTTTGCTCCTTCTTACCTATAGGATTTTTCCCATGGGTTGCTGGGAAACGCTGACTGCTGGTACTTGCGGTTCTTAAGAAAACGAAGAGTTGGCTGGGCCCGGGTATAAGGAGGGTAGGGGGCAGCTACTACCTCTCCCGGGCTGCAGCTTCAGAGAAAGGACGTTCACTGCTGCTTGGGGAAAACGAATTCGCCATAACCCAGCACGGAGCTGCTTTTTCTTCTGCGAGGTGAGCCTCTGCTCGTGAGAGCAGCCACTGATCTGGGACCTTATTAACACCCACCTCCCGAAACCAGGGACCTATCAACCGGGAATCCTGAGCCCACCTCTCCCTCCTCTGCTCGGAGCCGATCATCGCTGCCCCAGCCCCGCCGCTTCTTCAGCACCGCTCTGGGTTTCTCTACGCTGTCGCCCCGCACCGCCCTGCCCTGCTGGGACGTCTGGCAGTTCCAATTATCGCCACGAAGTTTCTGATGCATGTCACCCACCAGACCGGGATCTTTTACTCATTCCTGCCGTTCCATCTTAGTGCTCTTCAGGGCACTAGGTTCTGCAGGGGCACTGGGATCTACTGCCCCAGCGCTTTGTGAAGCAAAGCCTCTCCTCCTTCCTTTTCCGTCTCGGCCGAGAAGGCTGTCACGAGGTCTCCGGTTCTGTTTGTTATTGATTTCATAGTTGTTATTGTTTTTGTTTGCCTTGTTATACATACTAGTAAAGAACTGTTATTACCATCCTCATATCTTTGCCTGAGAGCCCCTTAATTTCAACATTGCAATAATTTGGAGGGAAGGGATTTACATTCTCCAATCTAAGGCAGGGTCCTGCCTTCCCTAGCCGACACCTGTCTTTCAAACTGAGACAAGGTGACACAGGACCTTGTCCAGGTGGGTTTGAGTGTCTCCGGAGAAGGAGACTCCACGACCTCCCTGGACAATCTGTTCCAGTACTCTGCTACCCAGAGCGTAAAGACTTTCTTCCTCATGCGGAGGTGGAACTTTTTATGTTTTAGGCCATTTAGGTCATTGCACCTTGTTCTGTCGCTGGGTACCACTGAAAAGAGTTTGGCACCATCCTCCTCTTGGCAGCTTCTTGCCCTCGTTACGAGGGGAGGCACACCCCGTACCCTCTCACCGGAAGTCGTTTCTCACTTTTACGAGGAGGCCGCCTGGGTTCGTACACCCCGCTCGCTGCTGGGCGGTGCCGCCTCCGGGCCTCGCTCGCCGGCCTATCGCCGCGCGCTGCCCGGCGGAGCTGCCCGGCAGTGGCAGCCGGGTACCTCCCCCCGCGGACGCCTCCTCCACCCCCTTTTGTGGCGGTGCCAGGCGGCTGCCGGGCTTCCTGCTGACGCTGGAGAGCCGCGGATGGGCAGGAAAGGGTGCCTTTCCTCCCGCCTCGCCCCGGCGACAGCAGCGCGGAGCGGTCTCCGGAAGAAGCACGGCGGAGAGGGCGCAGGTACAGTACGGGCCCGGCGGACAGGAGGTCCGTGCGGCTGCCCCGAGGGGAGTGTGCCGGCCATGGCGGTCCCCGCTTCTTAAATGCTGCCAGCTGCCCCTCCACCGCCGATGGCCGAAGCCTGGAGGCTAGAGGAGGACGAGGAGGAGCTGTGGGAGCTCGGCAGGAGGCACCGGAGGGTTGCGCTGAGCTCGGCGGCAGGTGAGCGGGGAGGGTCCGGCGAGCCGTGGAGTCGGTTCCTTTAGGCTGTCTGTGGCCCGCTCCCTATGTCTGGATTCCTGTCGGGGGCAGGGCGGCATTGGCGGTGGCGCCCGGAGGTCTGGCGGCCTCGCCGCAGGGCAGCTCGGTTCAGCTCAGGTGCATCCAAGGCGTAGGCGTGTGCCCGCGGGCCGCCCCCAGAGCCTGATCCTGCTCCGAGCTGATCGTAGTCATATGGTGGTTTAAGTTAGAAGGGGAGTTAAAGATCACCTGGTTCCAACCCCCCTGCTGTAGACAAGGATGCCTTCAACTAGACCAGGTTCCTTAGAGTCCCATCTAACCTGTCCTTGAGCACGCCCAGGGACAGGGTATCCACAGCTTCTGTGGGCAACCTGTTCCACTGTTTTGCCACCCTGAAGCTAACATGGGTACGTGCTGACCAGCATAGACGTGTGCAGGTGCATAGGGTGCCCTATCAGGAAATTAAATGCCCTTGAAGTACCAAGGTAGAGGAACATCTAGATAGGAAAGTTGTTCACATTTAGCTATTTCTATGTATGTATAGACAACATGCCCTGCTGAGCAGGCAAGGACCAGTGCATGTGAGAAGGAACAGAGCTAGGGAGTGAGCAGATTGATGTGTCTTTGTAGAGAGACCTGGACAACAACAAGCTTTTGTTTGAAATTATGAACTCGAGTGGACTCTGGCAGCCACTGAAATGATTTAGTTCAGATATCATTGTCAATTGAGGTTCAAAGTGCATGTCACTCTCCTGTAGTCACTGGGATGTGAATGCAGCATTTCTTTTTCTGTCAGTGTAAAATCCCTTCCAGAATTAATAATTTTCATAAGGTCTGTTTCCAGTAATCTCAGCTATGCTATATATTTGAACTCCAAATATGCTGGTTTTTAATAATTATGATACAGCTGTAACAATATAGCACCTTGTGCAATTAATGTGAGTTTGCATCCATTTGAGCAACAAGAAATTGAGTGTCCCTTTGTAGTTGACAAAAACACAGCAACATGAGGGATCCTAGAGGAAAACTTTTGACGGGCAGGCCCTGTTGCATTCAGTGGCTCAAGTTATGTCAATGCCTATCTGTGCAGGTGTAGGTTTATCAGGACCCTATTGAAACCACTTTGGTTCGGCATGTCTGCAGGGTTTTGCCTTATCTAGGGTAGTGTGCAAAAAAACAGTGTTTATTCTCTAATGGTTTCCTCAACAACAAAGTGTTCCTGCTACTGGTTATGATATCTGTTTTCTAAAGGTATTTCTTCTAGAGGTTTTTATTAGCAGAAAATAAAGAATTAGTTCTACAGTTTGTGCATGTATATAAGCTTTGCCACCTTCTTGTGGAACAAAGCTTGTTCCCAGAATTTGTCTTTCACACAATGCTATTAAGCCTTAATGAAAGGTGGGTTTTTTTTCAATTTTTATTAGTTTTTTTTCCTAACAGCCACCCTTTGAAATGAGGCCAACATTCTTTGTTTACATTACTGGTGTAAGGTATGTGTGAATGAATAGCATTCTGCTTGAGCTGTCTCAGCTTCTTCCCATCTGTTTGCACATCTCTATGCTGGAAAACACCAGTAAGACTCTCAGCAGAGTATTCTTAAGGCCTCAGTGAAGAGCATTATCCAAAGCAGATGAGTTTGCTGATTTTCTAATACTTGACCTTTATTTACATACTTTAATTTACAAACCTATTGAAAATGAGTGGGGCTTTTTTGCATGTAATGTGTGGTTACCAAAATGGTAATACAAATAGGCGTTAAATAAGCCTGTGAGATATTTTGTTGTAGGGTTTAAAAGAAGTAGCAGATTTAAGTATTTCAGTCTGTTAAACTGATTGTGAATGCAAGCAGCTTAAATTCCTGTTATGTTCAGCCTGTGCATGGAAGTGCATAAAGGCAGTTGATCACCTTTGTCCTGCTGGTGCAAGGCAGGTATGCAAAGTGGGAGCTGAAAGGTGAAAGTTTGCAACTGCTTCTGACTTACTAAATGCTAAGACTTACTTAGCAGTGGTTTATTGGAGAAGCAGAGCAGAGGAGGCTCTGGAATGAAGTAGTATTTTCTCTTGAAGCCAGTTGCAGTTGTGCTGCTCCATGTACTGTAGGATGAAGCCAGCTAGACTAAACTAACAGCTTGCTGCAGCTCTGGAGGTGTGATCTCTTTTGGGGATGTGCATTTCTGCTGTCTCTTGTCTGTCAGCTTTGCTGCTTATCCACCCTGTTCGTGGGTAAAGTCAGTGTTGTGGTTTGGCAGTAACCTGGGCTGATGTACTGAGTGGCTGCCTCACTTGGAGCCCTTGTGCTTACTAGAACCTGCACCAACCTGTTCTGGTGTATTGTCCAAGCAGGGGGATATTTTCCTAGTTTTCTTCTGTCATTGGGAGTCTTCTGATTCAGCTCACTGAAATGGTTTTGAGTGAATGTTGAAGCTGGTGCAAGGGAAAGAGTAGGAACATGCAGCCAGAGGGAGGTAAGAGCCTATGCCAATCAGAAGTTAGTTTGGCTTAGATTGCTGTGAGACTGCAGCCTGAGAGCTGTTAGAGACATACTCACATGGTTTGGTTTTGTTTGTGTGTTTGTTTGTATTTTTGTTTATGTTTTTTAAATGTGATTCACTGGAGGGTTGCTTTGTTTGATTTTTTTGTTGTGTTGGGGTGGGAGCTTTTTTGCTGATATTATGAGCTGAAGATGCTTGCTTAAGCACTAGACTGCCAGAGCAGATGTTGAAGCAGGGAAACTTGGAGGAATGAGATAGGCAGAACCATTTATGCCCATGGGGTAGTTGTAGATAGCTCAGGTTACTTGTCTGACTGCCTGTATCTACCACACTGTGTATCATGATCCTATGTCATGGCATTATTTTCTCTGAATTCAAGAAAGTTTTTATCTGGCATTTTCTGGAAAACCTGTGGGAAGATATTAAATAGAGCAATTTGATAGTCTTCTAGATAAATTACTTTTTCTTTAAGAAAATGCTGGTTGAATTTGTGTATATATTTATTTTTTTTAGGCTATAGGGAGAAGAAATACACCATTTTCTTTTGAAATTGAGAACAATGAAAGTAGCTGCATGTTGGTGAAGGAATAGCAAAGACTTATGAATGCCTAACAAGTAGTTCTAAAACAATAGATGAAATAGAGATGTTAGCAGTATTTGACATAGATGCTGAAAATAGTTATGTTAAGGTTTGAGGCCTCTTCCTTTGTTTAGATAATACCAAATACCGCACATGCCAAAGAAATAGCAGATATCCTGTCCCAAGCATGGCAGGAAAGGTCAGAAGATAACGGTAAAGCCATAAAACATGGTAATTTAGTTGTCCCTATAGGTTGCATGCAAATATTAGGAAATTAGTATATTGTATTAGATTGGTTATTGGAACTTAGAATATTCATTATGGAATAATACTTATTGTACTGCAAATGGAAAATTCTTTTCTTCCTCTCTCCTCTTCTCTCTTGACTCTCTCTTCTTATCTCTAATCTCTAACCTCTCTCTAAGGTCTCTCTCTTATACCCATGCCCTATAATAAAATACAACCCTGACGAACAGAAAATAATAAGCTCCTGACTCTGTCCAGCAACCATCCAGAAGCCCTCCTCCCACAGCTGCATTGGTTCATTCAAACAGAATAATCTGGTCACCAGCTCTGGGAAAGGAAGCCACTTTTGTTTGAAACTTTTGAGGTTTTTTACTGCAATATCAATAATATGATAAATTTCTACCTCTCTTGTTGCTTATTTCTGTCACATGCATTATTGTTCTAAGAAGTTATATAGACCACAGGATCTTTACTGGACATTTTTTTGTATAGAATGTTAGTATTTTTACTTGGTTTGTTTTCAATAAAATGGAAACAAAAAAATTCCAAACAGATGAGAACAATCTCACTGCAATGCTATTTCTTCATAGATTTACAGGTTCACTCCAGTCTAACTCTGGGCCTTAATCTGATGTGCTTTCCTGTTTTCGCTACCTTCTTATTCTGTGACTAATGACTGAAGTGGACTTACAGGGAAGTTTATAGTGAATATATTAGATTTTAGTTATGAACTGCATTGATTGATTATCTGTCCTTGCTGTCAAATTGTGGCTGAGTAGCACAATATTCTGATATTATTTAAAGCACACAGAAAATTTTTCACATATTCAGTATCTGCATTATTTCACTTTGAATTCTGGCCAGTGTTCCAGAAAAATTAGCCCATTATAGATGTGGCAGAAATTTCCTTACTTAAAAATAAAATGAAATTGCCAAATATGGAAGACAGTATTGAAAATTATTTGAGTTGATAATGAAGTCCTATGTGATTTTTACTTTAATGTGTGGTTAGAAGTACAGGTGGTCAAGGCTTTTATTTAACTTAATATGACTCTGTTTTACGTATCACAAATGCTTGTCAGTGGTTTGTTCTCATACAATGGCTGTAAATTTTGCACGAGTTTTGCTATGCTTATTGAAACTTCTCTGGGGTTGAGTTTTGTTGGGGATTTTTCCTCTTCCTCTATTTCTGTTTCTCTGTATTATTCAGATGTTTCCTGGATTTTTTTCAACTCTGATGAGCAGTTTTAGATTATGATGAAATAATCTATTTTTGGTTTCTTGATTGGCTGAGTGCTTTTGGGGTTTTTTATGCCAAAACAAGATTTAGTTCAGAGTTGGATCTATTCATTACACCCCCATGACTCCCACATCAAACTGGCCCTGACTTATTTTTGAAGAAGAGTGAGCTATATCCAATATAACAAATTAAGGTTGAATATTTCACTGCTCAACATGCTGAGAGGTTATGGGAATACATTTCTGTAGTGTGTCTGACAAAGTTCAGTGGACCTTAATTTGCAGGTATCGTGGAGTTTTTACAGATAAATAAAGAATTTAATATAACAATGTTCAAAACTTGTTCCCATGTTAATGCAAAACAACGTATTTGGCCTTAAGAAGTAAATAATAAGGTGGTCTGAAATTCTGTATTGAATTCTTGAGTCTGAGACTGTTTTGGTGGTGATGTCCTTTAGGGTTCACTGAATTGTGACAAGAACAGCTCAAGCTGAGTCCTTCCCAAGAGGTGCCAGTGACCCTGGAGCTGGGAGAAAGCATGATTAAGAAAACGGTAATTCAAAAACTTAGTTGCTTAACCGACTCATATATTTAAGAAGTGGAAAGATCAGCATCTTGCAGAAGAGAAGTCAGCATTGTTCAGCTAGAAACTTCTTTATCTGCGTGTCTATGTCCTTCAGTGCTGATCTGGAAATTGTTATGCTTGTCCATACCAAGTGTTACAATTTAGCCTCTTTTATTAAGAGAAGAGAAAAAAAAATCCCCATAACCTATTGAAGTTACTATGCATATCTCTACTATATTTCATAGTCTTTGACTGTAGTTTGCTTGTGGTAAATATAAATACTAACTAAAGCTTTTCTGGAAGTTAAATAATGTAGCCTATACATGGAAATCCTCCAACATACCTTGAAATTCAAGTCAGTGGCAAGAAAAAACCTGCTTGCAGTTACTTGGCCTGGTGTGGAGACTGAACCATAAAGAATATTGTGCCTTCTGAAGAAACAACTCTTCTAAAAATGAAGGTTGGTCTTAGGAAAATAATTGCAAAACTTCTGGTAATCAATGGAGTGATTTCCTAGCCAAGGAAACTGTAGAAGGACAAATCATCATTATTAAGTGATTAAATGGGCTTTCTTCATTTAGATTAGAGCCAAAGCAAGGCACAGAAGTATGTAATTGCTTAAGGAGAGGTGGGTGTGTACCCAGTGAATGACCCATAGAACTATGATTTCCCATAGACTTTGCTGTTACTTGTGTTGTAAGCAATCATTTCCTGTCAGCACAACAAATGATAAGTCTGGGTTGTTGCATAAAGAATGCAGATGGGCAGCAAAGCATAAAATGAGTCATAACCTTATTGTATGAAGCTTTTACCGAGGTGGTTGTTGTTTACAGATGGAAAAAATGTAATATTTGTAAATAAATTTGTAAATATTTGCTTTTGAGAGTATAGCCTTTGTTCCATAATGGGTTCCTTCACCCAGTGTGTAAGAGGCCATTCTACACAGAGTCAAGGTATTTGATTTATTTCAAATACCTTTCAGCTCAGAAAGGGGTCCTAGATGGCAAATTCACAAAGCCAGTACACCAATTATCGAAAGTTTTTATTATTTATACATTTTGACAAGTGAAGGCATTAATGTTTATTGGCTATAATTTATACAGTTCTCTTGGTAATTTAACTAACAGAAATAGAGAACTAATTAATTTCTTGCTAATGCTAATCAGTTCACATTCTCAGTCTTCTTTTGAGTATGTGGATTTCTTGAGTTTGTGGCTGTAAGTGGTTGTGGTCTTACCCTGCCAAAGTTGCATTTTACCCAGTTAGCACATTAATTTGATGAGTTGGCTTAGTTTATTCCTCCTAATCTGGTTCCTGCCAGCATTATCTTGGACATTGTCCCCTGTATACTTGCAGTCTATCAGTTCAGCATTCTATTGTGATTCTGTTTCTCAAATTTTGTACGCTGAGGTTCTCCCTTTTTTTCTTTCTTTATAGCTGCAGTCACTGAGGAATGTTAAACTGCAGTTACAGAGATGTTAAATATAATTTGTCTATTTGGAAGCTGTGAATCACCTTGATTTAAGATCTGGAAACAACAGGGTAGTGGTGTTGATGCTCTCCACTAAAAGTTGATGAAGTTTTGTTTCAATAAGCATCTCACTAAATATGTGCTGTATGAAATTTTATTTCCATAGCTCTAAAACAATTTGCCATAAACTTCTTGATGTTAGTTATCTATAATGAAATATAATGCTTTAAGCATTCTTTAGTTTCTTTGCTTTGCTAACTTAGTGTTAATGGAAGTGTTGTTTGGAAGGGAATTCTGAGTCACCTAATCCAGCCTCTTTCTTGAAGCAGGCCTGTTGCCAAGGCTAGATCAGTCCAGACAAAGCTTTGTCTACCTGTGTCTTGAAGTCTCCCAAAAGAGAAAGATTTACAGCCTCTGCAGGCAACCTGTTTCAGAGCTTTACTTATTTCCTAATGGAAGAACTTCTGCTCATCTACAGCCTGAACCTCCCAAGTTACATTTGTGACCAGTCAGTATTGTCCATTAACACCAGGAGGAGTTTGCATTTGTGATCTTTGTTGCTACCCTACAAGTAGCTATATGCTGTAATTAAATAGCTTCTTTGCCTTCTCTTTGCTGTGGTAAAAGAGTCTGACTCCGTCAGCCTTCTCATTGCACAGTCTTGCCTTGCTTATTCAGATCCTCAGATTGTAAAAAAAATGTAGTGGAAGTGTTGTTTTCATACTCTGCTCTTGAAAAACAGTATGCACAAAAGACACTGAAGCATTCCAACAGCAGATTTGAGAACACAGTGTATCATCTGTTGGTCTGTGGTTTATGCTTGGCAGACATTTTACCTTTAGAGAAGGACAAAAATAAGTTTTATGGGAAAGCTTAGATTTTTTGGTTGATGCTGCATATCAAGAAAAATTCCCATTTTCCCACTCAATGTTATATAAACTTTGAATGACACAGGATCTTATGTATATCAGTATTTTTTAATTGACCACTTGATGTACTGCTGGTACAGTAATTGCTTCAGGTGATGTTTTAAAATCTGTAGAAATTTGTCTGGATTTTATATATTATTCTAAAAGGATAAATTTGACATTGCTACTTGACAATTTAGAGTCTTCTGTAAGAAGTTAATGGAATACTAAATAAGGTGTTTCAAAGATGAACATAATTGGTTTAGAAATTCTTGCATGTCTTGCAAAACAAATCTATCCCATGCTTTCCTGCTTTCTATGGCTATGTTGGGTCCAGCTTGAAGGGCTGGATGACAGCAAAACTGAAAAGGTTCACACTGGAGTAGAAGCCGAATGCAACAATTTTTTCTGTCCTTTTTTTTTTTCCCTAAGCTTTTAAAGAGGTCATAGCATTTATTTTCTGTGTGTATGTTGCTACCTCAGCCAGGTTGTTTATGCTTTTGAAGAAAATGCGATTGGATCAAAACATGCTAAAGATTTCAAATTGTTGACATCATTACTCCTGTGGTTAATAGTGGACACACTGTCATGTCAGCCTTTCAGAGCTGTGCTAGTAGCGTGTGCCACAGCACGCAAACTGAAAAAACAAATGTCTTCAGGAAGGTACACAAGAAACACCTCTGAGGATACCATTATTACTTCCAAGAGAAATTCTTTCCACTCTGCAGTCCATTTCTTAGCAACTTCTGGGAGGCTGCATATGAAAGGTCCTGCTAAGTTGCTGCTAATGGGATTATCTTTCCCTAATTCAATTGCTTTTTTGAATCCACTTACACTTTCAAGTCTTCAAATCTTACATGGTAGTAAGGAACACAATCATTCACTATATGGAATCAGTTACTGCCTTTTACATACTGGTTGGTACTTCTGCTGGATATTCACTGGTTCTTGAATTATGACGATAAATTTCTTATCTGTGTTTTGCTTTTTAATGTGGTCTTGATTGTGGTGATTTACTTCCTTAAAAACTTAGGTGAGTTTTCAAGCACTGTGTTTGATATAAAAGAGTCTCTGGTCCATTCTCCTTCTAGACAGAATATTGTATGTATAAAAGAAGCTATTTGACTTTTTTTCTTAAGTTAAAGCATTTTGATTCTATTTATAAGAGATAAGCTAAAATTAATATAATTTGTTTTCTCAAGGTGATAATTTTGTATTCATCATTAATTCCCTCTTGCATTATAACCTGAGTGCTCAATATCAGATCTATACATGAAAATTGGTTCAAGTTGAACACATCTCTGCTAAATAATTTGCAAGAATTTTAAGTGTATGGTGTGGTGTGATCTTGTTTGTTGTTAAAATACTGTTTCTTCATCCTGTTGGAGAGGTGAGATGTAAATGTCTGGAGACAAGATCAGCATTTCAATAACTGTCATATTAAATGACTCCATTGGAGTCCTTTATTCATTTTATAGCTGCACTGTAAATTTAGGGTACAAAACTAATAGAAATGTGGTACTTGTGATCAAAGTAGAAGATTTATAAGAAGTCTCTCTCCTTCTATCTAGTACTTGAAGAACAGCATTGTCAGGTACCACAGTTTAACTGATGTCAAATGGTATACCTTTTGTCATGTGTCTTAAGCTTGCCATTCTTTGCAACACCCAGTGAACTACAAAGCGGGATGGTAAAGTTCAGCTGAGAATGGAGTTCCTTAAGCTGGGCACCTGGCAAGTCCTACCTAGACAGTTTACCGTGTTCATTGTTTAAGCATGTCAGATCTGTGCTTGGGCAAGCATCACTGCCGGTGTGGAACAAGTATAACTGAATGATGAGATTGGGATAATGCTGTAGACCTCATGTATTCAGCGCTTATCAGCCTAACTGATATGTATGGAAAGAATTAGTTTTTTCTGTTCTAGTATGCAAAGCTTGCTGCAGATCACCGGTATCATCTCTGGAAATGCGTGGTAGCAGCTGCCATGATATCAGGCACGTTTCATTTCTGTTATTGTTCTCCACTAGCTTATGTTTGTGGATCTGTTATCAAGAACTGTTTGAAGTGTGTCATAATGGTATTTTGGCACCATAGCAATGTAAAGGTACTTACTAGTGTCTTTACAGAGACTGAATGCATCTGACAGGATTTGTAGGCCTTTTTGTTGAGTAGATAGGATTGGGGAGAGGTCTAGGAGTACATGACAGGGTGGTTATTTCCTCCAAGGTACGAAACAATTGGAACTGTTTCTGCCAGCATTATCAGCGTGTCCAGAAAACTGTTTATCTGTGGTAAGCACAGGATTCTTTGTTTTGGGAGTTTCTGAATGCTTAATAACTTTGCCACCCTTTTTCTTGGTCATATGAATTTTGAAGCCTCTGATTGAACTGTAGGTGAAACTGCTTTGTGTTGCCATGAGTAGCAAGTGAATGGATGGAATTTGCATTTAGAAGACTGAGAACAAGGTGCAGTAGCTTCATGTCAAGGGTAGAAACAAGTGAAGAATTACTTTCATAATAGCTGCACAAGGTAAATCATGGTGCAAGGAATCCAGCTGTATATATTGACTGACATGTCACTGGATGTCAACTGACATCCTGACTACTGGTCAGGTTGGTCTTCCAGGACCAAAGGGCACACGTGTAGATTTACATGCACACATTAGGTCAGTAATAAAGGACTCTGAGGTACTTTAAAGGGGATTTGTGAGATGTTTAACACTTATCTTGGAGTACATCAGGATAAATTCCGTGCACACCTCAGTAAAATGTCTTCAGTATGCCAGGTGATTCACATCTTTAAAAACTGGATGCCTATCACTACATTATAAAATAATATGCATTAAAGCATTATGTGGACACTGCTGAAACCTTGTGGAAAAATCCAATCTTTCTCAGCTGCAGCCTGGACCTTTCCCAGGCTGACGATCTTTCTCAGAGACAAAACAAGGGAAGGAAGAAAGAACAACACAGATGAACACCTGGTGCTGATCACTGAGCCATGTGTCTCGTGATGTTTTTGGAGAAAGTATATTTTCAAAAAGGTGTTGCCTTCTTGGACCAATGAGTCTTTTCTACTTTCTTTCTACGATGTCTCTTGTATAAATGCCATGGCTTTTCAATAAATTGCTTCTTCTTGCAGCTTGGAAGAAGACATGTTGCTGCATTATTTACTGTTCGTAATTAGACAGTGACAGCATTACTTGCTTTAATAACAGCAAAGTGCTGGGCTTTCTGTAGTATGGAGTAGTGGCAGAGAGTTGCACAACTTTTAAGCATGTGCTCAAAGCTGATGGATGAGGGTTATCTCAGGGTACAACAATTTATTCATATATGCCACCATCATTAAATAAATCAGTTTTTTGTATCTTCACATTAATCCCTTTTATGATGTGTCTAGATCTTGTAATATTTGTTTGATGATAAAGTGTAAGAGTCCTTATTGGGTATAATCCATTTTATGGTACTTCAGAAGAATCCAGTGATTCTCACAACTGTGAGAAGCAATTGTTACATTCAATGTCCCAGATTTTTTTTATTTCTGTGTTGGGCAGAATTACCACTGTCACCGGGAGGAAAATATTTTGTTAATAGGCTAATTTCAAATGTGCTTCCCTAGAAAATTAGTACTTGTAACAAAATCAGTGAGATTTAATACTCTTCTTATTAGGTGAACTGAGTAAACAGCTTGGGGATTCTTTAATTATAAACAGTGACAAAGGACCACAAAATATTCCAAGAACAAGCTACTGAGTATTTCAGTGGTATCTTAAGAGAAATCAGTACTTTCATTTGCCTGGTACATTTCTTCTGTTTTTTTGAGATACTACTTTTGTTATAGTTGAGTATGTTACAGTCCTTTCTTTTCATACATTATTTTTTTCCTCTCTGTGTCATTTAATCTCCCCAGTCTCCAAATTCCTCCCACAGTGCAGACCTATGCACTTACACTCACTATCATGTCTGATATCTAAATTGGAAGTAATGTCACCTTTATTCTGTCAGTAGCTTTGTAGGATGAAATAGTTAAGAAAGAAATTTTCTTGTTTGTTTTAAAGCCAAATTAGTTTCCAAATATGCGGAAAGAGGAATATCTTTTGAATTGCTATTCAGCATTTTATTGTCAATCCATGTCTTGTCCACGTTGAATATGACAGATTCCAAGTGCTTAATCCATAAGATTACACTGGAGACTTTTGTTGTTGAGGTTTGCCATTTGAACAGTATGTTGTGACAAGTGAATGTACCTACATACAGGTGTTCAAAGCTGGAGGCGCTTTTGGTGCTGGTTGTTCTGGTTCTCAAGCAGGGCAAACCCCTGAGGAGGAAAATAATGGAATAAATTTGGATCTTGCATATTGTGTATGAATGTTTATAAGGTAGTCTGTTAACACAGTGTCAGAAGGACAAATCTATTCCCACGTCTAACTATTGGTATGTACTGCATGTGTATCAGCATCCTGTGACAGGCAGACATGGGTAAGAGTGAGGTCTGTGGTCTAACTGAGGAATATGCAGAATCTCTGCAGGAATGTTAAATCTCCAGTTTGGAAAGAAGAAGGCAGTACAGTGCTCTTGAAAGATAATTTCATTTTAATGGCAATGCTAGCAACATCAGAGAATTATTTTTCTGAAATGTAAATTTAACATTTCTCAGCTGCCTAGAGAGAAACGTATTTTGTGGTTGTAATTCTTCTGTTAATCAAAATGTTGAGTTTCCATATTAAAAGACAATTAAGTAGTAGGGCTCATCTAGAGTAGCTCCTGCAGTGATTCTGATGGTATGCTGATACCTCTGTCTAGTTATACCTGAAGTACATAATCTAAGAACTACATTGCACCAATTAGCTGGGATGTCTTTTATGAAGATGTGGGGATTTGTAGTTTTAGGAGTTGCTAATTTTTTGAAAAAAGGGTTTTAGAAGCAGCTGTATCCTAAATTTCTTATCAACTTTCCTATCAATTCTTACCAGCTGTGGTAGAAGGCAAAAGTGGGGTAATATATATATGTAGTGGGTGTATTTGGTTGCTTATATACTTTGTTTATTGTTTATGGCTTAAGAAAAAGCCCAGTTCCCCCGTGCTGAATTTGGTCTAGGTTCTTGCAGCATGAGCCATTTAGAGAAATGGTGAGAGCTTACATAGTCTGTTTCCATTCTCTCTCTATTCTTCAGTCCCGTCACACATGCTCACAAGTGATGTGCACACACTTCCACTGTTGCAGTACAGGAGAAATGTAGGAGCAAGAATGTGGAAATGGAACTTCAGAGTCACAAAAACAAATCAACAGCACATGTAGCATTGGCAAACGTGACCTCTGCTGTCCAGTCAAATCCTTTTTTCACTTATGTGTTGTGTGCTTAAAAGTGCACTAATGGCTTTAAAGGTGGTTATAGTTTAATTTTAACCTTTTTAGCAAGGTAAAGATACTATAACTTAAAAGTCTTTGGATAATTACACACTTTACGGTGGTCAGTAGGGTTTCAAAATTAAGTACTCAACTGCAGAGGGTCAATGTGTTCTCAGCTGTGTGTTGGGGTACATCCCCAGCCATCTATCAGTTGTGTTTAAGAGTGGGGGGAAAAAAAAGCATTACTCCAAATATCAAAAACTCCAGTAATGCTTTGTTCTTACAGACTCATTTACTGTTTTGCACTAAAACTGACAGACTACTATAATTTCATTTTAGGGCGTGTTATAATGTTGTTTTCTTCCTGGACTGTACTGTTCTGGAAGTCAACAGAATACTGTAGAATTTAAAGTAAGTATAAAAACTGTCTGCCTTTACAATTAAAAACTCTGAGCATGTCCTGATTTTTGTAGCCTTTTGCAGTAAAGGGAAAGCTATACATAAAGTAAATTTTAAAAGTTTCTTCCAAGCATCTCATTAATCTCTGCTTGAGCCTTCTGCTTTTTAAACAACTGATAAGGGACTCTTCTGTTAAAATATTATAATACATAAACAAATGTTTGGTTTTATGGGTTTTATTGTATGGCTATTCCTAACAAAATCGACCAAAATTTATAGTAGACTCTACACAGTGGAATCAATTTGCATTTTTCTGATTCCTTATCCCAGGAAAGTGCTGAAAAGAAGGAAGAGTGGCTTTGAGTCACATTATGCCTTAACAGAGGCAAAAATGTGGCAGTATCAGTTATTGTTTGTCTCAGCTCAAATAAAGCAACTAGGGTTGAAAATCCCACACAAATGCATATCTTTTTCCCAGAAAATGTGCAATTCATTTGAGTGAGGGCCTCATCTACACTGCCAATTAGAAACGAAAATTTAGGGTTCTCAATGTAGTTGTCTGTCAGGGACTGGTGCACCATTTAGCGATGAATACCTGGGTCTGTATGTATATGACTAAAATAGTGGCAGAAGCCATCACATTTCTGTGTGATGCCTTGTAAACCTGCTGTATTGGTCTTAGCATCTGGGTTTGTTAAATCCTGTCAGCCTTCAAAGCTCATTGGGGATTGATGCGTTCAGATGAATCATCAAATGAAAGTTGTACAGCCTCTTTCAATAATTTGCTTGTCCTGAAAACATCACTTCCCTCTACATTTTGGAGTTTCTGGCACTGCTTAAAAGCCCATGGTTCACATTGCTTGGTTTATCTGGAGGTTTGCCATTGTTACAGTAGCATGTCATGCTTTCTTTCCTTGTGAAACCACTGCTGGGCCATCTGGGGCTAAAAATTGCTGGGATGGAAACTACTGGTTGCTCTAACTACCTGCCTTCCTGAAGAGTGTTAGTGTCCTGTCTCTTTTGCTGGCTGGTCAATTCAACAGGTGTGGTTAAACCGGAAGATACAATATTTCCCAGAAATCAGAATGGTATGCCCCCTTTTCCTCCCTTCAGCCAATTCAGCTTTTAAGTGATCAAGCTATGAAATGAGGTTAAAAGTGAGAAGTTACCGGCCTTGGGGAGGTAATTGCATTGGAGGTTCCCCAGTAGTTTTGCAGTTTTGAAGTGGAAAAATGTGTTAGCTTTCCACTCATTTTTCAGCAACAATTTGTGTTTATACTTGAATGTTTTTCCAGTGAGGGCAGACTTTTCAGTTGAATTCATTCTTAGTAGCAAGATGCTTTCAAAATAAACAGAGGAAAATAATGTCTCTAATTATTGTGAGTTGCCTTTTTCCTTTGCTTGTCTTCCAGAAACAAGAGTGATTGGCTTAAAATATACTGTTTTCTGCATTGGTGGTCTTTTTGGCAAAAACTTAAGATATTTCGAGTTTGTGGAGCAACTGAAATGATGTTGACCCAGTTATTTTTCTCCTGATGTTATGTTTGTATTTTCCCTGAGAAGGAAAACTGTTCTATCATATTAAAAGCAAACAACAAAAGAAGCTAATTTTCTTGAAATTGGAGTGTAGGAGAATCACCTTTTTTTCTGAAAGCAACTGGAAGTGGCATTTCTGTCTGCCACTCAACCTTTGAATGCAGAAAAAAGGCACAAGGTGTCCATGCTGCTACTGAAAAATAAAGAGCATGATTTTGTCATGAAACGCTAGATTTCCCAGACAGTTGTGGTATGAAGAGCAGATTGTTGTGCCTTAACGTTTTCCTTGATTCTTCTGCTATGCTTTGAACTGGGCAACAGTCTTCCCAGCTTCAGCCAGTCTGAGTTCTTCCACTTCATCTGCTCCTCCTGCTTGCTGTTTGGCTTCTTGCACGATCTCCTGCTGCTGAGCAAGGCTGTAATATTCTCTTGTATGGCTGTAATTTTATGAGGGCAAGAAAGGAATTGTAAAAAGTAGATGTGAGTATGAAGTGGAGAAAATCTTACAGTATGGTCTGCAGGAGGTTGGAACAGTTCTTAAGGATTGAGAGACTGCAGATTTCTAACTATGCAAATTGTGGATTGGAGGACAGTCAGAAAGAACTTGATTAACTAAAATAAACTTATGATCCTACAATCTGGTTCTGTTTCTTGTAAGTACTAGCTGCTTATGAGCTCCTAGTGTATTTTGCTACTGCTACCTACACAGTAAGGAGTTTTAATTAACTTGAGCATGAGAGCTTTTTCAAGTCAAGGATTTGGCTACAGAATGGGGAGATAAGGTGTGTGTGTGCGTGTATTTTTTAAAAAAATATGCCTGTTTTTTTAGGCTTTCATATTCTAGTGTTTCTAGAGGTGTGTCATTATTTGAAATTATGCTTGTACCTAATACCAAAACAACATTTAGAATTGCAAAATTTACAGAAACACAGAATCAATTAGGTTGGAAAAAACTTCTGAGATTGGGTCCAGCCTATAATACCACCTTGTCAATAAGACCATGCACCAAGTGGCCATGTTCAGTCTTTCCTTAAACACCTCATGGGACAGTTACTTCACAACCTAGTTGACTCCAAGAACCTAAATGAAAGATTGAGCTCTTTGAGTATCTCGTTACACTTGAAACTAAAACAAATTTTAAAGGTTAAGGTCACAGCAAATTTAATGATGTAGAGGTTTTAGTTCTGTTTTAATATGTTGGCTCTTTGCATGTTGGATTACAATTCATTCTTTTCAAGAGGATCAGTATGCATTTGGCTGGTGTGTTCTCGCTAAGTTTATCAAAAAATCAAATGTGCAAAATCAAATGTAATATTGAAGTGTTGAAACAGAAATAAATAGAAATAAACAGAAAATAAAAGGGCAAAGGGAATCTCATAGATTTCCTGAGTGGGCAGGTTGCAGCGGTATGGGTGGGCTGTGGTGGATCTGCTGACTGGACACCGCCTATGTGGGAGTTGTTCCCATGTGCTGTGCTTACACGTGCTCTTGACTCCTTACTGATTTATTCACATGATCAGTTATTTCAGCAGTAGGAGGGCTTTGTCTGAATACTGTTAGATTGTGGCTGCATACAGAACAGGAGGTACTGAACAAGCAACACATGGCAAGTGGATTTAATTAGGAAGTCCGGTCTCATTTTTTTTCAGTGCTCACAGGTAAGGAGGTTACATGGTAAGGATGGAAGTTGTGTATATTTGAAGAACTGCTGCAAACCCTGGTTTGACCTATTCCAGAGCTATACCATGCTGCTTCTGCTAGCAGACTTGCACACAGTGTGATGAAGTGGAGATTGCTGAGACAGGAGGACAATAAATTATAACTGTGTAACTCTGACAGCTCAGTAGGGTCACCTGTGGATCCGAAAAGCATTAGATACTTTTAAGCACCATTGACATGAGATAATATTTTGCCACCTCAATGAAAACTGACTCAAATGAACACATAAAGCTTGGAGAGGAAAGTATTTCTTTTATGCAGGAGATAAAACTGCACAAACAAATGTTGTGCTGTCAGCACAACAAATTTTATTTCAAATGCAGAGCTTTAAGATTGAAAGTACAATCTGTGAGTATGAACATTTCTTTAGGAAGACTCTTCTGTATAGATAAGCTTTTCAGTAAAGCGTTTATTAAAGCACGAAAAATAGCTTTCTGTGTAAAATACACAATATTATCAAATTAGAAGCAAAATTACCATGGTCAATGCAGATTATATGCAGTTATAGGAATTACCTTCTGCTGTATAGTGTATCTTTCTGCATTAAAAGATTAATCCCCCCCTCGAATTTTAGAATATGTGCATTTTAGGTGGACAACAGTCTTAATTTTTCAGATACTTCAAAAGTTATGCAGTAAAAGATATTCTGGACCTAAAATATTAATGATAATACATGAATTCTAATACCATAGCACTGTGGTTATTTTGTAATGCATGTATGATAATCATAACTCCTGGGAGAAGTATTTTATACTTTCATCAGGTACTGGATCTTTATGTGTAGTTTATTTTTTTGTGAGTCAATCTGATTAGTCCAAATAAGCTACTTGAAATACTTACAGGATAAACAAAACACTTTATAAAAACAGAAACATTAAATGTTTGGAACCCCCAGAAGCTGGAGAGTTAATGGTGGGGTTGCACTGGATTAAAGTTATTTTCAGATGTTGCTGAAACCAGCTGCTGAATTTTCTTCCATCCTGTCAGGGAACTTTGCCAGCTATGATTCATAGAACAATTTTTTTGCGCTGAGTAATCTGTTTTTTTTTCTTTTTTCCGCTTCCCTCTCCCTTATTTTTGTCCTGAACCAAAGCACTGCTCATTTCAGCTGAAGGGAGGAGAAGCTTCCAAAGCATTAATACAAAACATTAAGTACACTGTGTTCTGAGTGGAGGAGTTGTAACAAGTGCTAAACTTCCAGTAATTTTACTTGGTCTTAGGCAGTCTAGTCCAGTGTGGGAAAACAGTTTTGAACAGAATCAGCTTTTGGTTTTGCTAGTCATACAGTTTCACAGTGCTTTTAAGATTTCTATATTAGTATTGCTAAAGAGCATCCAACTTCTGTGCTGATATTATGCCTCCTTTCTCACAGATCGCTCAGAAAGAAATAAACCAGACTGCCGCTCTTCAGGGTAAGAACTGTATTTCTCTATTTATTCTTCCCTTCCCTTCTCTTTCTTTTTTTTTTTTCCCTTATTTTTTTCCTTTTATTGGATGAACCAGAAAATTGGGCAGAAGTATAAGAATATCATTCTTCTGCTTCTGTTTTGGTAACAGTAATGTAATACCAAAATAAGTTTGTGCTGAAAAGAATTGTTTTATATTCCTTGTGGGCAAGGAAATTAAAAGGACTTGTTACATTGTGTACACTAAACTCCAAATGCTTGTTTATGTATCATGCACAGGGTTGCTTGTTAAAACTGTGGTTTAAAACAGGCTCTTCATTTGCTACTTTGAATTGCTTGCTTCTGTAGCAAGGAAAATAATTCTTAGTTCAGTCAAAAATAGTAACACTTTATTATTTATTCCATTAACACTGATCCTATCATACCTAAGGCTTCACAAGAAAGAAATGAAAGTGTTTTAAACAAAACGTTTTAAACATGCACACACGTTGTGTTTATTTAGAATTTCCATCAGGACTTGTCATGAACTTCTAGGCTATTAATTTGCAAGGCCATACTTTCCCTTAAGCTTCTGAATATTCTGTATAAGTTATTCTTATCCTCTGATTTTTAAATAATCTTTTTCTCTATTCCTCATTTTCAAACTCTCTCTCTCTTTGATTCTCCATGAGGAACCAGGATGTTATCCATGACATGTGGTAGATAGTGGAATTTTAATGAACTAAAGCGATAGAGCAGACCAGTGAATATTGGCTCTCCTATTCCTTTGTGAAAAGTCTTTCCAAAAATTGTTCCTATTTTCCAGGATTTTGGCATGACCTGACCTTTTCATTTGATTTTTACAGTCTACAATTTTTGTATATTTTTACAATACTGTAGGCTAGCATTTATAGCTGGAAGACAGTGTAGCATTTTCTTACAGCTGATTTGATGAGTTGGATCTATTGTGCGATATGATGAGAGAGGATGTTTTTCCCATCTCTCCTCCATCAGCCACAGCGCTGTAGCTGATTCCAACTGTGTTGAAGTTGCAGGGCAGTATTGCCTTTGTCTTTCAATCCTTGTATCTGCTTAAAAGCTCAATCACTGCATGTACTGTAATCCTTTAATACTTAAAAATACTACACTTTTTTCTTCAAAGTCTAAATGTTAGAACTTTCATTAGATCATGTCATATTCTAGTAATGTCAAATTAATCCAAACCATTATTAAAAGGAAATATACTTTTAACAAAATGTTTAGTTTAAGGTTGAAACAGCTTCAATCTCTTCCCCTTTCTTCTCTTTAGTCACCCTCACCAGTACCTTTTTGCTCTGGAGTGTGTTTTAGAAGTTTGAATTTGGACCAAAAATAAAGTAAAACACCAGACTTTTTTCCTTGGAATTGGAAAGTCAAATGTGGACCAGCCTTGGCAATAAAGCATTGCCCTAGGTTGCCTGGGCTACAGTTTACAAATTCTTATGTGAAAAGCACAGAATAATTGACATTACAATGTAGATTGCTCATAGTGTTGAGAGAAATGCAGCTTTCAGTAGTCTTTCATTCTTGTTAGTAGTGCATGTGCTTTCTGACTGTATCTTCTGCCCCCTTTGCAGTTTCACTCCATTATGTCATGAGCTGTGAGGAAGAAAAGCCACCATTTAAAGGGTAGCGTTGTTTTGTGCACACTTCTCTGCTGTTTCCAGACTGGAACCAGGAGCAGCCTGCCTTACTTAAATGATGTACTGTGCTAATTGGTATTGCTATACTCAGTGGTTAATCTTTCATTATAATTGGAAGCATTATTTTGATGAGACAAATTGCTGGGAGAGATTCTTATCCCAAGTCTGGCCATTTCATGCCCAGAAAAAGACTTGCAATTCCATCAAGGCCAAAGCCCCTTGAGATAAGATTTGAGGGAAAACTAAATTGTGAAATATGCAAGGCTAAAACTGAAGTGCAAAGCATACTTCTCTTGTGACATGGGCAGGATTTCTGAGCTGTTTGAATTCTACTGGGGACAGGTTTATGCTATTTTATGATGAGCTACTGCACTTAGTACACTGTCCTTTCTGGGAGCAATTCATGACAGGGGAAGAAGAAAATACAGTGGTTCAGAGGCATCTTGGCTACTTATTTCTTAAACTGCGTGTTGAGGGATTCATATCTTAAAAGCACTAAATACTATCCCTCTCATGGTCTCAAGTGGAACAAAATTGACACTGCAGGTCTTGAACTCAAGGTCTAGAAATAAGAGTTTCTGCACTAGAATTCCTATGAAATATTGGAGGTGGACATGGGGAGACCAGTTGACAAGATGCAGGAATAAGCAGTGAGCCTTAAGAAAAGTAGATAACCTGAGATGAGTCAGCAGATGCAGATGCTTCCAAGAGAGAGCTAGAGTAGCAGTTTATTGTTTAATACAAAACTCTGCTCAGATCTTACCCAGAAGTCTGTCAAGTCTAAGTAAAAATATGGAATACTGGTGTAAGAAGAGACAAAAAAAAGGCCCAGATACCCACCATTAACTCTTCCTCATGCATTGTAAGGTTAGGCTTTTGTCTGAAACATGATCATCATAATAAAAAGGTCACATAACAATATTTCTTATGATTTCAAGGCTCTAAAGTTTGCTCTTTCCAACCTCCTGTTTTTATATATTTCTCTACCCGTGTATTTCTAGATATATTTCAAGCTTGTGCTTGAGTGTTTGCAGTATTAGGGATGAAGAGTTTATATACAGCGAGACAAGGATCAGTTGTAAAACACACCTTGGACATAATTCATTTGCAATGAAAGATATATTAAAAAAAACCTGTTCTAGGTAGAACAGTATTCAAATGGTCATTAACATAGTTATTTACTATAGGGTGATGCCATTTAGAAGAATTTTTACAGCAGTATCAGGAACTCTGACAAATATTCTGGTTTGATTATTAGCCTATCAAATTGTAGCATGGGAGAAATGCTACAGAAAGAAGAAATGTTGACCCTCCATTCAGGAGGGTGATACAGGGATCTAGCACAACATGCGCAAGAAATCTGGAGAGTGGATGAACCAAAGATCATAGATAATGATTTAAAGGGAGGGAAACAGATATTAGGTAGCATATAGAAAATATGCATTATTACATTATCTTCTGCCTCTTTTGGTAACCATCTGACACTCAGGAGAGTTTGGAGAAAGCAAGGATTAGCAGAACAGGGTCTGTGTGTCTATTTTGTGTATTGCTCTGCGCTGATTTTTTTGTTAAATATAGCACATTAGTAATATCAAAACAAATGTTTGCTGAATCCAAATAAAACTTATTGCTATGTAAAATTTTTATCAAGAAACATTTAGTTTCATGACCTAATAGCCATCCTTCAGTTGTTACATTTCAGACAGTATTAAAATATATCTCTACTGGTAACAGTGGTCTGTAATTATAATTCTTGATTTTATGATCAGGTCATACTTGTACTGCTGTCTTGGATAGCTTCACGTCATACACTGCTGTAACACAAGTCAGTTAGGTCAAAAAGATCTTTATTCCTCTAAATGTTTCCAAACTGAAAGTTATATGATAGTAATAGAATAAAAGGTTTCAGGCATCTACATATTTGATTGAGTTAATCCTTGAACATAAGTAAAGCTTGTAGTAGGAATTGGATTTGTTTTTCTTCTTTTTGTTAAGGATTATGGATGAAAAAATCCTGAAATGCAGTCCTATAATTTGGTATGTCATTGTAGTTCCCTTGACCTTGGAGATGAGAGAATGAAGGTAGCTAACAACTGCAGCAATTTATTGAGAGTAGGGTATCAATCACTTGAAGTCAAGTAAGAAATTTTGATTTTTAGAATATCAGTGTCTTCTGTGAAAAATGGGGAGAGGGATGAAAATAAGTAGTTCATTTCTAGAAACAGATCCTAGGTTTTGTTGCATATACTCTGCATGCTGACTGTAGTATGCTTAAGTTCTTTTACAGCTGGTTGCCTTCATTTGATTGCAGTAAACTGATCTTTTTTATTTAAAATTCATCAAGTAAACTAGGCAAGTAGAAAAAAAGTCTTTTGTTCCTTTATAAACAAGCACTTACAGTGGCTAATCAAAGGGTCTACTGATCCCTTTAGTGAAGTTCTGGTAAATCAACTAATTGTTTTTATGAACGGTATTTTGTACCCAACATCGGTTTTAGTTGTTTGGGTTTTTTTTATTTTTTTTAATATAGCAGAATTCCATTAGCGGGAGCTTTTCTGCATTTATATATAATGGTGATTTTGTGAAATTGCATTTAAGAAATACCACGGTAACAGTCTGATTAAATCATCTGTAAATCCTGAAAAGACACCCTTGAATGAAGATCTTAAGAGTTTAACAGAGGATGAAGGGAATCTTAAGGCACTGGCTTTGCAACTGTCCCTACGTTATAATTAAAATGAGGTGTTTTTACAAATCAATATGCTTTTGAGGTCTTGAAAACAGACAGTAACAGGTTTTTTATGTTGTAACCATTACAGTCAGTCATTTAATAATTTCACAGGATCATAGAATATCCTGAATTGGAAAGTGTCCACAAAGATCATTGAAATTCAACTCCTGGCCCTGCACAGAACCATCTCCGAGAGTCACACCGTGGCCTGAGACCACTGTCCAAATGATTCTTGAACTCTGTCAGGCTTGGTGCTGGGACCACTTCCCTGGGGAGCCTGTACCAATGCCTGACCACTCTAGGTGTGAAAGAACCTTTTCCTAATATCAAACCTAAACCTTCCCTGACACAACTTCTGGCCATTCCCTCAGGTCCTGTCACTGGTCACCATAGAGAAGAGATCAGTGTCTGTCCCTCCTCTTCCCATCATGAGGAAGGTGTAGACTGCAATGAGGTCTCCTCCAGGATGAACAGACCAAGTGACCTCAACCACTCCTCACACACCTTCCCCTCAAGGCCCTTTGCCATCCTTGTTGCCCTCCTCTGGACACCCTCTAACAGCTCAATGTCTTTCTTCTATTTTGGCACCCAAAACTGCCCCTAGCACTCAAGGCGAGGCCATCCCAGTGTAGAGCAAAGCAGGACAACCCTCTCCCTTGTCCAGCAAGCAGTGCTGTGTCTGATGGCCTCTAGGACAAGATTGGCCCTCCGGGCTGCCAGGACACAATGACTCACATTCAACTTGCCATGGAACAGGACTGCCAGCTCCCTTTCTGCAGCACTGCTCTCTAGCCTCTCATTCTCCCAGTCTGTGTGTACATCCATAGTTGCCCTATCTGAGGTGTAGAATCTGGCATTTGTCTTTGTTCAACTTTATATTGTTGGTGGTTGCTCTGTCTTAGTTGAAGGGGCAGGGTGAAGAGACTTCTGCTGCTTCGGTACTGAGAAATCACAGAATAGTGAGGAGGTCGTGCAGGTCATGTAATCAAGCATCATGCTCATAGTGGGAAGATGCTGATACTAGATGAGGCCAATGATGTTTTGTTATAGCCAAGATTTGAAAATCTCCCAGGAGCAAGAAGTATTCGGCCCACTCAGAGGCTGCTTGTCTCTCATTTAGTAAGTTTATTTCCAATTTAAAGTACTGTGGGAAACACTACCAAAAGAAACAGTCTAAACACTGGACTGCTTAATGTCCAGGAGAACTGGATTCCTTCACACAAGCATCCTGGAGTACTGTTTTTCATCACTTTGTTTAAAACCCTTGTGTTGTCTACTAGCAATGTCTGGACAACCTTGTCAGTTCTTCTGTTTTACATAGAAAAATTTCAGACTTTTGCCCATCTTGCCAGTGTTACAGACCATAATACACATCTGAAATTTGAGACTTTGAACATTGCTGGCACTCCATCTGAATGGGAAGAGTTGTGTGTAGACAAATGAATGAATGTTGGGGGCTGTTTTATTGTGATATTCTTACTCGTTATATTTAGCTTTTGCAATTTTTAAGGCTAGGGAGTATCAGGTTACCCTTGGTGTAAGCATGCTTTTAGGCTGTGAAAATAGAGATATCCTGTTTTGTACCCTCCCAGGAGGTCAGAAGTTGGGGTAGTTCTAAAGAGTATCTAGTCTCCTTTCCAAATCCTTGGGGTGCAGTTTCATGATTGCCCTGAGCTGAGCTACGCCTGTGTTGCTCTGAGAAGGAAAGGTCTCATTGTCTCCTTTGAACTGCTGTCAGTGTTCATGTGATTAGTTGGGTCAAAAGACTGGTCTCCAGGGAAAAAAAATAGCCGTCTCTCTACTTCACAGATGAAGCAAGTTCAGCATAAGGGGGTAGAGTGATTTCTTGCAAGTTCCATGATCAATCAATGGCAGAGCTGGAAGCAGGGGCTCTGAGTTTTGGCTTTCTTGTTGTCATCTTACAAGGAGGGGCATTTGACTCCTTTTTTTTCATTGAGAGAAATACATTTTGGATTCACTCAGTGCAATCCTATAGGCTAAATAGAGATTTAAACTGCTGCAATTTGGATTTGGAATCTCCTTATGTGTCTTTCTTTTGTTTATCATGTGTTTCTCATTATCATGTGCTTTCACATCGGCACTGTTTCTTCTGGGAGTGGTATAAGCTGGAGCAATTTTGTGCAGCATTTTTGTTTGATTGCTTCTTTGCCACAATACATCATTATGCTTAATTTTTGATTTGCAGTGTGAATTTTTACTCCACTCAGCTTCTACTTACCTGTAAGTGAGGGAAAAAAGAATCACAGGTAGAGCTAAGGAATAAATGGCAGATGGGTTCAGCGTAATTTTTGGTAGTTAGGGATCACAAGAGTATCTACAGCCCAGTCCTTGGGGTGTTTGTTTTAATGTTGCCAATTCACCATTGTTGTTTTTTTGGCTATTCTTCTCACAGACAGCAGTGAAGAGTAATTGTGAAGGGTGTATCCTAGCCAACATCCTAGATCCCTTATTCCTAAACAGAGAAGAGGGATTTGTTTTAATTAAAAGAGTGCCCTGTTCCTGGTTTCTGCAAAGGGATTTCTGAAGGAAGACTGTTTGCTCTGGTGCCCTGAACAACTCCTTCCATTGTCTGGGCTACTCTCCAGTGCTTATTCTAATTCATAAAGGAAGATAATGTTGCAAATGAGATGGTTGTTCAAAGAATAAATAGAAAAAGTCTCACCCTCTGTCTTCACTGAAAGAGTTTCACTGCTTGTTTAGGCATCTTGTGTACATAAGCAAGTTTCACCATCCCATCATCTTTCAGAATAGACTCCTATATAAAGTAGTGAGGACCATCCAGACATGTGGCCACACTCCCTGTGCATTAGGAGAATTATCAGGGGCATGAACAACCATGATAGATATTAGTTCTAACAAAGGTGGTTTCAGGAAGGACACAATTGCACATTTTTAAAGCCAAATTAATCAGTCATGGTTATAATTCTGCTTCTTTATAATTATTTTTTTTCTCCCAAGATTTCTTAATGATGAACAGCAGATTAAATTTATGTGGTAGCTGAGAAGGAGGGCTGGGAGAGGATTCTTTCCAAAGGTATTTGTACTGTTCTCAAAGAAAACAGAAAAGGAGGAGGAGCTGCTAAGGGAAACCTACAGGATACGTGTCAGGGCTCAGGAGGCAGACTCAGCAGATTGTAAACCTGTAATGCAGAAATAGTAATTGTTCAGTTGTCTCTGAGAGAATTTCATGTTGATATTTTTAAAGTGTTGGAGCTTTCGTTTATTTCCCTAAGGATATATGTTGGTTTCTGTCTAGGCTTAGTATCTGCATTTTCCTTTGCCTCTGGAATTTGAGTGGGAGAGCTCATTTTGCAATTATTATATTCATTTTAAATGCCTCTTACTCTGATGTGCACAAAAGAGAAGAGATTGTTGTTTCATTCTTTTTTTCTTTTTTTCTATACTGCTCACCTACTTTGTAATTTCATTGTAAGTTATTTCTTTGGTGTATTTGTTCTTTATTCTAGTACAAGGAATCAGTTACCTTAAGTAGCAGCATCTGATTTGGCAGGTTGAACATTGAAATTATTAATCAAGTACTCTTAAATAATATTACATTTGCATTCTTAATGACATCATGGGGCTAAATTATTCCTGGTGAGGCCTGTCACATTGATAACTTCTTCCTCTTAAATGTATTTTAGTGTAATGTACAGTACATTGTGCAGTTTGCACTGCCATGGTTTAGACACTGATCCTGTTGTTTGTGAGAAATTGCATTTCTGATTTTGCTACAAAATTTCTCTGTTCAAAAGTGGTATTTTGCTCAGTGCAGACATCACCATTTGAATTTAAGCCATGTTTGTGTATTGACTCTGTCCTAGTTTTGGCCATCTGTGACAAATCACAGGCTCAGCTGAGCTCAACAAGGATGAGTTTGGTTTTCATCTGTTCCAGCTGCTTCAGCCTCAAGAGAACTAAGATCCAGTGATACAAAAAGTCATGTAGCCTATTCCCTTGGAGGCTTACAACCAAGACAGGTCGCCAGCAGGTCTCTTGCCACAGGAGGGTCCCCTGCTACAGAGTACTGAAGTTAAACAGTGCAATGCTAAATGTGGAAAGTATTCATAGTGATATGGTCTTTATAATTATGCATAGCTGCATCTTAATTTGAGGAGCATTGTCACAAGACTCTTGTCATCTGACTATGGTGGACATTGCCTTCTCCTGAGGATTGAGGCAAAGGTTGACTTCTAATTAAAGAGAAGGTCCAAATCTAATCAGGGTGTTCCAAACACAAGCAGTAATTACTTTGTTAAATCTCTCTTTTGATCTATAGCATAACATCTGGGTGAAGCAAAAGAAGTACCTCAATGAGATTACATTTTATTAGGCAATACTTTTGCTTGGAATAAATGCTTAGTAAAAAGAAACAGCTTTGGTTTTACTATTAGGATTCTTTTATTTCATGTCATTGGACTTGTGTTTCCCCATCCCCTCAGACACTGGTATCTGGTATCTAGTATTAGAACCTGAAAAGAGGTTGTAGAAGTAAGAGGACTAGAGGAAATGGCCTTAAGCTGAGACTGGGGACATTCAGATTAGATATTATTTTTTTAAAAAAAATCACTGTTATGGTAGTCAGGCACTGGAATAGATTGCTCAGGGAGGTAATGGAGTCTCCATCCCTGCAGGTGGCCAAGAGATGTCTGGATCTGGTGCTGTATGATACAGTTTAAAGGTTTAGTAGCTCAGGGGTTACAGTGGTGGTGTTGGGTTGACAGTGGAACTTGATCTTAAAGGTCTCTTCCAGCCTTGATGATTTTATGATTTTGTGAGTGCAGTATTAGTTCAAACTATCCAGATACCATTCTGTGATTGGACCAAGTCAGGAAGTTTCTTTCCTCTCCCAAAAACACGGTTTCTTTGGACAACTATTTTTAAAAACATTGTGTTGTTTTACTGCCTTTTTCCCACAACCAATTCTAAAATGTCCATGAATAGCTAAAAGCATGTAGTGCTCCTGACAGGTGAAGGCTGCACAACTAGGAGGAAAGAGAACAGTATGATGGGACAAGTACTTCAGTGACAGCTTCAGGAGAGGTTTCTCACCACACCTTACTGGTGTATAGGATAAAAGATTATTTATTTTGCTATTCAATCTATCTTCTTCCTTCCAAGGCTGTTGACAAGGACATGAGTTCTGTTAAATGAACTCTTTACAGTGTGAACTGACTAGAAATGATTTCTGTTAATAACCGTTTTTTTTTTTTTCTCACCTAAGACAGATCTGAAATGACAACACAGTTCTCTGGTGCAACTTGAAGCTATTTCCTCTTGTCTTTTTGCTTGTTATTTGTCAGAAGAGACAGCCCCTCACCTTGATACAACCCATTTTCATGTGGTTGTAGAGAGCAATAAGGTCTCGCATGAGCCTCTTTTTCTTCAGGGTAAACATCCCCAACTCCCTCAGCTGCTTGTCACAAGATTTGTGCTCCAGACCCTTCACCAGTTTTGTTGCCCTTCTCTGGACACTCCTAGCACCTCGGTGTCCATCTTGTAGTAAGGGGCCCAAAGCTAAACACAAAATTCAAGGTATGGCCTCAGTAGTGCTGTGTACATACAGACAATCACTGCATTGGTTCTGCTGGCCACACTGTTTTTGATACAGGCCTAGAAGGCTACCTGGATATATTGTGGCTCATGTTCAGACACTATCAACCAGCATCCCCAGGCCATTTTCCACCAGGCAGTTTTCCAACCACTTTTCCCTCTGCGTGTAGCAATGCCTGGGGTTGTTGTGGACCATGTGAAAAACCCTGCTCAAGCAGAGTCGTTACAGAGCACATTGCAGGGATTGCTTCCACACTGTTTTTGAGTATCTCCAGTGAGGGAGATTCCAGAACTTCTGTGGAAAATTTGGCCCAGTCACCTGCACAGTAAACAAGTTCTTTCCCATGTTCAGGTGGAACTTCCTGTGCATCAGTTTCTGTCTCTTCCCTCTTATCCTGTCACTTAAAAGCACTGAGCACAGCCTGGCTCCATCCTCTTGTCACCCTCCCTGCAGATACTGAGACATTGATGAGGTCCCCTCTCAGTTTTCTCAAAGCTGAACAGGCCCAACTCTCATCTTGTTATTTTAAGGGAGATGTTCCAGTCTTATCATCATCTTCATTGTCCTCCTCTGGACCTGCTCCAGGAGCTCTATGTCACTCTTGCACTGAGGAGCCCAGAACTGGACATAGCACTCCAGATGTGCTTCACCAGAGCTGAGCAGAGGGGCCTTGCCCTGCTGGCATTGCTCTCTGAGGGAAGTGATACTTTGTATTTATTAGCCCACAGTGGGTTTTCATTAGGGTTTCTTTAAATTCATATACACTTCTAGTGTGTTGTGGCAAGCAGTACCAAAGCTTAACCTCACGTTGCATGTTGAAAAGTCTCTTTGACTGTTTTGAGCTTGATGTCTGATAGTTTTCTATAATGCTTTCTACGTTCTGTAGTAGAGAGTAAGTAGTAGAGAGTCGTAAGAGACTGAGCTGTCATTCCCTATAGCTTTGCTGCTTCTTGAGATAGTTAAAGTGGTGTTTTTCTGCTTTTAAATAGATCATGTAAATCAATTAGGTAATCTTAAGGAAAAGGTCACTATTCCTTTCGAAGGCCTAGGGGCATTTTAGCAAGAGGTAAGAAGGCTGACTGATACAGGATAAAGGAGGGGAACGATTTACTGCCTTTGGAATTAAGGGCATCACTGAGAGCAGAGATAAGAGAAATTACCTGCTTATGTTATCTGTATCCAGGGCCTTTAAATTGCACTGGAGATTGAAAAAAGGTAATATTTACTGTCTATGTCTGTTCCTGTAAAAATTACTGACCAAGGGTTAGAGTTTAAAGATGAAGTGGTTGTTAGAAGAGAAGGGTAACCCCACTGGTCCCTGGTTTTGCTGGTTTTTTTTCAGTTGTTGGAGTAAGCTGATACTTTGTGGCTCTTTTTAATTTCCTCTGCCTAATTTACCTGATGACATATGGCACATTGATTGAAGTACATGGAGGAGCATGTGATAAAGCTATGTGTTTGATGAGGGAAGGGTACTAATATCTGTGGCTGTGAAATGTTTTGGAGAGGTATTTCTTATGGCTGTTGCTCTGACAAGGTCCGATTCAATCTGTTCTGCAAGGTGTTTGTTTCTGAAGCTAAATTTAGTTAAGTGGCAAAAAATAATAGTGATTGTTTCATCCAAGTTGTAATCATCCATTAGAGACTGCAGTATTTACTGACTTGCCATATAATTTGAGGTCCATGATGTTGTAAGACAGCCAGCATATATGACTGAAGGTGGAGGAAGTTCCTTTTGTCTTGTAGTATGTTTGCATGGTGACTTGCTCAAAGATGAGCTGTCCCCAGATGTTAAAGGCCTTTTCTCAATTGTTGAGGTAGGTATTTTGTTCTTACAGCAAATTCAGTGCTGTTCCCAGCTATCAGGATTTTGCAGTGAGATAGATGCATGTTCTGTAGGCATTGGAGTGATTTTAAAAATTTCTTTGGCTCTGTGGGTCAATGCTTCTATTTCACTCTTAGAAAAAAATTTGAGTATGTGTGAACTTAAATGCTTTTCCCCAGCCTGGGCTAGCAAAGATGTTAACTTTACCTATACACTATACCAACATTCTTGTAGAATCAGAATTGAAAGACTTGAAAAATAATCTTTGATGCATATCTTTTTAGAGTGGTTGACCCTTAATCTCAGAGTTGCTGGATCAATGTGAGTGTATAAAAAGGACTGAAGTTTAAGGTCATGTTTAAACTTAGAGGTAAACATTGCAGACCTACAGATATGTGAAATGTATGGTTTGTTGTTATGTAGCGCAAATTTTTGGTGAATAATTTTCTGTATTTTGTGACTAAAAGCTTTGTCAATATCTGTGACATTAAAGAAAATGAAGCATTTCAAGAAGGGCAAGGGAAAATTGTTCAGGAAAACCTGCCACTTCTCTGACTGAACTGCGTGCAGAGTATCTTCTGGAAAGACAGGTCCAGAAGGTTAGGAGATTTCATTTGACAATTTCTGTGCCCTGTGCATTCTGTAAGGGCCACTGTTACAAGATCATGGATCTCACATACTGTAGGGTGTAACTGGGTGAGTCAGCAGTACATTGCAACAAGATGTGATCATGCACGAAGATGGTTTTACTTTTGCGATATTTTAATGTAAGAGGATTGAAAATTAGTGTTTCTGCTCCTTTTAAAATTATTTATTTATAAGTACAAACAGCCTGTTTGAAACCAATATGTTTCTTTATATGGATAACCTTGTAGTATTAACCACATCTTTTGGCTGTTGGTTTGTTCACATTTATGTTGTGGAAGGGGTTTAGGTTTTTCTTTGTTTCTCATTTTTAAGCACTCAGTTAAAGCTTCACTATGTTTGATGCAGATGTTTTAATATTTCTGTCATGTAGGCTGTCCCTTCACAACAAATGCCTTTATTCTCAACAGAGATCTATAATTAAAACAATGAGGAAATTCCCTTTGTTTCCTCATTCAGCTAAAAGTTAAACTCCAGCATATTTCATGCTGCTTGTTTGACTCGGCTGGCTTATAAAGAGAGTCAATTAGGCTGAAGGAGCACAGAAATCTTATGGCATGGGACTTGTCAAAGAACTGAGCATTGGCAATTGTACTTTAAAATTCTCAAAGATGCTCAGCTGATCTTTTGGCACTGAGGTCATGCCAGTACGGAATGCTTCTTGTAATCCAAGTTCTGTGGGTTAGGTTGAACTTAACATTTTCGATCCAAAAGGTCTGGTTCTGTCTCACAGTCCTGGAATTGTGCTGCTAATCTTTGACTAGGCAATATCCAGATGCTGTTTCAACTGCTGAATGTAGAACCTATTAAGTAGTGTTCCCTGGGAAGTAAGACTCAATAATTCACCTGTCAGAGGCCTCGGTTGCCTCAAGATTCCCCAGGAGCTCCTTCCTTATTACTTTAGATTCCTCTCAAAGGATGCACAATAATTAAGGAAATGGGCATATATTTTACAGATTTTTACACAGGAAATAAACATATCTAGGTAAAATAAGAAACACCTATAGGTTGTTGCCTTGGTCTGATTACTGCTGTGATGACTTTGACGTCTGTATACTTGCAAGCACCTGAGCTTTTTCCACTGGATTCCTATAGCATATGCATCATCTGGGTCCTGCTGAGTTCTTGCCCTTGCAGTCAACACCCCTTTATTCTTGCCTATTTTTCTCTGGAGCAATGTTCTTTTGTGTTTCTATTCTGAAGCTTCTCTGTTTTCAAAAGTCCAGCTGAAATATACTCATCTTTTAATTTATTTGGGTGATTTCCCCACCCATGCTTTATTGTTTTTTCCTTACTGATCTGCAGATAAGTGATTTAATAAGGATTTAAGATTCTCAGTGCTATAAAAGTAGTGTTGTCTATTTTATTACAGTTATTATTAACATTTCTTATCAGATAAGAACATTGACAAGCCACTTTTTCCCTGTACAATACTTCAAAGATAGACTTACCACTATACTCATTATCTTCTATGAAATATAGAAACTGTTTGAAGAAAATCTAATATTCATACACTATAACAGTTAAAGCCCTATAAAGACACCTTGGATCCTATGGATCCATATTTACTGGTTTTTTTAATGCCTTTGTCCTGCTCATCCTTCATGATTAAACCAGGTTTTATTCATCTGTGATGTCAATTATAGAGGTTCTGGAGCTCATTTAACGACCAGGTTATATTTGATGTATGGAGATGTATGAAGCAAGCAGAATGTGCTGTCAATGGCTAGAGAAGGCTTTGATTTACTGACTGAAATGCAACTTCAAGTAGTTGAATAAAAAAAAATTCTTCAGAAATAGGCTTTGTTTTGTACTCTTTAACTGTAAAAGTAGGGCACTGTCATCTTTCCCCATGTGCAAATGCAGAAACTCCGTCGACTTTCATGATAAAGTATTCCCATCAGCAGAAGCTGCACTTTACAGCTAAAATGTTCTATTTGTAAGCACTGGTTCTTCCCTTCTGTTTTTCATGGTTACTTTTGTGTCTGAATATAATGCTGGCTGGGTCCAAATATCCTGTCCCTATCACTATAACAATTCAGTGATACTTTTATTTGCATTTAGAGTGCTATATTGCTATTATGCTATTATTAAAATTATAGATTTTTCATACTCATAATTATTTACTACCAAGATTAAATTGCCATTAATCATAAATACTATTTACTGATTTTAGTCAAAACATACTAGCAGGCTTATCATAACAGTGAGTGTGATAGATGGCATATCAGGGTAGCCCTTTTAGCTGTTAGAGGAGGGCCAAAGTCTTCCTGTAGAATACATTTTATTGGGAGCTGAAATTAGTCAATATGCAATGAAGACTGGGAGTGACTTGAATCATGCTCTAAGGATTTGCCTTTTTTGGAATGGCTGTGTTTATAGATTCATCTTAGGGTAAGGGGGGCAGTTCAGTTTGGGTTGTTGACTGAAAGAAAATGCTGTAGAAAATCTATCTAGAATGTCTGTATCTCAAGATCAGGAAAGAGTTCAGGGTGCACACAGGCCAACTGACTCAGATTCACAAAAAATTTGGGAGGTGTTTCAGCTTCAGCATCTAAGCTGGACGTTACTAAACGTGGACAATGTTGTAACCTCATGACTTGTAGACTGCTGTGAGAATTGAAGTGTGAAATATTATCATCTGCCGCCATGATTTGCTTTGGCTTCCTGCTTGTATTCTGCCTTAAAATTGAAGGTTTGGTTGGTAAAATATGATCCCAAAGTATGACAGTGACAAGACATGAATATGTAGTAAGTGGTTGAAGAAACAGCTAGAGGAAGTTCCTGAAAGTATTTCCCTATGCTGATCAACATGAGCTATTTTAATTAGCAGAGCAACTGGACTTTAGCTGCTGCTTAACTACATCTTCACTTGTTCAGACAGTGGAAAGTTGCTATTGTGGCATTCATGAAGTGAGGCAAAAGCAGAAATTCTCAGCATATTGATGAGGATTTAATTGTCATTGGAATTAATTGCTGGTTCAGGATTTCTTGCTTTTGGGGCTGAAACCAAGAGAGAAGTAAAGTTGTGTGGGTTTGTCTTAATTTCTAGAAAATCTATCTATACTATTGAGCATGTGATTTCTTAGGTGTCTAGGTCTATTTAGCTTCCTGTACCCACAGGGCCAGGACTTGCATGAGCTAGCAGAGAACATATAAGTTTTCATTTTACAGAAAGATTGTGGGGACAGGCTGCTGTCAACTGTGTTTTTTGTGGTGATTGTCTGATCTCCTAATGAGTCAATATGTATCATCACCACTAACAGAAAAAAAAAAATTGATCAGCTCATACTGAAGGATGAGAAGAACAGCTGACATGAGGTATAGCCAGCATTTGGTGATTTGCCATCAGATTAGTGGCAGTCATGGACTTAAAGGATTGTTTTGTCAGTGAAGGCTGAGCTGCTCACCTCAAGGACTGCTGCTGGCCTCCCTATCCATACCCATCACTCTCCGGTGCCACCCTTATGGTCATGTGGCTCTGCAGCCAGCTGGAGCAGGTGGCCTCTCTGGCTGAAAATTAATCAGGATATTTGGGATAGGATTCTTTTTTGTAAACAAAATACTTTATCTAATCCAGCAGACTTGTGACCATGCCAGAAGTAACACAAGAGAGCTGGTGGAAATGGTGAGTGTGGGGAATGGCGAGCCAGGAGTACTGGCTGTGCAATGTCCGCTTCTCTGACGGTGTTGGGGAAAGTGGACCTGGGCTCCATGGGCCATGTCAGCTTATTTACACTATCAGCTAGAGGACTGGGGCTCCTCAGCAGTTGAGGCTTTGACCACAGTGGCTGCATTTTCAGTACAAATTGTCTTCCACAGGATTCATAAAATTCTGTCTACTGCACCCACATAGTGAATTTGGGATAGTTATGAGTCTTCTGTTTTAGTTTTAGGAGCTTTTTTATAGAGCCAGTAAGTCTGTCTCTCGCCTGCAGTGGTGGTAAATCTGATCATTTGCATCACCCCTAATTTAGCTATAAAATTATTATCATCTTTATGTAATCCAGTCTGCAGTGAAATAATTTAGGTGACATTTAAACATTTTGTGCTTGAAATAATGTCTTCTAATAAGTTTTTAGAATGTTGCAGTGTAGTACACTAGCTGTTAAAAAGATGGCATGATTTCTAAAGTAACTGAGAGGAATATATGATGCTTTTTATTAAACTAGTGTTTTGCCTTACAGTAGTTTCAGCATGAGCTATTTTAAATTCTTGGCTCACATTCCAAGAAGTCACAAGACATTAAAAATAGCAACATTTTAATTCTTTTTGCTCTGTGTGTGAATACAAAGTAGGGTCAACAACCATCACAATTGCACATATGTTTAACTTTTACACGGGTATATGAACCTAAGGACTGATACTTTATGAAAAGCTTCATAGAACTTGACATAAGGAATACATTTTGAGACCTTGGAATAGATGGTTCAGAATATTAATTTTTTGGAACAACTGATGACTCTTTTTCATTATTTTTGTTGGCTTTTTTCCCCCTTAAGGCTTTTATGTATGTCTAGACTAATGTATGAAAAAAGTGCAATCAGTTTTCCTGTAGAATATTAATTGTTATGTTAGTTTAGGTAAATAAAGTAAAGGTTCTAGTTCTGATAAAAGGAGCAGGAGATATGAAGGTCTATTCAGTTCTTGCTGAGAATCCCATGCAAGCCTATAGGAAGGTGTGGAAGTAGATGGCAAAAAGATGATGAAGCAGTCTAGTAACTTGGGATGTCTTTTTTTTATCTCAAGCAGTATCACAACCTGTAGAGCAGAAGACTGTAGATAGCCAAGGGAGACCCTCCCTAGATGGTTGTGGGTAGGCTCACATGCAGGAAGGGGACAGTCAAAAACCAGTCCTGTCTGTGATCTCCAGAGACAAATAAAATCCATCAATCCTCTACCTGTTTGCACTCATGAGCCAAGCTGCTTCACAGTCAGTCAGCTTGTGGGAATGTGCCCATGTGGTACCCTCCATTGGGCTGGAGATTCTGCTGCTCCTGAACCAGCTAAAGGACTGGGTGGATGAAAGGATAGCCCAGAACCTCTGGGCCTCTTGGCTTAGACAGCTGTCCTGCTCTGGGTAGACACAGCTTCCTGCCTGCTCCCTTGGAGATGGCTATGTGATTTCAGTTTTATTCCACTTAAACAGCACCTCCCCTTCTCTGCTCTTTGGGGGCTGCCAAGGTGAGTGATGCTCATGCAGTTGCTGTGTTGGGTCAGGAGTCAACCCTGCAGGACCAGCCTTTCAAGAAACCTGGTAGCTGCACTGAAATTGTTTTTGAAGAGAGACAATACTCAGTCAGTGAAGTGTCGAAGCAAAGCCCCTGATGAGGGAGAAACCATGGTTTATGCACAGTAAGTGCACTTACTCCACTGAACGGTTTACAACTCTTTGCCTAGTCTACCTTGTGGCAATTTTATTTACCTAATGTACAGATCCGAAATAGGCTTTTGAAGCATTTTCCCCAAGTATTTATATTTGGGAAACCTGTCTTTGAAACTCAGAGCACAGCCTACCAGAAAGAATGAGTAGGTGTTTAACAACTTGAAACACACCACTACAGGTTCTTTATCTTTCAGAAGTGGTGACCCATAGTACCCTTTTGATATTACTGCCAAATTTGAAGTGTCCAACTGCTTTCAGCATAGCAGGCACAGCAACTTACAGATCCCCTCTGAACTTACTGAGTGCAAAGTTCTGGGTGCAAAGTGGATTTTGAGGAGCTGGCAGGGGGAACTCATCGAACTTACTGCCTTAGCCGGAAATGAAACAAAGTTTGTGATTTAAATTAGCAGTTAGCAAGGTCTAGGATAAATGTGCAGATGTCAGAGGAGTTGCTATGGTTATCTACTCCTGCATGCTAAAAGCAGGGGTGAGGGGTGGAGGTGGTAGAGGAGAACTAGCTTGCATCTTTAGTTATTCTGTATTAGAAATGACTCTGCTGTTGTTGCTACTGTTTATAAGATTCCTTAACACTTTGAAACTTCCTGCTGTCTGCAAGGTTTTCTTCCAGCAATATGTGTTTGGACTTCACTTGTGTACATTGCAGGGCGGCACAGGAGCTGCTGTCTCCCACCCCCACAGCTAGTTATTGTCACACTGTCCCCTTGGGTATTCTCATGTAATTGTGGGACAAGTTGTGTTTTGGATGGATTAATTTTTCCTTTGCATGTGAGTTTGTGAGGATTTTTTTTTTCTGCCTTCTGGTTCATTGCTGTGCTGTACGAGCAGGAGGAGGAGCTGAAAAAGAGGCAAGGACCACACAGTATAGTAATTGCTGCAGCTCCTACCTCAACAAATAGGAAAATTAAATTTGATTTGGTTATATTAATTATTTGGATGGCTTGAGTGAAAACATGTTATTAACATGTGGAGCAACGTAACCTTAACACTTCTTTCTTCGCAACACAGAATAGGAGACCAGGAATTGATTTCTGTGGGGCAGGGACAGATAGGCTCAGCATAAGGTATGGGTAAAATCACCAGCTGCCCCAAGAACAGCATCTTATTTAAATTACTGGGGTTTAGTATATAATGAAGTTAGAAAGTTTGCAGTTTCTTTGCATGGCTTCGTGGGGGTCCAAAAAAAAAAAAAGGTGTCTACTGTCATTTCCATGTTTTTAAAGGGCTTAAATAATTGTAAGCTAGATGTGAATCAAACTTTCCTGGGGGTAGGAAATGTAGTGCTTTGCTAAAAGGTTGTCGATGAGTGACCTGTTAATGGAAAGTGGAGAAGAAAAACTGTCTTCTAACAGCTGGTTTTGCCTGTAAGCTCATAAATTTTCTAATAGAATTATCCTGGGTTCTAAATCACGGATAGTTGCATATTTCAGCTGCCTTGCTGCCCTTGATCTTTTCATTCTTCAACTTTGCTAGGTTGGTTTCATTAAAGGTTTTACTTCTTTGTTCTTTGCATTTTGATTTTAAAAAGTATTTCTATGTATCCTTTTGGACCTTATGCCATATAAAAAGCTTGAACTTGTGTCTACATGACGACTCCTATTATTTCCAGCCAAAAGTACTTGCTTTTATGTGGAAGTGTTTATCAGATTCTGAGGCAAATTGTGATGGGTCAAAGGGCTTTTGTTAGTGGAGGAAAGAACTTGCTCCTTTTCGTTCTTTTGTTCTGATACTTGAATGTGCATACTTCATAGATTTCCTAATTTCTGCCTATAAAACTTAAATAAATTCTGAAATCTTTGTATAATAAGTTATTGCTGCTCCAGAAGATTTCAGATTCATACTACCAGACTTTGGTCTTATTCCTCTCCCTGTCCGATAATAAATATGATTAAAATCCTAAAGATTGTAGTTATTCAGAGAAATGGAAGCAAAAGAATAAAGATTCAAAAATGAATATGCAAAAGAGACTTGAGATACAAGGAACTGAGAAAAGTCACAGGGTACCTCTATGAGGAACTCGACTAAAAGTGTTTCTTAAAGATAAGGCTGTGTTATGATCGGATACTTTGAAGGAAAATTAGAACCCTTTTCTGCTAAAAATGCACAGCGAAATATGACTGATAGAAATGTTTTCTAAAGCTGCTTTGTGAGCAGTGTGGATCAGGTCCAAGCAACATTTGAGCTGTTTCTGAAACCAGACAAATAGGAATTGTTTATCCTAGAACTAGCCAGACTGTTTCAGAAAACAGTTCAGTCATGTGGGAGCCCAGGGCGTACCCCTGGCCTCCTTGGGGGTCTCAAAACCCCCCTGGCAAGGGTCTCAAAGGCTCCTGAGTGAGACCCTGGTGTCACAGGTGCTGAGTTCTGACCCCTGGGGGAAGTTGTCAGCACAAAGAGAATGGAAACAAGCTACCAAAATTAGTGAAGTGTAAATCAGATTGTTAGAACGTAGATAAATAGGTTTTTTTGAATGTTTATGATAAGGGTCACGTGGCCAAGATGGAGAATTTGGGGGATGGGCACCTTTTCCTCCTTCTTCTCCATGTCATCCATGCTGGGTGACACGTTGGCACTCTTGGATTGGATGGGGTCAGGGCTGGACCATTTAATAAAATTTTATTGTATTGGGAAAATTTTGTAAACATGTAATACGTAATACAAACTATATAGGATAATCCCTGCCTTCACCAGGCAGATTCCACCATGGATGCCAGGCTGAGCAGACCGCTGCTGGCCAGGCAAAAAGTCCCAGAGATAAGAAATAATAAACAATTACTGGAACAAGAAAACACTGTCGCCAGCAATCTCTCTTCCGCTGCTTCAGAGAAAACCAGGGTTTGAACCACCTTCGTGTCCCTCTGGGGTGATCTCGGGGCAAAGGAGAAACCCCAGACTGGGACACAGTCAGAGCAGCATTTGTTTTAAGTCTTAGTTTCCAGAATGACTGTAGAGGGAGAACTTTTTCATCCATGTCTTTTTTGACTGCATCTTTCTTCTCTCCTCCAAATCCCCCCACTCTTCATCACTCTGGAGTAATTGCAGCCATCATGTGCCCATGGAGCTAAACTGAGCCCTGAAACAGTTGGTGTGCTGCATGCCAGCAGCCACCAACAGACTTAAAATGCACTCCCTGTACTAACATTCCTGCTGATGAAGTCTGGTGCTGGAAGGTTTCTGGAAAAGACTTGATTAATATACCTTCATTTTGTTGTTTAGATACTGTATTGATTTGAGCCAGATAATGTCTATTTCTTTTCAGCCTTTAAAAAGTCAATTCAGCACTTCCAAAGGCTTCTCACCAATAAATATTTTTTATCTCTTGTGTTCAAAAGAGAAAAAACCCTTCTTTACTGAACTGGTTGGTTGGTTGGTTTGTTTGTGTTGTTTTAATTCCATTGTAGCTTAGCACAAAGTGGTAGGAAATATATTAATACCATGTTCTTCAAATTGCAGCATTTCTGAAAAGGACAATCACAAAATAGATTTGATTTTTAGTTGCAGACATAATAGGGACTGCTGTATCTGTTAAAAAGGACATTCAGAGGAGAGACATCAGAAGCCTTAGTCTTACTAAGGAAACCAGTTGGCAAAAGGAAACATATTTCTGTCCTTGTGTATCAACAAATATTTGGTCATGTTGTCTTCCTAACCCCACCCACCAATTTATTACTGAAAAATGTTATCGCAACTGGAAGGGAAGACAAGTTGTTAAGTAATTGTTTAAAAAATATTTAGCAAAAGGGTTGTAGGTTTTTACTTCACTGTGTAACCTTTATTTATTTACGAGAATATTAAGTCATTGAAGGCTTATAATCTGTGAATATGCACACACACATGAGACCGAATGTGAACTTCAAGACAGAATTGAAAAAAATAATGGATTTAATAATTGGCTTTCTATCTTTGCAGAGTCTTGTAGCCAAGCTGTAACCTGGTTTTCATTAAAAGGGGTTGGGTATGGTTGTATAGTTCAAGAGTTTTGGACAAATTCCTGTAAGATAACATAGGGGAAAAAACAAGCTTGGCAAGCCCTTTACAATATATGAGGAATTTTTTCATTATGTTACTTAATTGTTTTCTATTTGAGACATTAACCATGTTTTAATATTTTTTTCTTCAATAAGCCAAGGACCTTTGTCATCCATAAGAGCAGCAATCAGGAGATGTAAGTTTACTTTTCCTTTTTGAGAACTATATGTTTTGAGACTGATACATCTTTTCTTTAGTAACTGTTTAACTTGGTATGCGAAAATGAGGTAACTGTGAGTAAGTGAGCAGAAAGATGAGGGGCTGTAATTTCTTTCTCTTTCTTTTTAGACCATCTTTTTGTTTCTTCTTTCCAGTTCCTAACATTTTCTTATTTATGCACTAATGCATCTGTGCACAGATGTGATCCATCACTGAAGAGCTTGGGTTAGATGTGTCCAATTTTTAGTTCATTTGACAGAATAGAAATTGTTTTATTTTAGTAGAAATCTGCAGCAGCTGCTTATTCACTGTACTAGGGACAGAATTAGACTCATGTACTGGGCTTGTTTTGAAAAATAAAAGATTGTTTATGAAGCTTTAATGGAAGTCCAAATTCTTCTTCCCTGGTTTCAGCATTTAAGTCTTTTTCACCTTTCCCTGCTCATGATGTATATTTCCAGGCAGAGAGTTTCTTCAGATACATCTTTCAAGGTATTTTATGCTTTTAGTTTCTTCCCATGACTTTAATTTCGTATTAATGAAACAACTCTCAGGATTCTTCTATGGGAAAAAATAAATTAGTATATTCTCCTGGACCTATTAGTCAGGGACTCATTATTGTGGATTAGATTGGAGGTAGTGAAAGGGCATCACAGAGCAAGTCTGCATGATGCTATTGTTAAAGTACAACACTTTATTTATGCTATTGCTGTCACAGATGGAAACTGGAAAACAGAGAGCACCAGATTATGGAGGGCCTTCTGTGGGTGGAGTCAAAAATTGGTAAGGTACTGTGACTTAGGTGGTCTGAACAAAACTGAGACATCATCTAAGACATCATTAAGCATTTTAGATCTATGTTTTTGAAAATGTAGTAGCAAGGGATTCTTTGTTTTGAGGCATAGTCATGTAAAAATCCAGTCAAGAAGGTGTGGCTCATGTTATTTACTTATATGAATAACTATGATGAAATGTAAGTACCATTTGAATTATTTAGATAATAACCTAGCAAAATAATATCCATGTACATATGTCCTGGTTTAGGGCAAATTTGTAAGAAAATCTCCAAAGGGCCCCCCCAGGAAGCAAACCCAAGTGGCTCCTCCCCCAACCGGTTCAGAAAGAAATTTCCTCACAGAGAAGAAGGAAAAACCTGCATATTCAACAGGCAAAACACTGCCCAGCACAAAAAAACAATACCGAACAATGAAACTTTTTGCTGCTCTGAAGAGATGACAAACTCAAAGTTTGTCATCTGTGGTGTTAGCTCAGCTCAGTCTGTTCTCAGTCCCTTCGGCACTGGAAAATCCACTGCCCAGTCCAGAGCAAGTTCAAATAATTCTAGGGGAAAAAAAGGAAGAAAAGCTTTCCAGGGAACTTTTCTGCTTTAGTGAGTGAAAAACTAACTAAAAGCAAAGGAGAGCTGTTCACCACAGTGGCTGTCCAGGAGAAGAAATGATGGAATTCCTATTTTTATGTTTTGAAAAACAGCCACCTCAGACATTCCACTGCTGCTTCTTCCCCCCACCCCCTTTCACCCTCAAAGCCAGCCTTAAAGGTACAAAACTTATTTCTGAGCTACGGACAAACTGGGATGCAATTCGATATGACAAAGTCACCCCAGTACAACATAGCAAGGCATTGTACATAAAACTAGGGGGTTTTGTACACCAGTACCCAGTGCTGTTAGGATGGACCTATATTACAATGGACACTGAATAATTCCTAACTCCCCTTGCCATTAATCTGAAAAAAGTATGAGATTCACTGGACAAGTGTATTTCCTAAACAGAGTTAGAAATCTGTCTTTCTTAATTCCTGATTTTTTGGGCTCTTACTCTCAAATTTTCAAGAAACATAAGTATGTCCAGGGTTTCAGTTTACCCACCTGTGGACAGTGCTGTATATCACTTTGTTTGATAAGTCTCTCCATTTCTTGTGGCCAGAGAGAAACAGGGTTTATTTTCCTTTGGCACTCTGACCACAACTCCACATAGAAAGACGGTGTGGTTTTCAATTCTTTGACTGATCCATAGGGTTCAGAAAAGTGAGTCCAATGTAATTTGAAGGAAGCAAGCATGTGAACATGAGATCTGCTCAGAAGTAATGTTTTGATCTCAACTCCTAAAAAGTTACCCCAGGGTCTTTAATGGTGGTCTCAGCCCGGACACACCCCTCTTATCCAACTGCCACTGAAATCAGTGAAATTATTTCCATTGATGGCAGCACAAAAAAAATGTGCGCTAAAATGCCAAAGAAAGCAGAAAGAGGCAAGCCAAATGCTCCAGCAGTGAGACAAAGGGGAACGAAAAATGTTTTCACTCGCTTTTTCACTCTTCCAGACCCGGATGTTGTTAGGAAGCAGGGCTACAGAAGCAAGTCTTTTTCTATTCTCTTTCTCTCCTAAGTAAATACATGGCTAAATGAAGGATGCATAACAGCTTATATGCACTCTGAAGCTGTGACTTTCCATTTGGCAGTTTTGCAGCCAGTTTTGGCTGTGTCTTTTGTTTTTCATTTTGTTTGTTTTTGCCTGGGGGCTTCCTAGATTCTTTTGGCTTCCACTTTTTCCCTATCAGATGAATTCCCTGACCTCATTCTCTTCCCCATCTGCACAAATATTTGGGCTGGCGTAATGTAGAGAATGGTGCAGAGACAGGAACATACAGCCCAAGGAAAGGTGTAGGAAGGAATGAAGTGCCTTCTTAAATCATGATTGTCAAATTTGAGTAAAACTACAGGCTTGCTCTAAGGGTGTAATTATGAAGATTTTATTCAGCAGCAATGCCAGCCTCTATGTCTAACAGTTAGATTAGCTGTGAAAAGAGTATAGAGGACTACCCTGGGGATGGGAAGAGGAATCCCTGTTACCCTCTTAGATTTTTTTTTTTTTTTTTTTTTTTTTTTTAATCCGTTCCCTCCTTGAAGTTGCACAAAGAAGCGCTGGAGCCAGGAAACAGGCAGGAAAGAGATTGCTATTGGGGGTGGCATGTTCCTTCCCCTGTGCTGCTGGTGATCTGAGCCCGAGTTGAGCAGGTCCAGGGAGGTAAAGTGAGACAAAAACTCTACAGATGGCAGATTTTTTATCACTGTGAGCTCACCATGGGGTCAAATAAGTGCTAATGTTCATTCAAGGAGAATCAAAAATCTGTTTGGAAGGGGAATTGGACATCACCATCTCTTTAGCTACATTCAGGCATTAAATTAACCTACCTGTAATGTCAATCTGATATTTCCTTGAGGTGCCTGGAAAAAGAACCAGAAAAGGAGCAAGGCCTCCCCCTTGTGCCAAGAAACAATTTGGGAGAAAACAGACATGCATCAACATCTTTTATTCACAACCTTTCCATACAGAAATAGTCTAATCAGATGTTGGGTGAAATGAAGGCTCTTTTTTCTGGTGGCTTGAGAATTATCTGATTGTTTTAGTGTTCCCTGAAGAAGGATCTCTGCAGTCATGTAACACCTTTGATATTTCAACAACTGCAGGCATGGCCTCTTTCAGTTCTTCAAACTGCATTACTTGGCCCAACCTTGAGGCCTTCCTTGAGATAATAAATAACCTTTATTCCTAAGCATCTATATAGTGAAACAAATAGATTCTTAATCTAATAGTCTCTGTATTTCGTAGATTTGAAATAAATGTCTAGCCTGGTTTTAGAAAGCATTGAATGAAGGTGTGTTTTTAAATATTAGCACATGTCTTTGTTGCAGAAAGGCTTGGCCTATCTGAGGCTGTCTTTCCAATCTTTAATGCAAAATTAGACTTGTTTTTAAAACACTCTGCAATGACAAAACTGTTTAGTATTTCATAGAGGTTTGTTAATGGAACCACACAAATATTGTTATACAGTGTATAAACTGTGGGAGTACTCAGTGCTCACAATAGAACCTTACCTCTGAGCAGATCCTTGATAACTTCAGTTTTCTTTGTGTTGCCTTAAAAAGTTGCCTGAAAGACTGCAATTTCTAACCCAGCTCTCTTCCAAAGGCTCAAATCTGCATGTCAGACTTCCGTTACCACCGGTTTGTCTGTAGCATCGAAGTTTATGGGTTTGTGGTATAATGGTTGTTGTATTTATACAACCACGATTATATGACATTTTGATTCCATAGCTTAAAAAACCCCCTGCACCATAATCTGTATGTTTTTCAAATACAAATGACATATTAAGTACACTTGAAAAGTAGGACCCTGAGAAGAGACAGTAGAGGAAAAAATTTGAAACGTAAGTGTGCAGCACAAATAGAATACCCTTTGCCTCCACACCTTTAAAAATAATTGGGAAAAGCCCACTAAACAGTTCTGAGAAATATGTACAAAAGAGGAATCTATAAGTCACTGATCTGCCCTCTGTTTACAGTATGAGATGATAATGAGATGCCTCACTGACTAGCTAATAAAGTGCCTCATTGACACTAACAGAAATTAATAGTGACAATGGTATGAGTTGATTTGATTCCCAGCCGCCGTCCCCCCTCCCACCCCCGGTCAGTAAAGTTATATGAAAAAGTGAGGTTTTTATACACTGAGATTTTTGTCTCTTTCCCCTAGTGAAACTGCTTTGCTTGTTTTAATTCAATATTCCTAAGCATAAGCTTCTGGAAATACTAGTCGTACTCACCCTGAGCATTTCTTATTGTTGAAGTTGTGAAGCTAACTGTTTTCAATTGTCATTGACTCCCTTGATGTAGGAGAGCTTTTTTTCAGTCTTAAAACTTTCTTAATTTGAAATCTGAGGGGAAAATTAATAGTATATTTTTCAAGACAATACACAAAAGGAAAGAAGAATGGACTTAAAGGATCGAAAACCACAAGGCCAGAAAAATAGCTGCAGGCTTTTTTCTTATGTTTTTTTTAAGTCAGGTGTGTACAATATTTAGCAATTCATGTCTTCTTTCATGCACTTTTTAATTTAAATTAATTTCTTTGGAGTAGTGAAGGAATAAAAGCTGTGCAAGTCAGGGACAAGGATTATTTAGAAAGTTTCTATTTTCTTTTCCATAGCATTTGTGGAATGCCTGAGAGCAGAAGATGCAGTAGCTTTTATCTCTGTTTCTACTGTAGATTTAAATCCTCTTAAGAGCTTCCAAAACAAAATATGTTCTAAAAGTGTGGTTGCAAAATAATGTTACAGTCAAAGTAGAGAAGATGTTGACAGAAGAAGGGAAGACCTTTGTCAGTGTCATTAAAAAGTAAATGTTTATATTAATTGTTTGTATATACATAGAAATAATTTGATTTCATTAATGCTTGAGAGATATTTTTTCCAGAAAAATGTGTACATTCTGAAAATATACATATATTAGTCCTTTCAAGAAGACATGCTTATACATATATATAAACTAGTAAAGTTATTTTTATATAAATATTTTAAATATGTTGTTTTCAAGAGAGTTTATTTGTTTACTTGAATTTTGGAGCTTGATGGGTTACTTAGGTACCTCACTGGATGTTTGGGGTTTTTTTTGCCTATGCTAAGAAAGGAAAAAGGTCTTTAAATGGTTTTTAGGTTTTTCCTGTTTAATAACTTTGGTAAATAGAAGCACATTTAGAGTCTCACAGGAAGAAAGAGCTTGTAGAATTTATCCGGAAATTAAGAAATAGTGAAATAAGGTGACAGGTTTATCAATTCAGTTTTACATTCCTCTTTAATTAGCTTTTATTTCTCCTCCCTTTATCATTAGAACTGTGCTATAACCCAAACAGTAGTTGTATTGACTACATTTACCAAAAGAACACTTTTTTCCATCATCTTTGCAAAAGTAATATTGGATTTGATTTGAGTCAGTTTAGGTTTTTTTCCTCTGATGCGTGTATTAGATCAGTGCTGTGTTGAGATCTCTGAAGAAGAAAGTGAAAGCGAGGTGCATATTTACTTAGTTAAACAATTTTTACAGAACTGATTTAGATGTGAAATTATTTGAGGTATGCCTCTTGCTGGGATCAACCTTCCTGCCCATACCTCTGTGGTAGGTAAGAGTATAAATTATGGGATCCCAACTTCTTTGCACCTGTATCAAGTCCTCATTGTAAATTATTATTTTTGGAAGGAAGAAAAAGGACCCAAATAAACCAGAATTTTAAACTAGAAAAAAGCATTCAAAGAGATTTGATTTCACTCTGCTCATTCCCACCGTGTTTCCTTGTTGAGCTGTACTGTGGACATTTCCATGTTCAGTTATATTCTTCATGGTTAATTTATTGCAAGGAAAACTTCAAAATCACCACTGTCAAAATTGGCATGCAACTAGAAATAAAATGTATTTTTATTTTCATTTTTTAGGACACTATGTTGTGAATAGATATTACAGTTATCCCTTTACAACAGTGGCATATGCACTACCCTTGCATGACTAACCCATTTGATCATGACCTCTGGCACTCTGAAGCCTTGTTTATTCTCCTTCACCTCCTCTTTGTCTTCTGTAACCCCTTCTTTTTTTCCTCTAGCACTCATGAATAGTGCACATCCAAAATGCCCTGTCGAAGAGGTATGTCTGACACAACACTCTGCAACTCTTCAATCAAGTATGCTTTGCTGATTTTGGCCAACAATGCTGTGATGTTGCACAATAAGATGCTACCATTTCCTTAAATTGCACTTGCTATGCAAAAAATTTATCACTTGGATAATTTGCTTTTCTCTCTAAAGAAATCCAAATGAAAATGCAATGTGGCCATTGAGAAAAATTATTTGAATGTAAATAAGGCAAAAACCAGAAAAATTAAGATTTGCTTATTTTATGTAACTTAAAACTCATGGTTAGAAAATAAAAATGTTTCTGGCTCTTAATCCACAAATGATTTAAACTTCAAGAAGTATCTAGTTGAGAACATGTAGTTATTGTTTGGGGTTTTTTTTACATGAAGGAAGGTGAAATATCTTTTTGGGTTCTGTGCCTTAGTACCTTCCCCTTCTATAAAACAAGCAGAGACATTAAATAAGATTAAAGAACACATCTCAGAAATTATCCATCAAAAGGAAAAGCTGCTATGTTTAACACTTCTTTTTGTTTAATTCATGTATCATTTTAAAGAAAGGAAAAGAAGTTTCATCTCTAGGGTCCCCACAATGCAGAATATAGGAAGGTGTGGGAATGAAGAAGACAGGACAGGACCATCTCTCTTGGTGGTAACTTGGACATAGAGAGACTTAAAATGATTATGAAACTCCACTCTGAATATTTTAAAAGACTTCTCATACTTAATACAAATAGTGTTGTTTTAAACTTGGCTCATTTTATAATCTGGGATTTAGGATGAAAGGCTCTATTTTCTGCATTTCATTGGTAGTGGATTGGTAAGGGCTATTATCCTCACATTGTTGTGACAGTATATTTTAACCTCTTGAAAACTTTTGTTTCTTTTCTTTGTATAGCTTCTCGGACCTCTAGCCATAGTGATCAACAGAGGGATAGAAGGTATGATGCTGTTATTTATATTGCACATAGGTGTTACTGTAAAACTTGATAGATTGTGTCACAGTATTGCTTTTTATGCCTTTCTCCTCTAGTTTATTTTTTTCCTTCTCTTTCTCCTTAGTATGTTTAGAGTAGACTTGGAAAAAAAATGAAATGCTTTGATTTTTAAGCACAATAGATTAAGAGTTTGAGGAATTCTCTCATTAATTTCTGTATGTGTCCTCAAAAAGGGAATACAACTAACCATCAAACCTCTGCAGAACTGTTTTATTTTACTAACATGTATGTGCGGGATCACTTCACAATGAAAATAAGGACACTTTCAAGCCTTCTTTCAGTTTCTCAAAGGTTATTGAGAAAGGAGGTCACCAACCTGGATGGCTGGTGAACTGAGTCTACCAGTATTGTAGATGTGAGAAACTGTACCCTTATTTTTATAAATTGTTTTTTAAATGGTTTTAGAATTTATTCTTCTGAAGCTTTTTTTCTTTCTTTTTTTTTCTTTCTTTTAGCAGACAGAAGCTTCTGTAGCAAATGCTTTGTCTATTCACCGTAGTCCCTTTCAAAGTGAAAGTTTAGTGAGATTTTGGGTGGATCAATGATGCTGCAGGGACCATGGCCTGGGAGCATGGGCCACCCCTGCAGCTGATGCTCTGAAAGAGCTGTTAAAGTGATAAACCAGGGGTGCTACCTGTGGGTCCTTTACTCTCACAGAAGTCTCTGTAGTCCTGGGTTATGGAAGCAAATAGCCCGTGTCCCAGAGGCCTTGTGAGGCTTGCTCTGCCCCACTTTAGCACCCTGGAAGGTTTCCCTTGGGGTCCGAGGATACACAAGTTTTTAGGTATCTAGCCAAGAAGCAGTTTTAACTACCCTACTGTTTTCAGATTGTAGCTGGCTAAAGGCAAGCATATGATTAGTTCTCATAATCCTGTGAAGACTAAGACTTCTGCCATCTAATTGAGTTACACTTATGTTTAATTACTTTGAGCATTTAAATTACTTCACTGAAGCCAATAAACTTACTTTTTGGCTAAGAGATTTAATTAGGAGCTTTGAATGGAAGCTTAAGTGTTTGTTAGAAAGGTCAGGTAAGTTTCTTTTAAATCATGGAGAGACACCTTTAGTTAAATCAAAAAAACTCTGAGCTACTTTTATTTCCTGTACTGAGAAAACCTTGGTCTGTTATACTTAAAAGAACTATTTGTAAATGTTTTAGGTAATTATTCCCCTTTGCCTCCATTTCCAGGCGTCCTGAAATTACAATAGTTGCTGCTGAACCCCTCCGACCATCCTCCTGGTTTCCAGGTGCAAGTCCTGTCACTCCTCAAGGATTGGGATTCCTTTCTGCTTCATCTCATGCTCAGTGGAGGAGAAATGAACATCTTCCAGCTGAGGTGAGTGTGAATTTACATGAGGTATTGTTTGATTAACAAACATAGAAAGCTCATTAGGAACAGTTTTTGCTTGCTCAGACTTTCATCACATTGAGTAGAAGATTACAACAGTGTTCTTTTCCTCTGTATCTGTTAGTTTAGTATTTTTTTAATTAATATGCCAATTTTTTTAAGCATCATATCGGGATGTACCTTAATATTTATCTCTGTTTTGTAGCTTCCACCATCATATGAGCAGGTGATAAAAGAAATCAATCAAGTGCAAGTCAATACAACAAATAACAATAATGCTGCTGCTTCTAGACAAACCACTACTTCTGCAACACAAACTGACTTTCCAGAGGAGCTAATCAGCCATTTGCCAGGAAGTAATGTAAAAACTAGTGTGTCTACACACTGGGAATCAGACTGTCAAGGTGAGGCTGGTTTGAATTTCTCTGTGGTGAAAACCTTACTCTGTCTCCTGAAGATGCACTTTATTTTTGGCCTGTGCAGGATTTAATATGAATAACAGTTAAATTTCTGTGAATTATTGCTACTATAAATTTCTGTAAAAATCCTTTCTTCTGAAAAGCTACTATTGCATTCAGAGTATCATTAAATCTTGAAAGTTTTCTTCAGCTCAGCCAAAATGACAGTCAGAACTTTGGGGTCAGAGGAGCTCAGATACCTTACCAAAAAACAGCAGCACTGCATACATTCTGACTGAAAAGCATGCAAACCAAGCTGGGGAAGCTACTGTACTCTTCTTTGGTCTGGGTTTTGTTTGCATGCTCCTCAATACGGCAAATTATCAGGAGGTTTTGAGCTCAACTTGTAGATATGCATTTCAGCAATCTTCAGCTAAAATTTGTATATTTTTCCATTAATCTTTTTAGGAACAGAACTGTATTTTTACAAGCACCAGTGGATTTCTCAATGAAAGCCATACCTGATGTCTGTCAAAAAACAACACAAATTAAATATTCTGGAATGGATAAGTAAAACCTTTTATTTTCTGTTAGCAGGGCAGAGTCCTCTTAGACCTCCTAGGCCTCCTGCATCTCTTCAGGGTAACTCTCCTGCCAAATATGAGAATCCTTTAATGATCTTTGAAAATCATGGAAGTCAGAGGTGCCAAGTAAATCCCAGTGCTGTGATACGTCCTGTGCCAAAGCCAAGATCAAGAAGCAATCTCAGACCTGTGGTCAAAAGTACTGAAAGTAAGACAGACAATGAAGAAGAAGTGAACCAGTCTACTGCAAAACAGCAGCAACCTCCAATTCAGCAGTCACCTCTTCTAGATGAAGACAGCTTACTAGACAAGCATATGGTGATACACAGCATGAGTACAGAAAGCAGCCAAAACAATTTTGTTTCAAGGATCAAAGTTTTTGAATCCCAAGGCATTAATAATACTTCAGGATCATCCAAAAAGCCAGAAATTGCCCCCCGTTCATTTGTCCCAAGATCTGTTGCTACAAAGAAGCCCGTGATTGCTCCAAAGCCAGGGGTAGACAGAATTTCAGAAGAGTGGGATACATGGACTGAAAGCAAATCAATACCTTTCAAAGAATTGCAGCCTCAGCCTGAAATAGTTGGGAGCAGTGTTATAACCAAACCTGAACTGCCTAAGAAACCAAAACCCAGCCTTGTCAAAAGTAGCAATAGTGATGTTCTTGATGCAAGGAGTGGATCAGTTGCAGAAAACAGCAATGGACAGAAGAGATTTCCTGTTCCTGCTCCAAGGCCTCTTGTTCCTAAAAAGTCATGTTACTCAGAAGATCTTTCCCTTTCTTTGGCCTCCCTAAAACCAGTTGCTGCTCCTCCACAGCCTTCTCTATCTGCCCAAGAAAAAGTTTTAACATCTCTGGGGGAATTGTCCCCTGCAGGCAACTCCTCAGCACCTGCTTTGCAAAATAAACTAGATGTGGAAGGAGATCTGATCAGTTTTGATGATGATGTTTTGCCGCTAAATCCAGTTTCTGTAGTTAAAGATGGCATCAGTTCTGAAGCTACAGCAGGTAAAAAGAAAAAAAAAATTAAACTGTCACTATGGCTATTCTTTGCAGGTGTATCCTGTGTGAATTACATCTACTTGTCTTGTTGGGGTTTGTATGTGTGTAAGGAACTTTCGTTTTTCTATTGTGTCAAGATCATTATCAAATTACATGGATTTTGAGACACAGGAGGTTTCAAGACTAGATAAATCTCAGAACTTGTTTGCTGGATATATTACATGATTACTAAAATAATGATAAAAGACTTGATGTTATATGCTACTTGTCACTTCCAGAATGTGTCCCAGTTGTCTCTGGGAACTTGGGACAACTTATCTCTCACCGTCTAATGTGACTAATTTATTTGCATGCCTTAAGTTCAGTAGTGGAAACTAGTCATCTGAAGGAGCAGTGTTTGTGGCATATAGGAGCACTCACGATCCAACATACTGGGGTGGTCTGTCCATCTCACCAATGCCTATTTATTTTCTCTCTCCTGTCTGTCTTGTCATGTGACTGCATTCTGGTAACACAACTACAGCTTCAGGGGTTTCTTAATAAATGAAAATAATTATTTCATGTGGACAGATCGATTACTAGAACTACATTCGTTTCATAAGCCTTGTTTGATACTATTAGACAATTTTTTTTAGTCCTGTTTTAAGTAGTTTAAAACACAGGTGGGTGTTGGGCTGTGATTACATTTTATAGCATAGGTTTTGCCCTCTTAATATTCCAGACGTCTGGTTTAGTTCACCAGCCCCACTACAATCCAGGGATAATTCTGTTTTAAAGCAGAGGGTGTGACGTACAAAATGCTTATTTAAGGAACTAGCTGTGATTTTAGTTTTTTTTTTAAACCTCACCTATTGGGTTTGTGTGGCCAGATTTTAGTATTGGGAAATCTACTGTTGGGAGGGGGTGGCTTTTCTGAGAAGCTTCCACAACCTTCCCCCATGTCCGACAGAGTAGGAGAGATCCCATGTTGAAATAGGGTAAGAGTGTGGGAAGTCGTCCTGTGATGAGAAGGGAGCAGTAGAGACAATGTATAATAAACTGACCACAGCCCCTGTTTTCAGCCCCCTGTGCTGCTTCAGGCAGGGGGTTATGGCCACTGCAGGCGGCCATAACAGGACTAGGCCAGCCAGGGAGTCTGTTGCAGAATAAATAGAGAGGTGGGAACAATGGAGTTGCCAAAACCAAAAGACTTCTAATGTAAAAATGACAAATGTAGAAACCGCATGGTACAAAGGCAACCTCCAAATACATCGAAACTTGGAAAGCATGGAGATATACATATGGGTTGGAGGATACAGGATCTAATCAATAACGAGGATAAGGAACAGAGCCGTATGTAGCTGACAGCCAGCATACCATATATGAAAACCAAGAGCAACAGCTTATTTGTAATAAACTGGTTAACATACTAGTTCCCATGAGGCAGCTCTTTGTTGTCTCGCCACAACATAAAAGGATGTCCTTCCTCTTAGCTAGGTGTCTCCCAGGTTTGAAGCTGAAGTTCTCTACATCTGCAGGTGAAGCCACCTCCCTGTCCACCTCAGTTTCCACAGGAGGTGAGAAAATTGCAAGTTGAAGACTTGCAATTGAAGTTGAGACTGGAAAGAGGGGAGAGGTGAGAGTAGATGTTTTTAAGATTTGGATGTATTTTTCATTATCATTCTCTGATCTGATTGCTAATAAAGTCAAGTAATGTTTCTCCAAGTTAAGTCTGTTTGTCCATGATGGTAGCTGGTGAATGGTCTCTCCCTGCTCTTATCTCTGCCCAAGAGCATTTTGTTACATTTTCTCTCCCTGTTCTTTGTAGTGGAGTGATAGAGTAGCTTTGGGGGTCACATGTCATCCAGCCAGGATTGACCCACCACACATCATTTGTCACCTTAACTTTAACAAAAGAGAAATGTAGATGCTGTGTAGTTGTCACAGTAAATTAATATTAATGATGGTTAACAAATGAAATTTCTTCACGGTTCGTGAATTATACTGTCACATGAACTTCCAATTTGTTATCTCCTCTGTATTGTCATAAAAGCTCCAAGGTAGATGTAGAAAGTTCCCTTAAAGTTTTAAATTGCTAAGATTAGTACATACAGACATACAGTTCTCAGGGGAGCTTATAAAAGTAGTGAAAATAAGACCACTAAAGATCCTGCAGGAAAGGTGATTATTTCAACATGGATGCAAGTCTATTTTTTCTTGGGCTGACAGATTCCAGGAACACTGCAAAAATATCACTAAAACTGAAAGGAAGCAGGAGTACAGGGTGACTGGAGAGGTGTTTTGTATTTACATCAAGGAAATGTATGACTGATGGTGTCTAGGTGGGAACAGAGGCATGATCATCGTGTCTGGAGACTAGGGTCATGGAATAGGTACTATACATGTGGATGGTTTTAGAAGAAAAGCTGATTAGGGTAAAACTTCTGTCATTTCAGTAATTTTATTTTGATTAATAAATGTAACAAATAGAAGGAAAATGTACCTGTTCTGATTACTAGGCAAGAAAAAAGAATATTTACATTTTGAAAATGCATAAAAAAGTAATGTTTTAGCTATGCACACTATAAGACAGACTTGCCTCCAACCTTGAAAAATTCTCTAACATTATTAATTCTTCCTTTAAATCGGAGGTCGAGTGATCACAAATTAAAATCACCTGAGAAAAACAGCTTTCATGATGAAGTGATAAGTGTCATTCTTACTCTTTCTGGTTGGTGCCCCAGGTGTCATTCTACATTTAATTAAAAAGAAAATGCTTTCTATCCTCATGGTTAAAGAGGAATTATTCATATAATAGTTTCCTGACTTCTTAAGTCATCTTAAGATGCCCGTGATTTTCTTCATTCAATAAAATGTCATCTGCACTGCAATCACTTCTTGCCTACTAAAGAGAAAAAGGTATGGCAGTATTACGACTTTATTATACTGTAAAATTAGGACTAATTCCAGATTTTTGCTGACATTTTTGAGTTCAAGATCATATCCTGTACCCTGAATAACTAATACTGTGCAATGTCTTGACAGAGTGTCTGCAAGAACAACACTGGCTCTGAAAATGAGGCAACACAGAGCACTGACACTAGCTATTTCTCACATTCCCATAGGAACAGCTTAGGATTTGCAAGATGAACCCGTGGTAAAATGTTTTGCGAAGGCAGGAAGAGAATCTCTAACCTTGCTCTCAGTTCCCCAGACCTTTGCATTTCTAACATATTTGTCACTGTCATTACTTTGCAAAATGACAGTGATCTGCTTGTTGTTATGACAACCCTAGAAAAGCAAGAAGGCTTTTATGCAGTGGCATTGGAAACCAAGCACCAACATCTTGTTTGTCAAAGAGCAGCATTACATCACATATTGCAATGTTACCAGAGCTTCATTTTGTCTGGTACACCACAGGTGCATTAGGCCAATGTAAACAGAGATGGAGGGATCAATCCCTACTGCTGATGACTCCTGCTGTGAATGGGGGAGGGGGAAGTATTCAGTGGATGATGAGGAGGGTGCAGAAGGAAGAAGTTGAAGTGAGCATATGAATGAAAAGATGAAACAGGCAAAATAAAGTTCAGAGTCTCTAGAGTGATTTAATTGATTGATGTAAGACATCAGCTTCCTCTAGCAGAAGGCTACTATCTCCACAGTAAGTGAAAGATATTTGAATACTGTGTATGTGCTAATATCAACAGTGTTGGCAACAAACCAATTTAGTTTCACCAGTCTAAATGTCAGTGTTCAACCAGTAGTTCAACTACCAAAACTAGCTGAATGATTTGTTTACCTCAAGCAATCCCTTGAGTTTTGTCAGTGTTTGACAGCATCTCCAGCAGCATAGCTGTTAGTTGAGTGAATTTACCCTTATCTGGACATCAATAATTTTATTCTTGTCCAACCTATATGTAGGGGAATCAAATACAGACTCTGGATACTGAGATTTCTTTTTAAGGTTTCAGCATCCACTCAGAGTTGAAGTCTAAAGGAGCTTTGGAAGCTGCAAAATTCAGAGGTGAATTGTGACAGTATCTCGCATCCAGCTCATGATGCTGGCCCAGGGAAAGTGCCAGGAAGGAGAAGTCAGGAATGACAAATCTGTAGAACTGTTTTGTCATCAACTGAAACAGTTTTAAGTGCTATAATTTTTGACTCTAAGGCTAATGTTCACAGCCATTTCTATCCTAATGAAATTACTTCTATTTAAGTCAGTGATTTAAATGTGGAGGCTTCTGCTTGGGACTCTACACCTGTCGGGGGTGAGGGTAGTACCCAACAATACTTTTTAGGGTTCCTCTGATATTAGGGCTATTGTGGCAAAATAAAAGAAGAGTGGTGTGACAACCACGATTTGCAACATAAAATACTTTAGTAATAGTGAAATCAAATGTGGGACAAGGCCCAAAAACCAAACACTAACCAGAATAGGAGTCAGTGGTCAAAGACAAAGATGGAGGGAGGTCCGGGATGTAAATGTGGGGCAGGAAAGGGGATGGAGTCAAGGTTAGGATCCAGTGGGTATAGGGGAAAGTGGTGCAGAGGTGGAGTAAGGGAAGGTAGGGTCCAATGAAGTAGGCTGGGTGGGACACTGCATCAGACGAGGGCAAATGGGCACACAAAGAAGGAAGAATATTCTAGGGGCAAGGAGACAACTCATATTTTGATATATTAATGACGTTCAGGTTGAACAGGTCAGGCCATCTACTGCAATTCTTAATTGTCTTATCTGTCTGTCTGTTTAACTACTTTATCATAGTATAAAGGTTCATTTCTGTCTCTGCTGAGAAAAAAATCCAACCAAAACATACTTAAAATACAGATATCCTTTGTTTGTCGAGAAACAACAAAATGCTTATTTTAAGGAAAATATTTATAAATGCCCCCTTTTTTTTTGCTGAAAGCATGTGATTCTTGCCAGAAAGTAGTGAAACAGGGGATTTAAGGGTTAAATAGAATGAGGAGTAGAACATATGTTTTCAGTTACTGTGTGCTTATAAGGAAAAGAATGTACAACAAGAGACCCCTGATGTATAGGTATCAGTTACTGTGTGCTTATAAGGAAAAGGAATGCACGATAAGAAGACCCCTGATGTATAAGGAAAGGGGCCCCTCTTTGTAAAAGTGCAAAGTCTGCAAAATATCACGACCAAGAGGCTAAAAGCGCATGCGTGAAAAGACAAGGTGAAAAGTTCAACTAGTGAGGAAGACTGTTACTTCATCATTTTCCGCCCACAGACTCATTTGAAGACCACCGACTCAATTAACTACGCAGCCGCAATGAATATGCAACTAATCTCCATATGAAGCGGGAAACAGGCGGGGCAGATAATCAATATGTATAGGCGATTTAGAATATGCATGGACTTCCTAGATAAATAGAAGGTTAGAAGCATGAACGGTACGCAGGATTTGGGAGAATGCTCTCCCCCTGCGTCCAGCGCTGAATAAAATACGTACCTACTCCACAACTTTACAGGTTGTGAAGTTTATTTTCCGCGCTTCATTTGGCACCCCAGATGGGACCTTCCTGTCTGCCTGCGGGATCGAGCTGAGGGCCGGACGACTCCACGGCGCGCCCCGGGATTTCCTGGAGGAGACGCCGACCCCGGCTCGCTTACTGCAGCGACAGAAAGGACCACTGGCTGGCGGATGAAACGGTACGTATTAATTCTGGGGGGTTTGTAAGACATATGCACGTGTGATTGGAGGGCTGTTGATAAATCGCAGGAGACGTCCTGCGTACAACAAAGTCCCTGTGGAGGTCAGGCTTGCAAGCAGCGGGCCGGTGGAGTTACCGGCAGAGGGACACCGGTAGGGCCACTCCATTCCCTTAACCTCCGGGTCGAGAAGGGAGGAGGGGGGCCGGTGAAGGAATTCGCTGACTGATAGAGCAGCCGCGGAGCGACCCTAGAACGCGGGTCGAGTGGATTCCTGTTCCCAGGTGGTGTGTGTGTTGGAGTCCGGACATTGCGAGTGAGGTGAGTGACTGAGTGAGACGTACCCAGGAGGGGAGTAAGTGTGGGGTATTCTTTTCAGAAAGGCAGAATTGTGTAATGTGCGGCGTGATGCGAGCGGGACTGTAGCTGTGCTGAGAATATAATGATTGTTGGTAGAAAGTATGAATAATAAGTGTGCTGTGTTTGTACAAGAGTGAGCGTGCCGTGTTGGTGCATTGTGTGCTTCGTTTGCGTACTGAGAAGAGTGAAAAAGGGGGTCCGCTTTTCAATGGTTTGGGCGTGATCCTTGGGAGTTTGTGAACCTAATAGACTGCCAGATAGAGAGAGGAAACAAATTGACTGATCTAGCAGTTGGTATTGTGTGTGGGAAGGAGATTGGAAAGAAATTTTAAAGTTCAGTAAGGTGTAGCTTAGGTGTAAAGTGGGCAGGGGACGAAAAGAGAAGAATGGGATCTACACAGAGCACAGAAGTCCCTAAAGCCAGCCCTTTAGGGTGTATTATAGCACATTGGAAAGAAGTTGCAGGAACTGGCGGCACTGAAAATAAATCCACCCTAATTAAATATTGTAGCCAGTGGTGGCCACTGTACAGACTAGACCACGGACTAAGGTGGCCACCTACCGGGACTTTAGATTATGATACTCTGTTGCAACTAATGTTGTTTTTAAGAAGAGAGGGCAAATGGAGTGAGGTTTCCTATTGTGACATGTTCTTCTCTCTCCGAAACCACCCTGAATGGCAGAGAGACTGTGGGATTAAGGCACCCTCTGACCCTTTAGTTCTAGCCCTTGAGAAGGAAAGGAAAGCAAATAAAGGGAAACTTGAAAGGTGTTGTTCAGCATGTGATATAGGTGAGCGGTGTACCAGATTAGACAAAATGCACAATTTGGATATGCAGGAACAGGGTATGAGTGACCTATTCAAATCTCCTCCTCGAGCTCGGAGAGAGGGAGAGGATGATTCAGAAGAACTACCTGGTCTAGCCCATTCTCCTCCCAGAAGCCCTGTGTCTTCTAGGACGAGAAATAAGGTGCTACAATTCCCTTTGAGAGAGGCTGTGGGACCAGAAGGAGGGAGGGTTCTAGCAAAAATACCCTTTTCTACTATTGATATAGAAGCATGGGAAAAAGTTGCTAAAAACTACCGTAGTGACCCAATAACTACAGCAAAGCGTTTGCGGTATATTATAAAACAACATAATCCAGATTGGTCTGATATGCAATTATTGCTGGATGCATTAACTGAAACAGAAAAGCAATTAATCCTGAAAACAGCAGGAGATCTAGCAGAGGATTATTATAAAGCCCAGCAATTGGATACAAAGGACTATTTTCCCCTCCAGAATCCACAGTGGGATCCAAACAGGACAGCAGAAATGCAGAAGTTAGAAAGCTACCAAGAATGGATAGCAAAAGGGATGGAACGGGCAATACCTAAAACTATAAATTGGTCAGCACTATATGCTGTTAAACAAGGTCCCTCTGAAACACCATCTGAATTTTTGGATCGATTAAGGGATGCAATGCGCCGCAATACATCTCTGGACCCTGGAGCAGAGGTGGGGATTCAACAACTAGTGAATTTATTTTTGGGTCAATCTACGGGGGATATTAGGCGTAAGCTTCAAAAATAAGAGGGCCCGAGGCAAGAAATCTAGAGAATTTACTAGATGAGGCGTGGAGAGTATTTAGCAATAGAGAAGAGGGATATAAGCAGAATGTGAGGAAATTGGTGGCAGTGGTGAGAGAAGAGAGAGGAGGACAAAGTCGTGGGCAAGGTCGACGAGGGGGACAAGGGGGCCCACCTCGGTTGGGTAAAGATCAGTGTGCGTTTTGTAAAGAGTTTGGGCATTGGAAGAATGAATGCCCTAAACGGAGGAGAGACAAGAAAAAAGACGTGATTGCATATGCAAAAGGAAACTGAAGGGGACCGGGAGATCGACCCCCAGCAGATCCCCTGGTTATAACAATGGAACTGGGGGAGGAGGGAAAGGAAGTAGAGTTTGTAATTGATACAGGAGCAACATATTCAGTATTGAATAAGGCCCTGGTGCCTGTGGGAAAAGATTATGTTACAGTACAAGGAGCCACTGGCCAGTCTGAAAAGGCTTATTTTTGTAGACCTCTAAAATATAAATTTGGGAAACAATGGGGCACTCATAAGTTTTTATACATGCCAAATTCCCCAAAGGCGCTCCTGGGAAGAGACTTATTGGAACAATTACAAGCGACCATTGTATTTAAGAATGGGGAGATTACTTTGGAGGTAAATGATGAACAATATATAGAAGTATTGAGTTTAATATTGACAATCATTGAAATTAAAGAAGAAATTAGAGAAGAAATAATTAGTCAGGTGTTCCCCGGAGTATGGGCTTCCAATGTGCCAGGGAGAGCGAAAAACACACCTCCTATAATAATTAAACTTAAAGAAGGGAAACAACCAGTTAGGATCAAGCAGTATCCTTTGAGAAAAGAAGACAGGGAAGGAATTAGGCCAGTGATTGAGAACTTCTTACAACTAGGATTACTAAAAGAATGCCAATCTGATTTTAATACTCCTATTTTACCCGTTCGGAAACCTGATGGGTCATACATGGTGGTGCAAGATTTGCGAGCTGTTAATAAGATAACTGAAAATCTTTATCCAGTAGTGGCAAACCCATATACTTTATTAACATGCTTAACACCAGAGTTTACTTGGTTTACTGTTTTAGACCTAAAAGATGCCTTCTTTTGCCTCCCTCTCCATGAAGCCAGTCAGAAAATTTTTGCATTTGAATGGGAAAATCCTAAAACTGGACGGAGAACTCAACTCACATGGACAGTACTTCCCCAAGGGTTTAAAAATTCTCCTACTTTGTTTGGAGAGCAGCTTGCCAAGGACTTAGAGGCTTGGGAGGCCCCCCCAGAAGAAGGAAGGCTGCTGCAGTACGTAGATGATCTTTTAATAGCCACTAAGACGGAAGAAGCATGTGTGGCCTGGACGGTGAGTCTCTTAAACTTTTTGGGACTCCAGGGGTATAGAGTATCAAAGAAAAAGGCTCAGGTGGTGAAGCAGAAGGTTATCTACCTGGGGTACGAAGTTAGTGCTGGACAACGGACCTTGGGGCAAAATCGTGAAGAAACAATATGCCAAACTCCACAACCCCAGACAATAAAGGAACTGCGAACCTTTTTAGGGATGACAGGGTGGTGTAGGTTGTGGATCTACAACTATGGGTTGCTTGTTAAACCTTTGTACACGCTTATGGCAAATGGCAGCAAAGATCTCAAGTGGACTAAAGAAGCCACCCAAGCCTTTCGTCGATTAAAGGATGCTCTTATGTCAGCCCCAGCCCTAGGACTTCCTGATGTAAGTAAACCATGCTTTTTGTTCTCCCATGAGAAACAGGGGATTGCCCTGGGAATACTAGCACAGAACCTAGGGCCATACCGAAGGGCAGTTGCTTACTTCTCTAAACAGCTGGATGCAACAGCCAAAGGATGGCCAGGGTGCCTCAGAGCGGTGGCAGCTGTTGTGATGAATATTCAAGAGGCACGCAAATTCACCCTGGGCCAGAAAATGACTATATTAGTGTCTCACACAGTATCTGCAGTATTAGAGGTAAAAGGGGGGCACTGGCTTTCCCCCACAAAGGTTCTTAAAATACCAAGCTATTATGGTGGAACAAGATGATGTGGAAATAGTGGTGACTAATATTGTCAACCCAGCTTCTTTTCTCAGTGGAAATCAAGGAGAACCAGTACACCACGATTGTCTGGAGACTATCGAAGCCACCTACTCCAGCCGACCAGACTTGAAGGACACCCCTTTTGACGATGCAGAAACCTGGTTTACTGATGGAAGCAGCTACGTCATCAGTGGGAAGCGATATGCTGAGTATGCAGTTACCACCAGTAAAGAGGTACTGGAATCTGGACCTTCGCCAATAGATACCTCTGCTCAGAAGGCCGAGATAGTTGCCCTGATTCGTGCCTTGGAAATGGCAAAAGGGAAAAGAATAAATATATATACAGACTCAAGATATGCATTTGGGGTTGTGCACGCACATGGAGCTATCTGGAAAGAGAGAGGACTGTTAAATTCACAAGGAAAGAACATAAAACATGCACAAGAAATAATGCGATTATTGGAAGCAGTCCAGATGCCTGAGAAGGTAGCAATTATGCACATTAGAGCACACCAGAAGGTGAGCTCAGAATTGGAAGAAGGAAATGAGCTGGCGGACAGAGAGGCAAAAGAGGCAGCAAAGGGTGAGATAATAATTGAGGCAACCTTAATTCCAGATGGACAGATATCCCTTGAAGGTAAGCCGATATATGATAAAAAGGATAAGGAATTAATTGAGGATCAGAAAGGAACATATAATGAGGAAGGATGGGCTGTCACTACAGAAGGGAGGCTGGTTGTCCCCTCCCACATACTATGGTCCCTAGTTAAAAAGGAACATCAGAAAACACACTGGGGAGCAGATGCTCTATATACCCATCTAATTGAAAAGATTACTGCCAGAAATTTATATGCTATTGTTACCCAGGTTACTCGGCAGTGTGACCTTTGCCTCCAGACTAATCCTAAGAATACCCCTAAACCAAAACTTGGTCAAATTGAAAGAGGACAGGGGCCTGGGCAGCCGTGGCAAATTGATTTTTCAGAACTTCCAAGAAAAGGGGGGTATAGATACTTATTGGTGATGACAGATACCTTTTCAGGGTGGCCAGAAGCCTTCCCAACTAGAACTGCCAAAGCCCGGGAGGTAACTAGAGTGCTGTTACAAGAAATAATACCACGCTTTGGAGTTCCAGCCACTATATCCTCAGACAGAGGACCACACTTTATTTCAAAAATAGTGCAACAAATTAGTCGCCACTTGGGCATAAATTGGGAACTTCACACCCCTTATCATCCTCAGTCAAGTGGCCAAGTAGAAAAAATGAATCATTTAATTAAACAGCAAATTGTGAGGTTAGGACAAGAAGTTAATTTGCCCTGGCCCCAATCACTCCCATTGGCATTGATGAGAATTCAAACTAAGCCAAGGACTAAAGAAAAGTTAAGTCCCCTTGAAATGCTTTACGGGAGGCCATATGGAGTGCAAAAGGGAAATTCTACCCAAGTCGGAGAGGAGACATTGGCCACCTATATGGTGGCTTTGAGCAAACAGCTCAGAAAAATTGAAAAACATGTGGCTGGAACTCGGGGCAGAGGTCTGGATGGACCAGTGCATAATATACAGCCTGGAGATTATGTATATGTTAAGTCTTTTACAGAAAAAACCCTTGAACCACAGTGGGAAGGACCATTCCAGGTGCTACTTACTACCTTCACTGCAATTAAGATCAAGGAACAGAGCGCTTGGATCCACCATTCTCGGGTGAAGAAAGCTCCAGAAGCTCCTTGGAAAGTAATATCTGGTGATAACAGACTAAAGCTCAAGTTTACACGAACAAAATGAGCATATTACAGTTAAGGGTGTTTGGTGATTCAGGATGTAGAAATGTAATTGTTTTGTTTGTAAATATAATTATATTCCAAGAATTGGAAAGTACCTTTAGCCAGAGTGATGTTGAATGGCCTTGGTCCCAGGCTTTTGTCCGGTCTACCGGATATATGGGGAAGGTACAAAATTTGAACCTGTCAACTGTAGTCATGCATGGAAACCAGGTATATGAAAAGCACGAGTGGCAGAAACAAGGGTTGTGGTCACTTCAAGGGACTGTGGGAGAGACCATCAGAGTAGGATGTCGAATGATTAATGGAACTAACCATGAGAAACCAACTAAAATCAGTGTCTCATCTCCCCCTGCAGGCGGACATAATGAGATTTGTAAACAACACAGTGGGCCACATTGTTGGTATAATTTTACATTAGATAGGACTGTTGAGGTGGTATGCCTTTGGGCTTATAGAGATCTTGGGCTCTCATTTAAATTTAGAATAAATACCATAACTGAACCTGTTCTGGTTCAGACTCAGAGTAACTTAAACTTATGATTTATGAGGTAGGCCCATATATAGTGAGAAATACAGGACAACAGCAATTATTATTCAATCCAGAATGGTCTCTCAAGCGTGTTGAATTGCTAATACAAACCAATATTTCAGAGATTCAACCAGCCTGTTCCCCCTTCCTAAAACCATCCCTAGAAGGGTGGACAAAATGGTTACAGAAGCAAGTATACCTTAGGAATAGGATGTGAAGAGATCTAACGGGAATGTTTGGAACAGGGTTAGGAATATTGAATGGAATTGACTCTGAAATACTAGCAAATAAGTTAACAACTGCAACAAATGATTTGACAAAACTGAGGCAACCTCTACAATCATCCTTATTGGCATTAGGAAATAGCCAGTGGCAGGTTTCAAAGGTGTTACCAAACTGGGAAAAGGCTGAGGACCAGGACCATAAGTTAATAATAGACGCACTTAGCACGGTTCAAGATAATGTGTCTTTAGCTTTCAGTTATGTACAAGCGCAGTTATGGATTCAATCCGCAGCTGCCTTGGCTATAAGAGAAGGGAATGAAGGCACTTTTCCAATTGAGGTCCGAAAAGTTGTTTGGGACAACGCTAATGATTTTGAAAGAAAATTCCAATCCTGGTGGACTCTAGTAAATTTCACCTATGATCCTGTTACTAATATGGCCACTACCTTCGTGCTTACCATACGTAATGCTACAGTTTATGCTATTCACCCCATCATTGCATTGGGACTCAATCATGAGGGGACGGTGTTGTACCCCTCAGAGCATAGGGCGTGGGCCCGGACAGTAAATGGGAAATGGCAAACTGTAAATGTAGAATCTTGTGTTACTCGAGAACAACAAGGGTTTATCTGTGAAAGCAATACAATTGATGCTCAAGACGTATGCCTTGACACCGAGCAGGGTGTATGCCACTTTGAAATTCATCCAGATGCTGATCAAAAGACTATGCTTATATATATTGGTCAAGGATGTGTATGTTTAAGAACCACTTGTGTTTTTGTAAACATAGACAACGAGAATGTAACCCTGCCTGTTAAGAATAACTCTAACGTCTGTATTTGTAATTTCGTTAAAATTATGGGATGTGATTTTTCATATTCGTCACCAGTTACATCCCACCAGTGATAAGGTCTAACTACACGACATACCACAAACTATCACCTACGCCCATTGGAATGAACCTCACATTGGTAAAGCAATTGGTAAAACATCAAGACTTAGCAAAAATTTTGGAAGAAATCAAAGAGAGTGGGCAAAAGACTTTAGTCACTGTTCACCATGATATCCAAGAAATAAATAGAGTCTTAGAAAGGGTTAAGAAGGATGCAAGCCACAATTGGTGGGATGCCCTTTTCGGGTGGTCCCCAACTGCAACTGGAATTTTAAATACATTATGTCATCCAGTAATTGTGTTATTGGTTTTAGTTAGCCTAAGCTTACTGCTGTCTTTTGTACTACTTATTTGGAATTGGAAGATGCTACAACGGATGGCAATACTAACTTCATTGTCGAGAGTACATGGGAAGGCATTAAGAGATACATATCGTAAGGATGTAGAAAAAGAAATCTTGTATTAAGTAAAAGAATTTACTAATTTTCTAGAAAAGGGGGGACTGAAACAGGGGATTTAAGGGTTAAATAGAATGAGGAGTAGAACATATGTTTTCAGTTACTGTGTGCTTATAAGGAAAAGAATGTACAACAAGAGACCCCTGATGTATAGGTATCAGTTACTGTGTGCTTATAAGGAAAAGGAATGCACGATAAGAAGACCCCTGATGTATAAGGAAAGGGGCCCCTCTTTGTAAAAGTGCAAAGTCTGCAAAATATCACGACCAAGAGGCTAAAAGCGCATGCGTGAAAAGACAAGGTGAAAAGTTCAACTAGTGAGGAAGACTGTTACTTCATCATTTTCCGCCCACAGACTCATTTGAAGACCACCGACTCAATTAACTACGCAGCCGCAATGAATATGCAACTAATCTCCATATGAAGCGGGAAACAGGCGGGGCAGATAATCAATATGTATAGGCGATTTAGAATATGCATGGACTTCCTAGATAAATAGAAGGTTAGAAGCATGAACGGTACGCAGGATTTGGGAGAATGCTCTCCCCCTGCGTCCAGCGCTGAATAAAATACGTACCTACTCCACAACTTTACAGGTTGTGAAGTTTATTTTCCGCGCTTCAGTAGATAGGTATTTTAAACAGCATTATAAATTACCTTGTCCTTCACATTTTCAATTAAAAAACAAAAAAATTGTATGTCCAACTGGTTTCCATTATCTACTTTGGCAATTTCCCGCATGCCTGTTTTGGGCACTTAAATCTCTTAGGGAAAAAAAAAAAAAAATCATTCATTCACCTGGCAAGAATAGACAAGGCTGTTGTCCTGGTTTGAAGGACAGATACTTTGCCAAGAAAGGGAGGAACTCCTCCTGAAATGGAGAATGTAAGCCCTCTCCCTTCCGATTATTATAATTTTTGAATCGGGGACTCTCAGGCAGAGATATGGGGGTAGGAATAACAGCTCTTTACTAATATATCTAACCAAACAAACAAACAATAGCAGCTATGAAAATTAACAACAGAACAAATAACTCAGTTCCAGTCCCCTTTTGGCCGCAGACGCTCCCTTTCTGCGCTCGGTCCCAGTGGTGGAGAGCGGGGCGGGCCCCGCGCAAGCTGCGCAGGTGAAGGCGGGAGCTGGGGGGGTGAAGGTGGCAGCGCCGTGTCCCAGGTGCGAGAAGGATGGAGGAAGGCTCCCCGCTCACCGTGTGTGTCCTGGTGCTCGGCTGCGTGCTCGGAGGTAGCAGGCTGGAGCGGAGAAGATGGCAGTGCAGAGTCCCTGGCTCCCGGCGTTGGGCTGGCACGGCCCCCGGGGTACCCCTCAGACCCCGCCAGCGAGTGAAAATGGGAGCCTGCCCCCGCCCATCTCTTTGTCTTGAGCCATCAGACTCTAAGGTGATGCCTGGCAGGCTTCCTTAGCATAATAATGGGGAAAATTCTCCAGAAAGGGGAAAAAAAAAAAAAAAAAAGGTGAGGGAACAAACCCCAACCCCAACAGCTGTGTTTCTTAATCTTCAGGGTTATTTGGGAGTATATTTTCTTGGTCATCCATTGTATGTCCAAATACCCTCTGGCATATAAAGTCAGACCAGGTTACGCAACCAATTTCTAGCAACATGCCCTCACAGCTGACCTGTTCTGGGCAGGAGATTTGGTCAGCGACTTCCTGAAGGCTCTTGCAATCTGAACTATCCTGGTCTTATTTCAGCTAGCAAACTAGATTGGTGATAGAGGAGTAGCCTCCAAATTCTCCTGTAGTAGCTCATGCTGGTATGAGCAGTATTTTTGTGCCAAAGACTGTATAATTTCCATCACCTTTAGTAGTACAGATAAACAATGAACCAAATGGTTATGCTTTTAGATGCACACTGGTGGGCATTCCCACACTTTGAGAGAGAAACACTGAAAGCTCAGAAAAGGTCCGCCTGTATCTGTGTATATGTACAAGTAGTATGTGTGTCGTTTTCTGAATGCTTTTATTGCCTTTAGGTGTTACAAAAGTCCATGAAGTTTTGCTATTTTAGTAGCAGATTTTATCTGCTCTCCAGCTTTCTGACTATATGGATGAGATTTCATTGCTCAGTTAAAATCAGCTTGCATTTTCATTTAAGTCAAATCTTCTGTGGCATGTCTTGGCAATTTTTTCTGTACTTTACTGAGAATACAAAACTCTATAATTCTTTGGTTTTGTGCACTTTTGTCCCTGATGACTAGGCTCTTTCTGCAAAGCAGATTTTCTTGTCTCTCCTCCAATTTTATGTCTGAAGCAGTAGTAAGTCTCCTCCCAAATTATACTGCATTCCTTTTATTTGAATGAGCTGGTGTAGTGGTGGAGTCTTCTAGCACTAAGAGAATACCAAGAATCCTGAATGTCACCTGAACTTACTTTCAGGTTATGTACAGATCACATGCTGAAAAAACCCTGTGTCCTATTGTCTATTGTCTCCCTCTCTCTCTCTCTCTCTCTTTTTTTTTTTTTTTTTTTTTTTTTTAATTTATTTTCTAGTCTCTTAGAAGTTACAGGCATGACCAGATCATGACAATCTTCTGTGCAGAGGGAGTTGCAAATTGCTTATTTTGTGAAAGGTAGTGTAGTTCACATTATTCTCTCTGTGTCAGAAATCCATTTCTAAAAACAGTGAACTGTTAATTTTCTTGATGAAAAATACTGTAGAAAACAGATTGGTAAAATTATTCATGCTGGAATTTGGATACCATACCTGTCTAATACATCTCTTTATCATTGTAAATAGGTTGAGATTTAAAATGTCTGAGTGAGCATAAAATTTTTGATTGTGACATTTCACAGTGTTTCTTGAGCATGAACCCCATTCATTGAGATGTCAGCTGTTAGATTTCTGTTGAATCTCTGGCTATATTACTAGGAGGGGCCTGTTGTTGAGAATCTTCCTCCAAGTATGGGCTGATTATGCTTCCATAAACACCAGAATGCTTTCATGGGGACAAGTTTAAATAAAACCATTTCTTGATGAGGTCTCTTCCTGGAAGACTCTGGTAACAATAGTGTTTCGTGTGAAGGTAATGTGAGAGTTTTGCCTTTAACAACTGATTTAGGTTTTATAATTAAACCTTGAAAGTAGACAGAGTTACATACTTCTGTAGTGACGAGTGTTGTAATATTAGCACCCCCACCTTTGTACTCCGTTGTACTCATCTTCACAACCGATAGTACTATCTGGGCTTTTAGCTTTCCACTTACTATTTGTTGTCCCCTTATTGCTGCTGAGGTATCTATTACCATCTTAATACCTCTCACTTAAAGACTACCAATAAATATTTCAGGAAGATACCTATGTGTCCTTCTTATATGGGCAAAATGTACTTCTTCTATAACTTCATTTATTTTAAACAAGGGTGGTGTATGTCAGTGAGGGGGTAAAAGGGCGTTTCTCCAAAACTGTTAAATGAGAAGATATTATATATGGTTTATTTGAATACATGGCTTGCATTTGTCTTTCGTGCAAACAAGCACAGTAATATATGTTATCACATAACCCTTTGAAACAGAAACTCTAGAAAAAGATGAGACTAAGGAAGCCACAGACTACTAGCATTGTTGTAAAACTTAAATTTAAAAAATCAATAGAAGTCTGTTGAATGCGTCTTGCAGATTAATATCCTTGAGCTGAGAAGCTTTAAATGTTTTCACACCTCCATGAATTATGCCCAGTTGCTGTTAAACAACATAAAGTTCTGATATGTTGTCAGTTCCATTGCAAAGCAGCACAGTAATTTTCTCAGCTAATTTCTGCTCAAAGTCCAGCACTGAGGAATAGAATAACACAAACAGGGTAATGAGCTTGAAACTAATTATGGGGTGACAACAGTATAATTGAACATAAGATAATTAATGGAAAACTAGTGTTTATCAAATGGTTTTCTCAGCCTCAGAAATTGCTTGTCTCAGACTTAAAAATTGTTACATGTATTGATGTAGAGATAATGTATCTCTGCCAACTGCTGAATGGTCAAGAAAACTTTCTATGCATAGTGGTGATTAACAGCTGACAAACAGCAATCTTTTACAATTTTAAATCTCCTTTAAATTTACAAGACTACAAAACTGTGATTGTTTGGGTTATTTAGTGCATTTCTAGTCGGTCTCTCAATGTCTGTATTTTCATAATATGGAGGCTTTGGCAAATTATTTCCTCGTTTTTCATGCAGAGCTTCCTTCAGCTCCACATAACCTTACCTTGAGGTGCTCTGTGTGCCAGTGTTCCTTATGGTTGTGCTGTTTCAAGGAGCCCATGACTTAGCCCCGCTCACCTTTCCTCTGCTCATCGTGTGTCTCCAGCTTCCCAATAGGTAAATGCAGCTTGGAGGCCTTGCTTACCTCAGTAGGGTCACTCCTTAAGTCTGATGTAGAGTTGACAGATAACTGAGAGAGAACAAAACGCAGTTTCAGGGTTGGTTTTTTTTCAACTGCACTGAAAGCCACTCTGAACAACAGCACTAAGGTTAAGGTTTGATAAATCTTCAGGTTTTTTTAATGCAGTTCAAGTGTTAGCATTGTAGCTAGCAGATGGAGGTATAAAAGAATATTGCAGGCTTGCTCCAGTGGTGGGATTTTGATTTCCTGTAATGACTGTACTTCCAGAACGCTTCCACCCCACATGTGGTCTGTTTTCAAATCCTCTACAAAAACTTGAAGTGATGCAGCTTTCATTGAAGAGACCTAAACCCGCTACCTTTACTTAATTTCCAGATGCAGTGGATATCTTTGCGCACAGTGTGATGGAGCCATCTTTTGTCTAGATGGTAACAGAGTTTATTTTCAGCTGTAGCCCGTATACCTTTATTTGCAGATAAATTGTTGACCTGCCATGATTCTTTTTACCGGAAAATTTACACTCACAGCTGTTGTATAAGCAGCCTGACAGAAGGAATTTATTTGCTTGATTCCTGATTAAAATGTGAGCACAAGGTACTCAGATGGGTTTCTGGGGAATGTATGGGCAGGTTGGCTTTAAGAGGCCATGGCACAAATCCACAGAGCACATCCATACAAGAGGGATCTGCCTATGAAGAAAGCCTTAAGTGGGAGGTGGACATCTGAGCATGGTGGATATGCATGGGCCCAGTGGCATGTTGTCCCTGCTGTTGTGACAGCTGCATGCTGGCAGCAGGAGCTGGGAGCACTGCCAGAGGGGTCTGATGGCAGATGCACTGGTGAGGGGGAGCTGTGGTCGCCAAGTCATGTGCATGTGGGAGGGCATGAAGTTGTTCACAAACAAGTACTGCATTTCTGGACTTTCTTAAATCTTCTGTGAATTGCCAGGCACAGATATATAGTGCCTTGCTTGATTGGATTGTATTGTTCAAAATTGTCCCTAAGGCATAATGACTTCATATGACATATCTTCAACACATAGAAAAACAGTTAAAATTTTAAAAATAACAGATTTTTCCAGCTTTGTCAGGAAGTGTGGCAGTAGTTTTTGGAAAGGGTATGCTTTTATTAAAATCACAAGGAGTTCAAAGAGATGCCCGGCTGTGGACACTGCTTAAATCCAACTCAGATTTTTCCCAGGCTGTTGGCTTTCTCAGCTCCAGCTTGGATCTTTCCCAGGCTGGGGACTTTTCTCAGAGACAAATAAGAGAAAGGAGAATGAGTAACACCTGGTGTTGACCGCAGAGCTGTGTGAGTGTCTTGTGATGTTTTGCAGAAAGCATGTTTTCCAAGAGGTATTGCCTTCTTGGACCAACGAGTCTTTTCTACTTTGTTTTGTACAATCTATGTTATATAAATATGATGGCTTTTCAATAAATTGCTTCTTCTTCCTGCTTTGAAGAAGTCACGTATGTGGCTGTATTATTCACCTTTCCAATGACACCTTGCATACTTCCTCTCTTAGACTATAACACTCCATAAATAACATATCATAGATCTACGCATCTGAAGAGGCTAGCAGAAGAGATGAGACTCAGTTGTTGTGGCTATGAATATGTGTCAGATTTATCATCCAGAGTCCTTCTCCAGTTTCTGCTGTATACTTTTTTGATACTGTTAAGCATTGCCATTTTACTGCAGAATTTGATAATGTCAGAGAAGGAAGTAGCAGTTGTTAAAAAGAGAGAGGTATTGCTCTTTGACATGAAGGCATACTTGAGAAAGAACACATTAATTTGGTCTTTATTTATGTTCTAGTATTACAGCTGCCTTCAACATGCACTTATATTCCCATGCCTTTTAATAAGAGACTGGTATTTAAGGTAATGAAGCATGGGGAACATTGCTCCTGTCTTACCAGTGGAATGTTTGGGCAGGCTTGTAGAGGAATGAGTGATATAGGCAGGGGCAGAGCTCAGGCACAACTCCCAGACTTTGGTCTGAACCAGTTCCCTCCACATCACCAAATGTCACATGTCAATGTCAGCAAAATGATGCAGAATCTCCAAAAGAATTAGTTGTTCTATAGCAAGAACATTTTGTAATCAGTATTATTTAAAAGTTTTGTACGTTTCAGTAGATATTTTATCAGCTGCAGGGTGGATTGTTTAGCTTTGGCAAGATTGTATTGATTAAAACTTATCTGTGACTGTGTTGACAGCTATGTCAGTGCATTAGATCAAGTGCTTTGTAAACGTTTCTCTAGAGCCATTCTGATTCCAGGTCCCTATTACCAAGCAATGCAGTTCCTCTTGTTCAGTGGCTCATATAATCCCAGAAGGTATCTGGAACATGTTTATGTTAAATCAGCTATGAAAGCAGATGTACAAAGAAGGCCTGTTACTTACAAAGAATTGGATATGCTAGTTGCATCAGTCTGATCTATCTTTTTTTGTTACTGTATTGGGTATGAAATATAAATATCCTTAATAAAGCAGTATTGGGTAAGATTGGTGTTCAACAAATAAGTATAAAAGATGTTGGGTTTTTTTCCTCCTTTTAGATCCATTTCAGTTCCTCACCAAAAATGAACCTGCCAAGGAACAGATGCCTCAACCAGCTTTAGCTCGGAAACCCACTGTGATCCGAATCCTAGCTAAGCCTGGGAAATGTAAGTTCTTCTCCCAAATGTCTGAGAAATGTGTTAGAAAACCACTTCAATTGGGACTTAACATTTAGTAATTGATTTGCTGTATTGTAGCTAATATCAGCTGCCAAAGGAATCTGATGGTACAGTTTGACAAGATGGAAGAGCCAACCTAAGGGCTGTTGTGGGAGGGAGCAGTAGATGAGCATCATGTTCCACTCTTGTGGCTGCCTCATTGGGCTCCTTCTCAAGTTTGATGTCTCTCAAACCTGATGGAGCTGATGCATGTCAAAGGTGAAACTGTATGTAAGGGGCAGATCTAAAGGCTGGAAAGGAAAACTTGGAAGAGACCCTTGCAGCAGAAGCAAACTTGTTTTTTCTGCTAAACCATATTCTTTGGCCAAACTGACTTTGGTGCTGACCTTATCTGAGGTTTAGTGCTGCTCCCAAGTTTCCTTGTCAAAAGAAAAACATTGGTGCATTAAGCTTTTCTTCAAATACAGCTTGGTTGGGATGTTTGCCATAGTTTTCATAGTTTAAATCAAAAAGTGCCATTTAAGCAAGAATGTTTAGATAGCAGTTTGAGGGACTAAAAAAAGGCATGTGAGAAGTGGGATGCAGAAACCTTGTGTTCAATTTAATGTCAGGTCTTGACTATAGTTTTCTGAGGGTTACTGTATTCCTAAAGCCTGCCACCTCTAATCCTCTACAGCTTTACAAATGACACTGATTGTGTCTCAGAGTGGAAATTTATCAGAGTGCCACAAGGTCTTTGTGTTTGCCTTTGTACGCTGGAGTACATACTTACAGAATTCTGTTTCACCTTATCTTTGATCCTCAGAGCTTGGGGAAAATGTCAAAAGATAGCTCTTACAACTCATGTTTCAAAATCATGTTTTGCCACATTTAGTAGGTGTATAGTCAACTTGTAGTAACCTCATGTCCAGGTGGTATTTCTCCTAAGAGCTTCACTCATTATTTCCAATCTCTCTCTGCCACCAACCCACTGTTAAAATATTAAATTTTCTTTTCCCATGCATATAGGAGAATTGCAGTGGAAATTATTAAAAAAGGCAAAGACTGAAAATAAAGCTGTGAGGAAAAGTTTTTCTGTTAATACCTAGTTAAAAAGAAAAGGTTTTTTCAATTAGAAGAATATGTTTATAGACTGCTGTAAAGAAACTATGACATAATTCTCTATAAAGAAAATTTTAACTGCAATTAAAAATAAAATGAAACAAAAAGCCAGCCAACTACTTGACTTTTTTTTTTTTTTAAACTTTTTTTTTTTTTCTTGACATGTATTCCCTTTTGAACATGTAGATAACTGGTCCCTTGCTGCTCTCTAGTGGTAATTGAAATTTCCACAAAGGACTGCCAGTTCTGTACTTGGCTGCAAACAGCAGGAGGTTGAGGAGGACTGCCTGCCTTATGGAAATCAATGGGTGGAAGATTAATGGGATAAGGAGGAAGAGAAGCAGATTCCAAGAAAGCAGAGTAGCCTTTTGTCACATAGAAGCTCCTGCAGAAATATAACCTCTAAAGTGTTAAAAGAGGAGAACAATACAACTGGGCTGAAGTATAAGTGGATATAGTAGGATTTACATTGTAAATAGGCCACATGATCTCAGTACAGGAGAGTCTTTTGCCATCTTGTTTATAGAGGAGATAAATTTTGTCAGGAACCTGTAAAAATGGAAAATAAAAACCCCAATAAGCAAACCCAAATAACAACATTTTAAAACTCCCCAAAAACAGCCCACCCAGCACTACCAAAAAGGTGACACAACTGCTTAAGAATTTGAAGTCCAGTGAAGTTTTGAATTAGGATTAGCATTTTTGTCGAGATGTAGTTAGAAAGGAAACATTAAAATTCCACTTCGGTTACTACATTTAGAAATCACTGAAAATAACGTCTACCTTCTAGTTGGGGGTTATTTTTTTGTAATTGTTCCTCTAGTTCCTTAAATTCTGACCATAAGAAAAAAATAAGGGAGAGAAAATTAGGCTGTCTGTGTATATAGCAAGATTTGAAGTAGTAAATAAATGTCCCATGCTTTTTATATCAGTAAGACATGATAAGAGAATATTTCTTTTGGAATTACTGCCAGGTATTGTTTTTACTTTTCATCTATTGCAGTACCTTAGAAAAGTGATGAACATCCCAATTTTTTTCCCCCATGCCTGGTAACTGCTAACACAGTAACTGTGAGCTTCTCCTTAAAGTTGAACTGATCCATTGAACTGATCCTTTTTAAACATCACAGCAGTGTTTTATGTAACAGTAATGCAACAAAGGTGTTGACAATAAACAACACTTCTTATGTACTGTTTCTTTGTTGAGAGTAATTTTCATGAACGAGCAACTGAAGGTTTTGTTTTAGATAGCATCTCTCTTTTTTTTTTTTGGTCATCAGTCTATAAATATACAGGTGTCTACACATACTTTTATGTAATTCCAGGTTCAGCTGGAAGTCAGAAGAGCTTAAGTGTTTGTAGTTCTTTCTATGAAATTAATTTTCTTGATATACAAACCGATTGTAAAATAGATTACATGGTTCCAATATGTAAAGACAAAATGTTTGGTAAATATGCTGGCAGAACCTGTCCAAGTGCTTCCCAGGTTTCAATGGCAGAGACATTGAAAGAAAATACCATATATTTAGGAGGGTTTTCTATTCTTTATTGAGCATGAGGACATAATCACTCTTCCCTAGTAAGATCTGTAGTGTTTTCTCTTCCATGTCCTAAACTTGCTTTACTTTTAGTCTTTAAGACCACTTCGAAGCTTTCATCTCTGTTTTCTGTCATCCTGAATTTTGTGGCAGGTAATAATTTATGTTTTTGCCTTCACCTTTCTGGTAATTCTTCCATCCAAGTCTCCTGATCTTTCAGGGTTCTTTGAAATAACCCTCAGCTTTTTTCCAGCCTGAAGGATATTCCAGAAGCTGACAGCTGGAAAAAAAAGTGAGCCAGTTTAGAAATGTGATGATGGCACTTCAGGGTATCCAGTAATGAATCTGACATTCCAAGGGGTAGAAACTCTCCTACATATCTCATATTATATCACCAAATATTGCAGCTGAAACCCTGAAACTCTGAAATTACTTGCTGGTGTCCTGAGAGTAAAGTAAAGATCCATTATGCAGGATGGGAAGTACTTAAATCAGCCTCATAGTTAGAATGTTCGCCTCATGTCCCTTTTCCCTTCACTGTTTAAGTGATTCTTCCCTTTGGCTGTTCTGGCTTTGAGGAAGGAAGTTGCATTCACACAAAAAATGCCTCAAACCAAGGTGGATTCCTTTACCTGTTGTTGATCCATGTAAGGAAGGTATTAATTAGACTTTAATTTGGGTTTTTTTTGTTTTTTCCAGCTTTAAATGACATCCCACATAGCCCTCCACCACTTCCTGCTGAGAAACCTATTGGGAACACATCGAATATCACAGTGGGAAAACCCAGCAGTGGTGACCTAGTGGAAAGAGGGGTAAGTTAGACTTGTTTTCCTGTATTATACCTTTGTCTGCTTTGTTTAAAAGATCTTGTTATACTCAAGCATTTGTAAAGTAAGTTGTTGGAGGGATCAGAAGATAAAAGCAACTACTCAAAAATATAAAGCTTTTTAATTTTAATTCTGTTCTCTAATTAATTTGGTAATTTAGACTGCTGTCAGTTTTGAAAAGCACTCTGATGATTTTACTAAATTTTGATCACATCTATCTTCAATTTTCTGTATTCATCATCTGGGAGCAGGATATTCTACAACTTATTGTCAAAAACATTGCAAAGTGGCTCAAAGTCCAGTGAGATTTACATGGTGAAATGCTGTCAAAGTGCTTCAGAAATGTATTTTTTACCTTCATGCACACAGTTCCTCTTGGTGTCTGTGTTAGCTTGAAGGCAGAGGAGACTTTGCTGAAGAAGAATGAAGCTTGGGGGGGTTTTTTTGAGCTCTTTCCTTCTGGTTGTTTCTGCTGAGTAAAACCACCTATTTTGGGAAGTAAGGTTCTGCTCCTTGCTCCAGAACACATACATAGTAATGGTAGTTGTTGTAGCTAAATGACGTTTGACACAAATTTTCTAAAGAGAATTAAAATAAACTAGAAAATTACAGTAACATTTCCAAATATTGAGTTTTCTGATGGCAAGAATGGCAGAGAATCCTGTGAAAGCCACAGGCAGTAAAAAAGGTAAAATCAAATTAAAAGCCCTTAGTAGATGGACACTGCCAACAAATTTCTTTGTAGCTACCTCTGCTATTCAGATAAAGGGTAATAAAACATCATAATTGAAAAGGATGATCAGAGAGGTCTCACCTTTTCTGGATAATGCTGAAAAAATAATTTACGCATCAAGTCATTAAGTGACATTTTATGCAGTGGAACACCAAAACTTTTACAATGTCATCCAGATTATTGTTATAAGCTTCAGAGAGTGTATTTTAAAGAAATATTATATTGAATCCACTGGAACATTGAAATCCTGTCTTTGGAAAGGTAAGAACCATGTTTCTAAAACTAGTATTGTTTGTCAGTGGAAGTGATTAAACAGCAACAGCAAAAATTGTTGACCATAAGCAGCAGTTGGCACAGATTTCTTCCTTTTCACACAGAAGAGGAAAATTTTTGATATGAAGATACCATCCTCATCTGAAAGTGGCAGGTTGTTTTCTAGTAGGGTCATTTAATCAGAAAATCAATCTGGGGACTCAGTCAAGGGTCAGATTTTGTCACAAAATATATCTGGGCATTTTCTAGGTGGTCAAAATCACAGAAATTGTTTCTGATCTGTGTTTATGTTTATTTCAAGCACATTCAAGCACCTAATTAAGTAAACAAGACTGTTCAGACATATTTAGAAGTACTGTTTCAGAAAGGGCTCTTTTGAACTCAGATTCAGTACACTGATTTATGATGATGTTCCAGAAGCTGCTGAGCTTGTTCTGCAGAGCTGGCAGAACTTTCTGTCACTGGGATGGAAACGAACAGCAGAAGGAATAAGGATGGTCACTTGTTAATCCATCACTGTTGTCCAAGCCCTTCAGACATGGCACATGTCCTCCTCTCTGACTGCTGTGTGGTGGTAATCTCTGGCTGGGCTAGTACCGGCAGCTGGGAGGAGTGATGCCAAAGCAAAATTCACTGGGATTTGTCTGTTAGATCTCTAGTAAACATATTTAGATGCCTTTTTTAATGGGAGCTAATGTTATTTACAAGAGATGCTGTCCTGTGTGAGTCACATTAATGTCATGCTTTCTGCTTTAACTCTGTTCAAAGTGTCAAAGTTAAATCAAAGTGATAATGCAAATTCCTGGAGACACTGTAATTGTACGTTTGTATGACTCTCCTGAAATTTGCTCTTAAGTCCTTACTGCCATGTAGTAGGAAAGGAGGGGCTGAGTCATACTTAATGCACAATTTCAGCTGTGTTTCAGGTAGTAAATCAGGTTATGTACCCTCCATATTTTTCTTCATGTTCGACAACACTTTAAAATTGCAGAATCACACCATAATACTGACTACTCTACTCACAGACCTCCAGAAACTCTTGGTTTTCATGTCCATAGGATATAATTTAGTATAAGAATTACATTGTTTAAACAATATTTTTTATTTACCTTAGGCTTAAAGAAATGTCTTTTTTCTTTTGAATGGTTGTAGGAGTTGCATCACTCAGAACAGTGTGGAGTGCCTCAGCTAGAACCTCTGCTACTCCCAAGGTGAGTATGTTTTTTCAGACTCACTTTAAAGTGGTGTTCCTGAATTAATTTGCATGGTTAGTCTCAATCTAGACACTACTGACTCCAGCCATAGCTCAACAGTCTTGGCTGGCACTATGCTCACTAATAAATAGGCAGGACCAAGTTGATAACTGTTTAATACTTGTTTGTACATTACGGTATGAGCAAGATTATAGGGGAGCAACTGTTTGACTTTTTGGCTGCTGGCAGTCATTCCTTTCTGAATCTTGAACTTTTTCACCCACAGCACTTGCATGTCATGGGGTTTGGGTTGTGAAGGAATGGAGGTAGCTGATGATGCTGTGCTGAAAAGGGCGGATGCTGGCCCAGCAGCTTCCCGGAAGCATTGACTAGTTTATACAGTTCAGACCTAAAATGCAGGTGCAGGATAACTTGGGGGTTTTTTATTCTTGTGAACTAAAAAGAAAGAACATCTGCAATGGCAAAAGTTGCTGGACCAGCCTTTAAATCATGTCCATCAATGCAAAAGACACTAGTGGATGGAGATCTGGCATTGACTAGCTAGCCCACTGTGGTTATCTCTGTTTTTGCATTCTAAATCTGTGACTTTAGGCAAAGAGTATACTCTGTTGTGTTAGGACAAGAGAATCTTTCTGTTACTGAAATGAACCTATCAATAGTAGTAAGTATTGTTTAGCAGGAAAGAATGTAGACGTGCTATATGGAAACACCTCATTATTGCTTCTTAATGGCTTGTTCCTTCCCCACATTCAGTTTAGCATAACATTCCTGATTCTTATAAGGGTCTCTGGAACTGCAGTAAATATTTTGGTTTTTCACTCTTCTGCTCAAATGGATTCTTAATTAATTCTTTTTTATAAGTAAACAGTAATAATTCACTGAATTACTTGTTAGGATCTTCTTGTTTAGTTGAGTTGCTTTAAAAATCTGTGGGTTGGTCTGTTTACAGATTTAAAGTTGTTTAACTTGGAATATCCCCTTTTGTCAATATTAAAAACGCCTAGTTTAAGATGAGGCAAGAAAAGGGAGGAATGGGTGATGAAGAGAAGTGGAAAATTTTTTTGACATTTTAAAATTGTTTCCATACTCAAATAGTAATAGAGAACTCTTTTCAGAAATTACTAGAGCACTAATATCTTCTCAAGTGATGGATGACACTCACAAAATGTGTTAGACTGATACTTCAAAGATCCACCAATGCACTCTCAGGGTTGATAATTTTTGCAGACCCATGAGAATTGCATGTGAGACTGCTGGTCTGCTAATAGGAGTGTGGGACCTCCAGCCAGAGAATTTGAGTATTTTCACCACTGTTTTCTTTGTGTGGTAGACATTGGTTGAATAAAAATGGTAAATTCTGCTATTGATGGCAACCTGCAAAGTGGTGTGATATATCGTGAGTTTCATCAGAGTCACTTCAGGTGAGTGACATCCCGAGGAATGAGCTAGGTTGATTCCTAAAGACAAGCTTTTACAAAAGCTCTCCAACAGCAGAACTTCATCCTGCAGCAGCTACAAAGAAAGCTCTTTCTAGAGGTGGATTGCTGGAACAAATCCTGCTTATTTAGTGGGCTCCCCAGGAAGCTGGCAGAGTGTTGGTGAGCAGATTTGGAAATATATAGTCAAAGAATCTGTCAAAGGATTTAATAATCTGGTCTCAGTCAATATCTGAAGAGTTCATGTATTCCTGGTAAGCTTTAGATACTTATACACGGTACAGCCCAGATCATCATAAATCTTGTTTCCTTACTGCACACTTTGTATCTAGAATGATGTGGGCAGGCTTATTAATATGCATATTTCTCTGATGATTTGCACAATTTTTAGGCCTGTGGATGGAAAAATTATACCTGCTCGACCTCCCCCACCTAAAAGTGTTCCTGGAAGGCCACCTCCACCAAAATTCCTTGCAGCCAAGACCTCCCAGAAGGATGTTCTTTCACGATCTAGTTCTGACATCGCTGCTGATAAAGAAAACAACAAGTTCAGGCTGGGACCTAAGAGAGCAAAAAGTGCAGTCTTTAAAAATCTAGATCCAGCATTACCTCCTCGACCTAAACCAGGTCATCCTCTCTACACTAAATACATGGTGAGAGTTGAGATATTCTGAGTACATTGTTTTTATAAAACAGTACTGGTGAAAATAGTAGAGAAAATACTAAAGTAGGTTAGTATTATGTGGCTTTCAAAGTGTATCTATCAGCATAATCTTCCCTAGAAAATGCTAGTAGATAAATAGTAAGAAGTCCTATAAGACAATACTGGAGAAAGCAATAAAAGCTTGTAAATTATAGATTTGTGTGGTACATTTTTGTGTGTGTATATATATATGTATATATGTATATATATTATACATATCTTTAATACATAGTTCTTTTTCCAGTCACCGGCTCTGAATTCTCTTTCAGTAAAATTATTCTGAATAATTGCATTTGTTTATTGGTTTACCCATACATATCAAAATGCTTAGGGAAATTGGAGAAGTATTGCAACTTTTCAAGTATTTGACCTTACTTAAGCTTGCAAAGAGTGAGGAATTATAAAATGGTTTTGGTATAGTATGTTTACTAGGGAATTTTAAATACAAATGGATCAACACCACAAATAAAAACATGAAGACCTTTCCCCAGAAACTTGAAACTGATCAGTGATAGAGCTGGTGGCTGCTTGAACCAGTGCTGTTTTCAAAAAAAGCAGCCACGCAGCCATAGCATGTACAGCATCAACATTCCATCAGCATGAAGTGGAAACCTTCTGTTGCCACCTGTTTGATCTTTAACATTTAGAGTTTTGTGTATGAGTTTTTTTTCTGCAGAAGATCAGTCATAATTCCCTGCCACAAAGTCTTACTGTCAATGAAAACTTCCTCTCACGGTGTTTTTCTAGTGCCCTTCATGACAAATATGTTTCTGCATCAGAGTGTCTTTCTGAGTATCTTGTGCTGTATGATGTGATACCAGTTAAATGTCCAAGACACTTTCAAAGGGGGTGACACCTGAGTTTCTCAGAGTGCAGTTCATATCACCAGCAATCTGTTCTGAAGACCTTCCAAAGGAACCTGTCCTTTTCCACTGGAGTCCTAATTACCTGTAGTAGGTGGTTTGAATACTTACATTATCTGACTATTATCACTTGCAGTGAAAATTTGAGGTACTTAGAAGTGAGAAACACTTTCCCATTTGCCTGTTTCTCTTCAAGCTACCTGTGCCTCATGGAGTTGCCGAGGATGACTGTCTTCCCAGCAACACTGGAGAACTGTTCTGTAAGGTGAGGTGCTTTTTTCTGCTGGCTTAAATATTCAATGAATAAGACTCCTATTGCAGTGAAATATCAAATGTTTTAGTCTTCAGAGGTCACAATGAGAAATGTAGTAGTGATTTATAAAAGCCTGTGTTTCTGTAATCAGAACAAAACAGCTGCCAAATAAAAACCTGATAATGGTGATTCGCCTCCAAGCACAGGGGCATTCAGCTTATGGAACAGAACAAGAGTAATAACTTGGAGTGCCAGAAGGGAGAGGAAACTGGTAAAGTTCCTCTGTCTTCCTTGGCTGAGTATCTGAGAATTCAGCAAAAGATAAACGAGTACTTTATGAAGTGCTGTACATGATACGCTAGTGAATTGGTTTTGACATACGGACTGGAAAGTATTTTCTTCTCTCTGCTTCTAGAGTTCCTGACTTGGTTTTAGGGCATTACCCTATTAATATTCAATAGCTAGTGGAAATCACAGCAATGAGCAGCCTTTTGAACTATTATCAGAATCCTACATAGCTGAAATAGATTTCTATATGCAGTATGTTGTTGTCTGTTGTAACTCATAGTACTCTGACCTTATCTTTACCTATGTTGGGCTTTATTGGTGGTTTTTTTTTTTGTATGCAGTGAATTATTTTGAATGTAATTCACACACCATCATTGTCATCATTGTACACCTAAAAATTCCTAGTGGTTGGGACAGATAAAGTGGCTCAGCATTTTGAATATAATTTCCCTTTTATGAAGCTGCCACAACAAAACTGTCAGCTCCCCTCCGTGTTACCTTCATGTAAGCAAAGGCATAGCGACTTCCTTGCTCCTCTTGGAATGTTGGCATATGTGCTGTCCCTGCTGAGTGTGCTGGGGAAGAGTTGGGTTGCGTGTTCGCTTGAGCAAGAAGAGTGACTGGTGGCAGACAGTACCAAGCACCAGTGCAGAATTTGTCCACAGCCCTTGCAGTGAGTGTTGTTATCAGTGCTACAAGATTTCTGGCCCACAGAGATAGCTGAGATTTTTCTGTAGTTGGAAAAGCTGCATGCTTTCCGTTCCTTTCACTGGCTCAAAAGTAGATTTTGGTGAAATGTATTCTTGTTTACACTGACAAAAGGCATACCAAATTCAGACCCATAGTTGTATGACCAGTAACATTTCCTTTTAGCAATGTCAGAACAACTCCATGGCCAAAGTCAGAAAATTAATTAAGGAGTACATAACAGAGAATCTGTTAGATCTCCCATGATTTATAAACTACTTGGATTTATTTGTTGTTGTCAGGATTCAAACCACCTTCCAAAAGTTTCTGACACAAGTGCACCTCATGCTGTAGTCCTGCATGATTTTCCTGCAGGTAAGTAAATCTGAATATTCCGAAAGCATGTTTTACTCCAAGACTTTCAAATGGAAATTTTCTTAGAAATTAGAGATTAAAAATTGTGTGGAAGCTCAGTCTGCAAAGTCTGCACATAGAGTTGTTCAAATCAGTGGATTTAGCTGTAGATGGGTCAGTCTTTCAGTTAAAGCGGATTGATTTATCAAGTAAAATTAAGACTTTTTAAAAACTGATTGTGATTTTGTCTGTGGTATTTGTATTAAGAAGGTTTTACAGAGAGAAAGTCAGTGAGTGTGACAAGTACTGTTAACTGAAATGACGTTGTCTTACAGAGCATGCTGATGACTTGGACCTTCATTCTGGAGACACTGTTTGTCTTCTGGAGAAAATAGATACCGAATGGTATAGAGGAAAATGTGGGAATCGCACAGGGATATTTCCTGCCAACTTTGTTAAAGTGGTTGTATGTAGGCTTTGTATACATTGCTGCATAAGATCCTGTTGCATTTGTTTTGTGGTTCTATTTTACTAAGGTTCCTATGAGTTTAACTCCATTATATGTTTAGATAATCTCATACCCCACTGTCAGCATAGAAGACGCATCAACTTGCTTGTGTGATATTAGAAAGATGCTGGAATTGGCACAACCAGCTTGTGTTACGGGGAATAATTAGCTGTGGATTTAAAGCCAAGTGAGAAAATCATTGCCCTTACCAGATTCTCTTCGGAAACGTGGCTTGTTTCTTGGGGTCCTCAAAGCAGATTATTTTTTTCACAGCTGCATGTCAAAAAACACACTTGGTGAAAGATGGTTGATTTTTGTGCCTCCCCCCAGCTCCCTGTCTTCTGTCATTTTCTCATCCCTTGAACTTTGCTGGAATCACTGCTTTTTTAGCCATGTAGTGAACTGTGTCAGAGTAGCAATTAGGCCCAAAAAAAAATGGGGGTTTTTCCCTAGAACATTATTTTTTCCAACAGGATCAATTTGCCTCAGTGGTTTTCTAAGTGGCTGCACAATTAGTTGTGCTGGCACAGTGCAAGGATATTGTGTTGTTGGAAATGAGCAGCTTAAAGCAATCCTCTTCCTGAATGTGACACTTGACAGTGAGTGGAAGGCAAAAGGCGTGTGCTCTTTTGGAACCCAGTGATTATTAATTTTAAAGGGATACAATATGGTTCCCTGTAATCAAATGCTAGGTCAAACCTATTGCAAGCCTGATTCTGAGACTGAAGGCCATTTTGTGAACAGTGGAAAGGGCATTGGGCTGTCCACACCAGCTATATGTACATGGAGGAATGTCAGAGTGACACCAGGATGCTGGGAAGGTGCATGGCTTGGCACTAAAGACAGGAAGTGTCTGTGGCGACACTTCCTGGGCCAGCACACCTGGCAGAGTGAGCCCTGCTGCTGCATGGGCAATACTAAGGATTTGGTAGACATCAGAGGGGGTAGGGTGTCTGTTTAGTTTGTAACGGTGGTATTGGAGAAAAATTTTAAGATCTGAGAAGTGATGAAGAATAAAAACTGAACTCCTAGTTAGTAGTACTGGAACTATGCTTGATTCACTTTCACAAGAAAGATTTGTTAGCTAAATTGATTGGCTGCCTCTACACAGACCAAGAGTTTCATTTAAAAGCTCTTCTGTCTATTGATAGCTATGGAAAAGAGGTTTTACGTTAAAGCAGTGGAGTGAGTATTTGGGGTCAAATTCAACATTGATACAGATGGATACAACTTCATAAAACCTTGGGAAGATGCATTCCTATTTTACTTGTAAAAGGTGATTACTCTTTGAGAGCAAAAATTGTTTTAGAATTTGGGGTTTTTTTAAAAAGAAAAAAGAGTGCAGTACATGAGGCTAAGTATAATTCAGTAAATTCTGTTAATTCATATCAGATTTCATCTTGATACAAGGTGATAAAATACACTACAATCTGTTTTACAGTATTGAGCTGAGTAGTAGCTTAAGTCTGGACAACTGACAATAATAGATAGTTATGACTTCTCATAGAACCTTCAGAGCACCACATATACCAGCTCCTTCAGCAAGAGTAATGCAAAGATTATTTGTCCTAAAAGGCATTGTGATTTCCCCCAGTGCTTCACACAATGAAATGAAACATTCCTGTTGATTTTATGGGAACTGGCTTATACAATAGTGAACTGTAACCCAAAGCTCTTCATCAGGGCCTCTTAGCTTGTAGTCCTGTACATCTCAGATCATCATTCATGTCACACCAAAAATACAATTGAAGTCCTCCTGTGATAAAGGATTTGAATGTTGTCTGTTTGATATATCTGTATATTGATTTTTTAAGTTTTATTTCTCCGATTCTAGTGAGATTTGTGAGATGTGTTTTTGTTAGGAGAGCAGTTGGCTACCAAAGCACAGAAGGGAAAAGTGTAAACAGTAGTTCTGTCTGTTGTGATACACTGTGCTAGTAAATAATTGAGAGCAATTACCAGTTTAGAATTGGGATCTAAGTTTAACATGTAGTAGCATCTAGTCACATATTCTATCAGTCATGTCACAAGTAGAAACAATAAACCAGCTTCATAAAACAAAACATTAAATATTGTTCCTTGTTTGCATAAGATCAAAAAATTAGAAAACGTGCATAAATTTACATTAATGTGGTCATATATAAGAACATGCCTATTACAGAGTGTCACATGTCTGAGAAACGGATTATTTTAACCAGTTTCAAGTTTATTGTTAGTTCAAGTTTATGGTTAGTTGCCATGAGCTTGTAATGGAAGATATAATTTATTGTATTGTCTTATTAGATTGATGTTCCAGAAGAAGCCAACAAGAAAAAAATACCCTCTTCATCACCATGTATCAAGTGAGTCAGATGAATTTTATTTGTTTTCTCATGTTGATTTACAACTGTCCTAGTTTGAAAGGACAGGTGTCTGCCAGTAAAGGCAGAAGTTTCCCTTTGAAATAGTCTTTAGTTCCACTCCCCCCAAGTATTATAATTGTTTGAATCAAGGACTCTGAGGCAGAGATAAGTAGGAATAACAGCTCTTTTACTAATATATCTAACCGTACAAGCAGAAAACAACAGCAGTTGTTAAAATTGCTAACAGAACAGAATAGATAACTCGGTTTCAGTCCCTTCTTTAGATGCAAGCACGCTGTCTCTGTGCTTGGTCCCAGTCCTGCAGCTGGAACAAAACCCGGAGCTGCAGAGGGGCAGGCGGGAGTGGAGGTGTGAGGGGGCGGCAGCAGCCATGCCGGTTTCGGGTGGGAATGGGCTGGAGCAGCGGCTCCTCGCTCACTGTTTTTGTCCGGGTGATCAGCTGGAGGCAGGAGGCTGGAACGGGGCACACGCAGGGCAGGTGATGACAGAGGGTCTGGCTCTTCTGTGTTCCCCAGCGGGGGCTGCATATGGGGCATCCTCCTCTGAGCTCGCTGGAAACACGAGTCCCCTCCGGAAGCACGAGAGGCCCCTCTGGGAGCCGCTGCCACCGACCCCTTTTGTCTAGAGTCATCAGAGATCCTGGGTGTAACCCAGCCAGCTCCATTGGCATGATAATGGGAAAAATTCTTTAAGTTGACACAGCAATAGAAAAACACTCAACCCCCAACAACAAGGAATGAAAAAGAAATATAAACTTTTGAACCAGTGGCTCTCTGCACTGAGGTTAATAGGGTTAACAATTTATTCATCAAAATATATTGTAAAAATTAAATTATATGTTTTAAAAACCTGAATGTTTATGATGTTTTGTTAAGGCTCGTATTTAGGTAAAAAAAAACCCTAAAACTGTACTGACATGAAAACTGGTTCCAGAAACCGTGAACCAATCTAATAATTTCCACAGCAGTGTACACTCCTCTCTTTGCTTCTGGCCTTGCTGCTTTCTTTCAATGTCCTCACAAGAGGGAATATGGTAGGGCTTCTACTTGTGTGCAAGACCAAGATACAACAGGACAGAATATAGGTGTACTTTAAGCAGAAAGTCTGTCTGTCCTTAAGGTGTGAAGCTGTATGAATAAATCTAAAGTTCCCACCAAACAATCATATTAATTGCCAGCACTTTAATTTCTTATTTTCAAACAACTTGTACTAATATTTGTGGGCAAGAAATGATTTTTCATGCTCTGTATTTCTCGGTGATATTTATTGGCTTTCATAATCATTCATTTCAGGAGTTAAAGCAAATTCCGGCAGAGGCGGGAGCAAATACTGTCCATGGGATCATTCAGTTGTTCTTTAGATGAAGTGTGGTTTGTCAGGAACAAAACTTTATTTTAAAAAGCTGCTTCTGCAGCTAAGAAAGAAACAGAAAGTTCTAGCTCTGTCCTGGAAGATACATCCTTGCAAAGATACCAAGTGGGGGACAGGGGTGGGAATCAAGCTTCTTACTTTGTTTGTGTGCTATGAATATATAGAAAGAATTCAAGCCTATTACTCCTTTTTTCCAGCATGGCATTTCTGATAAACCAAAGAATTTTTTTTTAGATAAATTTCCTAAATTTAATTTGTTAGTTTCTTAAATAATAACATTTATTTAAGCTGGGGTGAAAATATTTAGGTTTTTTCAGTACTGTACCAAAGCATATTAAATTTCTCCGATAAATTGATATTTCTTTCTTTGACAGGTAAACTTTTTCCCCTATAAGATTATAGGGATGGATTGTACAGAATAAAATACTTAAAAGTAGATAAAAACTAGCTTCTTCCTATGAAACCTCCATGTATTTGGGACAAATATACAACACTCACCCTCCACCAGTTTGATTGCATCTAAATTGGATGCTAGCTCAAAAAACAATCAAACTCTTAACAAAAGTGTATCAGGACACTTGCTTGCATATAGGCAAACATACAAAATTGGACAGGTGACCCAGAAACAAGGGGGTTTATTGTTGCTTGGAAGCAAAATAAGGTCTTTTGCAAAATACTGTAACAGCCAGCAATTGGGGTGCAGAAATTGCATCTGGCTCCTCCAGACTCTGTACTCAACCTCCTCAGAAGGCAGAGATGAGAACCAGGACTGGCCCCCAATTTTCCACCTGTTCTATCTTCAGTGCATTTTTAAAATAATTTCAATTAAAATATCAATCCATATATTGCACACAATGCTGTCTTACAATTAAGTAGTAATAATAAAGCAAAGTAATTTTCTCTTTTGTTTGTGCAGAGGTCCAAGATGTGTAGCACAATTTGAATACACTGGCAATCAGAAAGATGAGCTCAGTTTTTCAGAAGGTGAAACTATTATCCTGAAAGAATATGTAAATGAAGACTGGGCCAAAGGAGAGCTCAGAGGCACGTCTGGAAATTTCCCCTTGAACTTTGTGGAAGTAATTGAAGATCTGCCTGGAACAGGTATGAATATACTTGCAAAAATATTTTAGAGCATGGTTTTGTACTTAATGCAAATAGGCAGCATATAGGAAAAAATTCCAAAAGGACAATGATTGAAGAAAGGAGGTGAAAAGCGGGGGAAGACCAATAAAAAAAAAAAAAAAAAAAACTCAAAATTAACAGTAGGATTCTTAAGAAGCTATTCTTAATAATTACTTCAAATACCTAAAATCTGTCATTAGTAATATTCTGAATAGATATTGCTAATTTCTTAAGTTGTGCTTTACTTATGTAGGTACACAAACAGCACTGAAGAATGAAGTGGAGTTTTCATCTTCCCTTTCTCAGGTAGTAAAATATAGGCAAAGGCCAGAATTATGTATAGATTTACAGAGACTATTATAATGTGAGAGTAGCTGCAGAGCCTGACGTCACTCCCACAGAACACAATGCTGCATTGTTATAGCCTCAATTCTGACACTTGGCCTAAGCTGATTGAATTCAGAGCTTCTGACAAATTAATATTGGTAAATTTTTATCCTTTGTGCTGAAGGAAATTCCTGTTAGCTCTATTTTAAATATTGCTGCAGTGATCTAATTTTGAATTTATTAATTCTTTCCCCTGCCACTAGAGATAAAAAGGAGTGTGGTTGAGCCTAGATGGAAAATCTGTGGTGGTATTTGCTGAAATGCCATTCTAGTCTACATCTGCAGCAGCACTATTGTATTGGGTGGGTGTCATGACACCCATGTTCTGTACAGCTGCTTTCAGCAGCATCCATCAGTTTTTGGGCTCCATTCACACTTCCAAAATTAATGCATCTCTTCTGTTAACTTGAATAGAACAACAGCCGTTCAGTAGAGTGGTGTGAAGCGCTTCATGATTTTACAGCAGAAACCAAAGATGATTTATCCTTCAAAAAGGGAGACTACATCCAAATACTGGAACAAGTGGATTTGGAGTGGTATAGAGGAAGACTGAATGGAAAGGAAGGGATTTTCCCAGCAGTTTTTGTTCAGATCTGCTCAGGTACAGTGCTCCTACTAGATGGCAATTCATTAATCTTTGGGTTGTGCCAGTCATGACAACTGTGAGAGAACACAATGGCATCAGCTGCATCACAAAATCACACACCACCACAGTCTTTAGTATTCTAAAGCTAAACTTAAGTTTTGAACCGACCTCTCTAATAATGGCAATATAATGTTCTAGTCAGTAAGTAATGTACTAGGTGACACAGACTCTGGAATGTTTTCCAGGGTGATTTGGGCACAGGCAAAATAGGGCCATTGAGCCACCTTTAAGGAAGATTGATGCTGTTTCATCTTAGAGCAAGAAGGAAAGTCAGCATTTATTATGTATCACCATTGGGAAGATCAAGTTAAGTGAGTTTTAAATTTAGTCTGCTTAGAAGCAGAACTCTGAGACTGTTTAATACTATAAAATCAACTGGTGGCAGTAGAGTTTTTTATTCCTGTAGTACAGTGAATTTGTTACAGCAGTAGCAATAACATTTGGACAACCTGTAACACAATAGTGGGGAAAAAACATGAGAATGGCAGGAAACTTCTCCAGAAGCAGAGACTTATTTCACTCCAGTGCAAGTAACTTCTCTTTTCCATGTCCTGTAGCCAGGGTAGAACTGGCACAGCCTGGAGGACGAAAGAAGGGAAAAGCCAAAGCCCTTTATGCTTTTCATGGAGAAAATGAAGATGAGCTTTCATTCAAAGTAAGTACCTCTCTTATTTCCAAGACCAATTCCTAAGAGGTCTCATGCTTCTAAGAAGTGCTAAAAAATGAGGTTCATCCACTGTGAAAATAAGCTTTACATAAGAAAGATGAAGCACATAGATATTAATATGCAAAAATATTAACACATTTGATAAGTGGTCTCTCTAATAAACATTTTTTTTTCCCTTATCACTCCTGTTTCCTATCAGCAAAAATATTCATTAAAGACACTGAAAAGAGGTCAGGAGTTGCAGAATTTCCAACTTCTCTGATCTAGTTAACATGACAAGATAAACCTTCTTTTGCAGTACATTCAGTTCCTGATTGGTTGATATGGTCAAGGGAGCCTCTCTTTGGACTAGAAAGAAAACTCTTGAGTAGGAAGTAATGGTGAGAGTGACAATACTGCAGCAGCCAAGCCTCTAAGGGAAACCTAGTACAGCAAAATCTTGAACTGGCAACACAATAGAGTTGCCATGGGAACAAGGGGAAAAATTAAATACATGCTGGATGCTCAGATCATACTAAGCATGAACAAGAAACAGAGTGCTCTTGATATTCAAAGTCATGACTTACGTAACCATGTTCTCAAAAGCAAATTTCTAAGAAACAATAGACTTTCACAGGAACTGAAACACACGGTATTTTCTCTTCTAAAACTAGCAAAATAGTTTCAGCATTAGCAGCTTGCAATGCTGAAAGGATAGATGATTCTTTAAAGCAGAGAAGGGGAATAGAAGGGTGTAGGATGGGACACAGTGAGAACAAGAACCAGGATCAAACATAGGAGCTGCAATTTAAATGGCCATACTGCACTCTTAGATTGCTTTTCCTTTGTTTGGGAAAGTTTCCAAGTGGTAGAAAATACTGGGACTAAATTAAAAAAAAAAAAAATTCAGTGTTTTAAAAATACAAACCCTAGAAACACACACAAATAAAAAGTAAGGCAGGGGGGCAATGAGCCAGCTCTTAACATACCTGGAGAGCCAAACCAATTTGAGAAGTTATCCAGCAGTGTTCTTCTGTCCCTCCAGAAGTGGTGATTTTTCAGCATAGACAAGTATTTAGCCTAAGAGAAGCTTCAGCTGGTTTTGGTAAAGTCTCCAAGAGATGTAACCAATAGAAGAGACTGGCCAGATCTTATTCCTCTTCTCTTTGACACTAATTGCTTCTAAATAGGATCAGCTCTGCATGCATTAACATGGCTCAGGAATATTACATAGTAAGCTGTACTGACTCACGTTACTTCTCTTACAGGCAGGTGACATGATAACAGAGCTGGAATCTGTAGACAAGGACTGGATGAGTGGAGAGATACTAGGAAAGTCTGGGATATTTCCAAAAAACTTTGTTCAGATCTTAAAAACATCATGAAGTGTTGCCTTTGTACTACTCCCTTCGTGCGGGAATGTTTTCTACCCTAAAGGCACAGCAAAGAAATCAACGAGTGTTGAATATCTGTGTTTTGCACTACTTTTTCTAGACATTCATAGTAATATCTTGAAGTCAGATAAAAAAAATTGAGTCTTTTATGACAGTGTGTGTCATAATGTGTGTCATAGTGTAGTGATGTTTCATGAATGCTCAGAGAGCAAAACAAGCAGGCTTTTTAGCCATTTCCGACTAGAGAAATACTGTGGTGCAACACCATTTTAACTTACATAGCATTCTAGTGTGTTTACTCTCTAGTATTACATTTATCATGCACAAGGATGCATGATAGATAACATGCATAACATAAGCTGCTTTGGCCTTCTTAAGATCCAAACTTCAAAAAATGTTTATGACATAATTACAGCACTCAGTATGTAGATGAAGTTTGATATTCAGGTTTCATTACTACTTGAGTTCCACATTAGCAGTAGAATCCACTTTTGTTTTATGAGTTAGAGGATAAGAAAAATAACTTGTATTTCATAGTAGAAAGGTATCAAATCTAATACTAGTAAGAGGGGAAATGGAGTTATAAATCCTTGTGTAGTATCCTTCTGTTCTTAGCCCAAGCTGCTCATACAGCAAGATCACAGTAAAATTAATAAAATTTTAATGTATTTTGCCTCTTAATGAATTGTTTAAATTGGTATGAATCATCTTAGACCTTCCTTGCTTTCCCCAGCATACTTGGCAAGTACAGGTTTAGCATTTTCCTACTGCCCACTGTTTTTTGAGCACCATCATACCCTTCTTTCCCAGCTGAAGTTAGCGACAGTGTTTATTGAGCTTTCTCAGATCACAGCCATGGAGCAGCTGCATTATTCCAACTATTTGCCCCTCCACTCCCCTCATGGAAGTGGAAAGCCAGTGTTCACTCAGTCTGCATTTTATTTGTCACCCCAGCACTGGAACATACTTCCACATTATTTCTATCCTTAACATGAAGTACATTATACAGCCTTGGGTTTAGTTTTCAGCAGACATGGTATTCGTTTCCAGTTTGTTGGCCACATACCAAGTACACTGAGCATCCCTGTAAATGGTCTGTTGAGGCCCTAAGAAAAACATGCCTGGCAAGACATTACTCCAAGCATCTCTAACCAAGCACTTGGTAAAAAGCAGCAGTGTAGCTTGACTGACCAAGATGGACATGATGAGGTACTTCCACATTATAGTGGAACTTCTAATAGTCAATTCCTTTTTGTAACACTTGGCTTCTGACAAAACAGTTAGATAGAATCCTGATTAGCTGCTAATTCCATCAGACTGGAATAGAAGAAATTATGCTGCAGTTGGTTCTTTCAGTGTTGCCAGTATTCCACCCCTGTATCACAAAAAGGAACCACTAGGCTGATGAGTCACTGCTCCAGAGTGCTGCAGGTCACTGGGTATCAAGATACCTTCAACAAGACTTTTATTCATGTGCTTGGAAGTTCAGGTTGCAGAAGAGCCAATAGTTGGAGGTAGATGGAGACTAGAAACCAGAATCATTGTGATGACCTTGAGATAGTTTTGTCTTAGTCACATACCTGGTGACAACTTCACTAGTATGTGCTCTGAGCACCACAGCAACAACTGCCTGCTGCTGTGAGATTTGGGTGCACCTGAACTGGGGCCTAAGTAGGCTGTGGAGTGTCACCGTGCCCTCATGTGCTCTGGTTACCATCACAACAGGCAGGAATAGGCATAGCCAGAACTGCAGGCCTCCCCCCAGCAAGGAATGGGTATCCAGTCCCAGTGGGAGACTGGAACTCACCTGAAGCAAGCCTGAGGGACCATTCACTCAGCAGTGGCACTAAGCCACAGAACTTGGTAAGACAGACACAGCTCTCCCACACTTTGTGTTCTGTTGTGTTCACACACAATCCTGTTTACACAACTGGGGGTGAAGATGACACAAAGTTTTAATGAGCTGAGGAACTGGAGTTCTGCTTCCATTAGGGATTAACACGATAAACAAAATGCTGAATTATGTGCTGTTCTGGAACATTGGAAACACAATGGGTACAGCTGTTACTCAGTTTTAGCAGCCCCAGCAAGCTTTTCTGCAATGCATGTGGAATCATGTGACATTCCACAGCCAAGGACAATCCTTCCCATTCTCCCAAGTTTTCCTGTTAGGAGATTCTAAAGGCTCTTGTTCATTTCAAAAAAACAGTAATCTCCCATAGAAATCCAAGCAATAGCTAGGTCCTTCAAAGACGTATCACACCAGTGTGGTGGTAGATGAGGCAGAAGTATATGATGTTTACTTACTGTTTGTCTGACAGTTTTCTAAGGTTTTGATACAAATCTCAAAAGCAGAACTGATTTTTTTTTTCAATTTCCTGCTTCCCATTTTTATAACTGTGTCTTGACCAGTTGTTTTTGTAACTTCACTTAATGATCAGTCATTTCTGTTCATTGACAAGACCACTCTGCTGTATGTAATCTCCTCCCTGTAGGGCAGGCCACTAGCAGCAGCAAGGCCTTTTACTCACAGCACCATGTGCCATCTAAGGACTGTTCACATCACTGCAGGCAGGTGAATGCTGAAACGAGGGAGATGCTCAGCTTTTACAGGACAGGATTTTCCTAAGACAATGCCCAACACCACCGTGAGAGCACGTACAGATGACAATTAAAATTCCCAAGTTGTACAAAAAAGGCAAGAATGAGGTGGAGTGCAAATCTTAATTGCAATGTAGTAGCAAATTACAGCTGTAACCTTGAAATCCAGATAGATCTCAATGCATTAGAATAAGTCTCACCAAAATATTTTGTTTGCACAATCCTCTGGAAGTATCTTCAGGGAAATGTCTTTGTTCTGTGCACAATGAACGGTGTCCCAAATAACCCTTTGTTAAGTCCAGTAAGATTGTTATGGTACCTCTGTAAATTAATAATGTATTTAACCAATAAAGTTTTTGTAATTAAGTGATGAGGGCATTTTAGTTGTTATACTGAGCTTTCCATTTGACAGTTTTAGGGATCTGATTCTGCTTATGTATTTAGTCCAGCTGCAAAATAATACCCCACCCCACCCAAGCAGTCTAAACCCCTCAAAGAATCTGGATGATTTTAACAGGCTATTCAAGCCTTTGGACTTGGATATGCCTCACACTCACCGCCTACAGAACATACAGCATTTTGCTACCTGCAGCAAGCAGCTGTCACCACAGGGTATCACACACACTGTGGTTCTCACTGTGACAACATTGTGAGGAAGACGGGTTGATCCTGCATGCAACTCAGGTGTGCTTTGCTGATCACTGCTTTCATACTCCATGATTTTTCAGATGGTATGGAAGAAATACAGAGGATGCATAGTATTTTCCTTCCTGCTTTTCCCCCACCTGAAATCACATTACAAAGCCTGCATTTACCCAGAACACCTACATGGCAATGTGCTGTTCCAAACAATACATTTAAAAACCCGAGAACTTCTTTCCCCAAATCCTCTTGACTAACCTTTTGGCAACATACAGTCCTCAGATACACAAAACCTACAGCTTCAAAAATGTGGCTGACTGGGATTCCTGGAGGCAGGTGACACCTGCAGTAGAGATGGGAAGAGCAAAGCAGCATGATTCCTTCCCCCTGTTCCAATGTTTTGAGTGCTGAGCACTCACTACTCTTTCCTTCCAGTACACAAAATGGAAAAACCAGAACATGTTAAAAGTGTAACTTAGAATCACAAGACAAAAATCACATCACGTGCAGCATTCTGAAGTTCAAAACCAGTCTTCTCATTTTGCCTATTACTTGGTCCACATAAGAATTGTCAACTAGGAAAAAGTGAAAATCCCTGACGGGGAACAGTACAGCCTTCATGGGTAGCAGGACCCCTTTTCCCCAGTAGCTTTGTTGGAACAGTAACATTTTCACTATTTTCCTTTATTTCTTGTCCTAAACTCTGTGACAACAAATTGCAAGAGCCAGCACTCTCAGTATAACTCTGTATTTTGTTCTCAGATTTTAAATCACTAACTTACCAACAATTTAATAGGATTAAGTTTAGGTTTGCTGCCCTATTCTAAATAAAACACATTGATAGCACACAAAACACATTTTAGGCAGAAAAAACTCTTGCATTTTTAAGCCCACATAAGTTGAACAAGAAAATTATGTTAGATAGAAAACAGTCTTAAAACTACTCAGCAAAACATTTAAGTGCTTTGTTTTAAGAACACACATTGCCTCTTTATAGCATTTTTCCCCCTGATGGTCCACAGGTTCTCCATTATTACAGTCATCCTTCAGTTCTGACAGGTTAAAATCCAACACCCAACTCCACTGCTTGAGCACATTCTGGACTTCTGCACTGCTCAAAATTAACACTGCTTCCATCATCATAATTACACCTTTAATGCCTTCAAACACTTTTCGACCACCAGAGACCACACCTATCCCATAAGAGGTCATATTAAATTACCAAGAAATTTAAACATAGGCACATTACTCTGAAGCAAGTAATATGGATAAATGTAAGACTTCCCAATAAGACCAAGTTCTGACACTGGTTTCCCTGTCCAGTTTCTGCCTTCCTTGCACTCTTTGAGGCACCTGTCAACACTACAATTTCTGCACACATATATGAGGTTTCCTTCATGAGGACTAAAATTACTGGGTAAAACCAACATGGAGAATCCACAAAAAGGACAACTCACCTTCTTCCACCCATCTCCACAACACAACTGAAAAAGTACACGAGTACTTTTTATTTTTAAACCAAGGCTGTAGGTTTACCTTATTGAAAACTCATCCACACATCCAGTACCAATATTGTCCAGAAGCAATATAGGCAACCAAGCATTAGTTCTGTATATTAAAACTTTTTATTTTCCACCAATTTTTACTTTCACACAGACTCTTGCACTGGTGGCTCATATCCATCAGCTCGCTCTACCTTAGTGCCTGCCTCATCCCCAGAGGGCTTTCCAGCACCACCACCTTCACCATGCAGCTCCATCAGCTTGCCCACTAAAAAGGAGTGACAGAAACAGTGAGAGATGGATGTGTTTAAACAGTTTTAAATTACTCAGTTACTCAACATACACATATGAAACCACCAGAACATTTTCTGTAAGACTAAGTCCATTGCAGACAGCTCATGCAGTGGCAATCAGACAAGAAACAAGCAGTGAAACAAGGCTATGTAATGAAACTACAAACGACACCTTTTTCGGTGGATATGGACTCAAAAACTACTGCTGCTGCATTACACGGGAATGTCAGAAAGAAAGGAAATGGAATCATTCCACATCATCTGGGACCGAAACATTTTGTCATCATTCATTCCCAAAGCAAAGCTTTTAAACATTCAGCAGCAGTTCCAAGTGAGAATTCAAGAAACTCCAAACTGAATGCTTACTGCTTGGCTTTCAATCCTGAAAGACACACATGGGGACAAGGACACACTGTTTCCCTTATACAACTACTTAAACTCATTGATGGTACTGTAGCATTTTTATCCAAAAGCAAACACATTTAAAGTAACTCCTCTCCAGGCCCTCCTTCAAATGTCTGCAGTAAAAGACTTACATTCAAATTTGGGCTTCTTGAGCATCTTCACCTTGCGGACATAGACATCGTGCAGAGGGTAAATGGACTGGCAGGCCTTCTCGATGTCCTTGCCAATGCTGTCTGGGATCCTGAGAAATGACAGAGCACAACAATGCTAAAATCTCTGCCTCCTTCTGCAGCAGCAACAGAGGTTTAAAAAAGTCCTCAGGAATACAAAATATTCTACAAAAGTTTATACCATCACTGACAATTTTCTCCAAGTACATTTAGACTCTAAGATGTCTCCCTTTAATTGTTACAAGGGACATACTGCAAGTGTGCTCATTTTGAAAGCAAATCTGCAAACTTTTGAAAGCAATCAGCACACTTAGAAAAATTCTTGTATCAGAAGAGCTCAGAGCATTCACAGCATCAACAGATCAGAACTGCAACTTAAGTCTGTAGAAATGCGAACCACAAATTTTCTGAAGAATGATTTTACATTCATGCATATGTGACAGTGGATTGAGGTCAGACAACATACAGAGACTAAAAGAAGTCATTTGCAGAAAAGGGCGATGGGTTTTTCTACATGAGGGGCTCCTTGCCTGGTCTCAGACAAACAGCTTGGGATGCATTAGCAACTTCCCAGGCACTCAGCAACAACTAACCCCCCAACAACTGTAGGGAGGGAAAAGAACGCAATCAAAGCTTACAGCTTATTGACAACTTCCTTCAGGTCATTGGTCTGCACCTCCCGGGTCATGATTTCCATCATTTTCTTGCGGATCTGCCGGACCTGCTGATGCTGGGCATAGGAGGTCTTGCGGATTTGGTTATTGCGCTTCTTCGTGAATCCCACGCAGAAGAGGCGGAGCAGATACCCATCCGTAGTTTTGACATCCACATGAGCTTCAATCATTGTCTGAAAGAGGAAGCACTGAACATTTACCACCCACACAGCAAACAAGCTGCCCAACCCCACACACCCCCCAGTCTGATGCTGACTTCAAATACGCCTTTGTCAGGCACCAGCACTTCCCTCCCTCTTTCCCTGAAGGAACCAGCAGCAACACAGACCTTGCTTCTCACACACCTGCCATTTTTTGACCATGGAGCACATTTTGTCCCGTGTGAGGTCCATCCCGTGGAAGTTGGTCAGACAATTTTTGCCCTGAACGTCCTCAGTGATCAGTTTAAATTTGCGAAAGGCAACCTCATCATTCTGCAGATCAGCCAGGCTCACTTCAAATACACGGCCCTTCAGCCCGTCAGAGGCAATTTCTGTGTGACAAACAGAATAAAACACCTCAGATTAACATAGAAGCACATTCTTCAAATCAGATACTGAATTCCTGCTGGAATCCTGTTCTCTGATGTTTTCTAATGGTGATCACAGAGCCACAACAAGGTTGGAAATTTCTGCCTTTGGGAGGAATCATTTTAAGGTAATGGTATCATGTGTGGGATATGAACAGCAGTATACAGCAGTATACAGCATATATATGTAATAATTTGGTTTGTTTCAAGCATAAAGGGGTTACAAAATATTTGGAAATTATAAATAGTAATGAAAATATTAAGCATAAAATGTCACAAGCGCTCAGCAGAGACAAAGCAGCAAAGAAGGTTCAGTATGATGATTTCACAGCTCTTCCTTCAACCATTTTAACAACAGGAACCATCACCATGTGAACCACTGGCTGGTTCACACTTCATTTGGCACTGACCCTCATTTTATGTTTCACATGTTGCAGTTCAAAGTAGCAGTCATCATCCTAACTTTGAGTGCAACCAGCAGAATATCATAAAGCAATTTAGCCACTGTACATGGCTAAACTTCCAAAAATAAATTACCTCTATTATTTGTAACTGAGGGGTCCTCTTCATAAGGTGTGCCAGATCATATAAAACCGAATTTACCCTTTAGTGATACATCAGTACTTACATTAAGTCAACAATTCCGGCTTTAATATTTACCCAAAACCTTTAAATTTCAGATATTTCAGTGTCTTAACATACTGGTCGTTATCCTATTAGGACTGGTCTCCTGTCCCACATCTCCTTCTGTGACAATGAGAACTACTGCTTATTTCTTAAACTTTTCTCAACTTGCCAGATTACCACAAGAGGCGCTCATTAGAAACTATAGGCCCTTTTTTTAATGGTTTGGCATTCTTCCACAAAGGCCCAATGTCTGAACGTCCCTACAGTTAAGCTCACTTATTGAAACAACTCAGCCAACTCAAAAAAAAAAAAAAAAAAAAAGCTTTCAAATTCGTGACACTACAAGAAAAACCAAAATTTCAGTAGTTTTTTATCCAAGTAAGTTCTTTAACCGCTTGGGAACTAGCACATAGAGCAAACACGATCCCCTGCACTGCACCGACCCCAACTACTCACTAGTTCCTTGAGTCCTGGTGACAAGCGTCTTCCCGATGTTTCGGATATTGAACATAGCCGGTGCTTTGACATCGTACCAGTCCTTCTTGGAGAAAGGGTCGACCCTTAAATCAAATGAAGAAGACTTTTTGACCGACTTTCTCAGGCCACACGGCTACAGTAAGACTTTCCTCTCCGAATACCCGCCGCTTCTCCCGCCCCGCCAGGCCCACGCCCGCGGACGCCATGACAGCATCGGCTCTGCTCCGGCCAGGCCGCCGCCGCCGCCATCCGCCCCGTATCCCCGGCATCCCGCCGCCGCGGCGCCCCGCCCGGCGCTCCCGGGTACCGCCCGCCCGTGCCCCGGCGGCCCTCACACTTTCTTCTTGGCGCCCTTCTTGCCGCCCTTAGTGAGGCGCTTGTTCTTCCCGACCGCCATCGTCCTGCCCGCGCCGCGGAAAGGGCGGGGCGCGAGTGCTCCCGCGACATTATACGAGACCGGTGTTCGCGCGAGACCTGCGAGAACGGGGCTGACTCCTGCGGCGGGAGCTGGGGCGGCCCGCCCGGGAGGTACCACGACGGGACGGAACCAACGGCACGAGGGGGACAGGGGGAGGGAGCATCGGCACAGCCTGTGAGCGCCCCCGCCTGGAGCTTTGCGGAGACCCCGGCCCGGGAAAGCCAATCCCTGCGCCCCGGCTCGGGACTCCCGGCCGGAGCACACCGCAGCGTCGGAAATGGGGATGCCCTGAAATGGGGCCGGTTGTGCGAACGGGCAGAGCCACAGCCCGAGTTCCCTGCACTGACTGTCCCCGGGTGAAGGTGGGTGCTACCTCCTGTCCATTCTGATGTCTTCAAGCTGAATTATCTGTCCCCAGGCTGAATCTTGTCACCTTTTGTAAACGTTACTGATGTCGTCTGGTATTTTCTACAATGGAAGTTGTTTAATGAAGAACTTTGTATTTCAAGCATCTCGTAAGAGTACGTCATATAAATAAATATGCATCGATAGACAATGAATATGCATTAGACATTAGGGCTCTTGTAAATTTTACTGTACAAAAGATGTACTTGTTACCCCATGGTGTGTTTGATTTGTCAAACCTCCATCTGCATCCTGCGCAGAATAAATGTCTCCTTTCTAAACTAGACTCCGTGTTTAGAGAGTTCCTAAAATTGACAGCTTTCCCAGGCCTTGGGTCGCCAAGGCTACAACCAGAAACTGGTGGTCTGGGCTGCCCCGAATACCCCGGCCAATCGTACCTCTCCCCACCACACAGCGAAGGAGGAGGCTCCGCTCAGCCCCCTGCGTGGGCAGGGACGGGACATGAGGAAGTGGTGCCCAGGACAACTCCAGGCAGTTGGGACTCCCCTGGGACAAGAGGTGACCACAGGCTGTGTTTCACCAATGAGCTTCACAGCAGCCTCTGGCAAAGATATGCCTGAGGCACTGACAGGTAGGATGGGATCCAGCACAGGTACCTGCACCATGCCAGCTAGAGACAGCCCATTGCCAAGCATCCAGGCTTGTCCCTTCTCATGTGGATGCCATCTCTTTTCTACCCACAGCAGGACAGTGGAAAGCAGAGCACATCTGAGGGGTCGTGATGAGAGTCCCCATCCTTATTCCCTGCCCAAGAGAAGGGTACTGAGAGTCAGCAAGAGGTGACTATGCTGACCTTCTGTGTCTGTGAGGTTTTGGCCAGGTGCCTGAGCTGCTCCAATGTAGGGACTGTGCACCTTTGAGGAAGATTTCTTCAGAGGCTGTAGAAATGCCACCAGAGCCTAGGGCAGGACCAGACTCTACACCTTCACTGTGGCCAGTCTTGGAAGTGTTTCAACTCTTTTGGAAAAAGTGCTGCTGAGGACCTCATTTTCTCTTTGCCACTTCCCAGAGTCTCTCTGATGTCTTAGAAGAGGAGGATGGAAACCACTTGCACCCACTCATGACAAGCTCTCCTGGGCACTGCATGCCTCTCCCTCTGGAGAGGACATGCTGTACTTGGGGCTTCATTACAATGGTCAATGGAAAGGAGTATTTAATGAGCTCAGGCTGGCTCCTGGCGCTTTGCTTGTCTCTGCATCAGTGGAACTGCTGAAGTATGGGACGTAGCAGTGAGGAAGAGTGCATCCTGGCACTTTCTGGGAGTATGAATTTCCCTGCAAGGGGACACAGGGAAAAGGAACACATAGCACTTAGCTTAGTCCTTACCACTGCAGAGGGGCTATGGATGTATGACATTTTTCCAAGAGTAGTAGGAACATCTGCCAGCCGCCCCAGAGATGTTGGTGACATCCTGCCCCCCACCAGGGAACCATGTATCTTGCCCTACCACTCTAAAGGACCCAGGTATCCTGCCTTTCACGGGACAGGTGGCCAAGGCCAGGGTGGCCAGGGGCCACCCAAGGGGACACATAGAGACAGTCACATGGTTTGTTAATGACTACCTAATGACCTTGGGGCTATGAGGGTGAGTGGGGCCTCCTGGACGTCTGACTCCCCTCAGACATCCACTGGACCTTGCTCTTTATCCTGCCCCTCCTCCTGGATCCTTGCCCATTGGGCACATCTGGGCCAGTATAAAAGAGGTGCAGAGGAATGGGAAGGATCCTGGAGACCCTGAGGCCGTAAGGGAAACTGAGGTGCCCACACAGGTGCAGGTGAGGGGTGCATAGGGCACCAGAATATCGGGGTGGGGGGGGGGGGAAGGGAGAGGGGAATGTCTATGAGGAACCCAAGCATCCAGTGGGGAAGGGAGGCTGTGTATGGCATCTGGGTGTTGGGCCATGGGGTGGGTCTATAGGGGAGCCAGGAGTCTGAGGAGCAGGTAGGAGGTGTTCCATGGGGGCCTGAGGCTTTTGGGGAGTGCATAACTTTAGAAGACCTATGCACGCAGCTGGAATCCACAGATAGCCCAGCTGTCCAGAGATGGGCCCCCACATACTGTGGGGGGATTTGTATGGGACGCAGAAATTTCGGAGGGGCAATTTGTAAAATAGGCAAGCACCCAGGGTGGGATTTCTAGTCGGGGACCCAGAGGTCCAGATGGCCCTAACCCCACCTTCCCCAGGTGTCCATGGCAGGCTGGGTGCTGTGCATGACCCTAGTGCTGGCAGCACTGGCAGGGGCAGTGGGTGAGACCCGCTATGAGAAGTTCCTGCGGCAGCACGTGGACAACCCCCGGACATCCACACTGGCAGCGCATCGCTACTGTGAGACCATGCTGGCACGGCGTCGGGTGACAGCCCCAGGCAGGCCCTGCAAGCCCTCCAACACCTTTGTGCATGCCCCAGCTGAGGACCTGGTGGCTGCCTGCTCCCAGGCGCCTGACCCCACCACAGGGTTCCACAGCACCCCGAGGGCCATGAGCCTCACCACCTGCCGCCTTCGCGGCGGGGACACGCGGCCACCCTGTGCCTACCGTGCCCGCCAGGTGCAGCACCACGTGCGCGTGGCCTGCCGTGACGGGCTGCCCGTGCACCTCGCAGGCACCTATGTGGCCCCGCAGTGAGGCCATGGACCCTCAGTGCAGGTGTGGATTCTCCCTCCTATCAGGGACTCTTGTTAGTGCTTGAAATAAAGGTGGTGTCAGAGGTACAGCTTCTGGGGGGACCCTGCAATTTATACCTCTCCCTAGGTGCCCCCTGAGACCCTTGGGTGACTCCAACCCTGTCCAAGCTGTATTTGTGTGCAGTATAAATCCCTGAGTTTTCACAGCCTCCTGGGTGTCCCATAGCCCTCTGGGGTGTCTCTGCTCTCTCCTATGCCCTCTCCCATTTCTTGGGTGTCCCACAACTCCCATGGGTGCTCCATAACCACCACCACCCACCCTCCCAGCCCAAGGCCCCCCAATCTCCTGGATGTGCACCCAGCCCTCTCCCCAGTGTCCTGACCCTTTGAGTGTCACGTTTTCCTGGATAGCCCAGAACTCTCACAGGATTTTCCAACCTCTCACATGCCTTATAACCCCCCTGAGTACCCCCAAATTCGTCCATATCTGACCCATAACCTGTTAGATTCCCTGTCTCCCAGATGTCTCTGACCCCATCTGTGACCTCTCTGGGGCTGAAGCTGCTCCCTCTTGGGGCCCCCACAGGACTGAGCCCCCACTGGGGCCACACAGAACCCTGAACCACCATCCCACACACAATGCACATGAAACATGCAGAGTGCCCACATTGTGCAGCCATACTCACAACACAAAGCATTCAACACTCACACCCCTCACAGCACACAGCATTAGCACACCCAGGACACATATACCAGCACATACACACGGTATGCACACACATATAGATGTCTTTGTGAATCTTTATGGGATTTCACACATTTCAGCTTGTGTACATCACCTCTTGTCCTTCATTCTCCCCATCAATACAAACAAGGTTACGAAGCTTCCCCTATCTGAGCCTTCTCTTCTCCAGGCTGAACAGTCTTTGGTCTCTCACCTTCTCCTCTGATCAGACATGTTACAGTTGCTTCACCATCATTGATTCTTTGCTGGACTTTCTCCAGTATATCCATGTCTCTCATGTACTGGCGAGTCCACTATTCCAGGTGTGTCTCAGTGGTGCTGAGCAGACTATAATGATCGATTCCCTTCACATCCTGGCAGCATTCTGCCTAGTGCAGCTTGGTAGACTGGGCGACCCCTTTGCTCTAGTCCTATTGCTGTGGGAGATCTGAGAAGTCCCATGGGACTGCTGACATCCAGGTGTTGTGCTGCTGCAAAAAGGCAGCCCAAATGCATCCAGAAAGTGTAGCTGAGGAGGAAAAGGAGCACAGAAAATGGACTTCCCAGTCCTTTTCCTCTCTCCCCAAAACACCTCGTGCTCATGAGCCTCAAGTAACTCAGGTACTCCTTTTCTGAAATTCAGATGAAAGGCATTTTGAGGGCCATCCATGGACCAGTGAGCTCCACCTCTCAGCACTGGCCCAGTGAGGAGAACACTACTCTTTGTGCACTGGGAAGGAATTGGGGTATTTCAAAGGAATTTATTTGGGGCATTTCTGGACCAACAACTTACAGCAGAATCACTTCTCCACCCTGCTCACTCCTTGCCATAGGAGGAGCTGACTGGCTCAGGAGGGAATACTTGGGGTCTCTGCAAGTACAAGAGTTTGATCTCTGCTTCTTGTTCTCTGGTAGCTGAGATCATCCTGGCAAGTGATAAAGGAAAGTATCATCACTGTGGTTTACCCCACAAGCTTTGCACTACAGGCTCTGAAGAATGTGGGAGAGGTGGCACCCATCCTGGGGAGGCAGCTCTGAGCTGCAGTCCCAGAGCAGCAATGCCATTTCTGGGATGCCCAGCACGCTGCAGCTATCTAAGTCTACTGGAAAGTCTGGAAGATTTGTCCCCATTTGATGGCAGGGCAGCTCCACCACTTCAACCGATCCCATCCCATCCCGTCCCATTATTGCACTGTTGTTTTACTCCTCTACTGTTTTCTCCTAAGACACAGCTGTTTCTTCAGCATATGTTTGTCTCTGTTCTTTGTGAAGGCTAAACGGAAAAAAAAATAGCCACAAAGGAATCAGTATCATCCAGAGGGTGTTGTGGCCCTTGCCTCAAGCAGCAGTGGGCCAGCAAATTTGTAATGGCAGCAAAAAGCCAAGGAGTAACTGGTGCCTGAAAATAAAGGAAGAAATTTTGCAGTATTATGTTTGAATAAATCATTGCATTTATTTTTTAATTTCTTCCTTGTTTAGGTATTTTAATTTTCTGCCTAACACAGTAAAACATAAAGTTGCAAAGTTTGGGGTTGATTGTGCTTTGTAACACAGAAAATTATCATCTCATTTTTGTGGGTGGGAGTTAAGCAGCTTTCCTAAGATCACAGACAAGTCTGAGACAGGAGCTCAGTTCAGACCTCTTCAAGCCATATTTGATAGACCCCCTTCTCATTTATGTGCTTTCTTTTTCTGAATAAAATAAAAAGATGCAACCAAAAATTGTTTCGAGAACAGCACTATATGCCTAAAACTTGTCTCTGAGTCATATCTGCTTGACTTTCATGTCCAGTTTGCTTTGACAGTCGTCAGCCTCCTCTGCTCACTCACTCTATTTCCAAACAATTCCTGCACCACAAACTGGCTGTCACTTGTTTAGCACAGGGGGATGAAACAAAGCTGGCTCACAGGCTTCATTATGGCTCAAAAGCTTCCACCACCCAGCCTTTGATGGTATAAAATGAGGGGCATGAGCAGTGTGTCAATATATTGCTACTATAGAAATTTGTTCCTGCTGCCTGAAAAACCAGGACATTTTTTTTCAGAACCATAGCAGAGAATTGTTTAAGCAGCCATTGCAAAGACCTTCAGAAATATTTACACAGCAAAGTCATATATCAGTTCCATGGATTTGGCAGAATGAGTCCTTTGAAATCAGGCTGTTGCTGTATGTCATGCACGCCAAAATTGACATGAAAATAAACTTCTTTCCAGTATATTGCTTTCTCATAAAATATATCCTGGCAAATACAGCAAAATGCATGACAGTTTCTGTGCAGCACATCCACCTTTCTTGTGCGCTTGGACCACTCGGAAAGGGGCTGCCAGGCTGCCTGAGGGCATCAGGAGACAAGAAAACACCCCTTTCCACCTCCAGCAGTACCTCTGGGATGCTGGGGACTGTGGCGCTCCTCCAATCACTGCTCCTCAGCACTGTCCCTATGGTACATGGACCTCAAGCTGTGTTTCCAATCAGATGTATCCTGCAATCTTCCTTCCCCTTGAGTGGGTGACACACTTGGCCTCTAGGGTGCAGCATCATCAGTGTTCCCTGTGTACAGGGAATGATCCATCCCCTCCACCATTCTTGCAGAGGTTCATGGGCATGGGGACAAAGATGCTGGCTAGGAAAAGGGGAACTGCTGCTCATGGAGTGGTGGGGACAGCAAAGAAAGGGAGGACATTAAGACAACTAAGTCCTCACACTCAGCTGCGGCACTCATCTGAGGCTTAGGCGTTACTTTCCCCACAACAGCTACACATCAGAAATCCTAATGCACTTCTCCAGTTCAAGCATTGACCCTAAGACCTAAAACCTAGGACTGTTCAGGCTGGAGAAGCATGAGTGACCGTAATAGAAAGTACCAGGAAAGCCAGGAGTTAAGAATTTTTGTTTATATGAGAGGCCACCCACCCAATTTAAAAAAAAATATAGCTGAAAAAGACTACTGTTGGCCTCTGGTCTGCTGGGAATGCTGCTGCAAGGTGCCAAGGCTAATACCAGAACCAGACTCAAGTGCCCAAACTCAAGGGAAAGAGTTTTGATCAAGTTAACATCCCATACTATGCAGGCCCTGTGTCAATACCTGTAACGGTGTTTGTCATTAAATTGAAACTCAGTGTGCTAAATGGATCCAGTCTTGTGTTTTGTGGGCTGGTTGAATGCTTGGCCACCTCTTGAGTCAGACTGAGTACCCAGCTAAAGCTTTGAAAACTACTTGCCCTGCAAATTGTCTTGCCAGCACAACATGGATCTGTGATGACTGGTCCCATCTCCTTCAGCGCACTCCTGCAGAGCTGCCGCCAACCTCTTCCCTATATTCATGCTTAGAAACTGAGTCATCTCTCCATCTTATCTCAGAGAAACATGCTGGGATTCTTCAGCTCTTTCATCACTCTGCTGCCCCATGTGAGATCACATGCAGACCTTCCAGAGTGTTGTGGCCAGGATGATCCATGGGATGGACAGTGGTTCCCAAGCCAGAAAGCTCCTGCTACCTCTACCAGAGAGAAGTGGACCCAAAAGTCAGATGCAAGAAAGCCAGTGTATAAAAAATTCCCAGCAGTCACAGCTGAAGCCATCCCACATTCTTGCAGCAGGCAGGGACATGCACAGCCTCCTCCCTAAGGGGATACGGGGAAATTAATTGCAAATGGGTGCCCAGCCAAGGAGCCATCCAAGGAACCAAGGAACAAAGGCAAGTTCCAACCAAGGAACTATCCCCTCCCATCAGCAGCACCCATAGCCAAACAGATTTTTAAAAAAAAGAAAAATCCAGGTGAGAAGCCTGGAAAAGATTCACAGAAAATACACAGAGTGTCAAGAAAACCTGGGCAATTAAAATTCCACAAAAGAGCAGGCTGTGTCTGGAGGTGAATCAAGGCTGGAGGAAGGTGCTCATGAATTTCTCCTTATTAGAGGTGGGAGATGAGTAGCTCTGCTAGTGACATCCTGTCTCAGATAAGGTGATGATGGTTCTCTCCAAATGTCCTAAATTTACTGCTTCTCCAAGGGCTGTAGAACTGATGTCAGGACCAGGGCAGCATATCTCTGCCTCATGTTGGGGTGGGAGAGTAAAAGAAGCCTGCAACCTTTGAAAAATCTTTTTTATTTTCTCAGCAGCACCACCTCTCTCCTAGTCTGAGTAGCTGCTCTATGTCTGGATGGAAGGAAAGGGGCTGAAGGGAGCCATGCCAGTTTCTCCACCTTTCATTGTGCTGCTTCTGGAACCCATCTGTTGGAGAAACGTTTACAGCACACCCAGCCCCATGCACTTCTAATTCAAATACCAGCAGCAATAAGATCCTGTGGATATGAGTAATGCAAATGAGACTGATAGTACTGTAGATTTAATCAGCATATGCAGCTTGATAATGAGGATGCCCTGGCAGGAGCAAACAGAGCTCTGGCTGCAAGAAGATTGAATCAAGTCTGGCTTACATGAAATAAGATTTTACTAAGTAGAAATGTAAAGTTTGTCTATGTGATGTTTAACTAGATGATTGTAGTAAAATATTACCAGCCTTCCTGTAAATGGCTGTTCTGGTTTGAAGGACAGGTGTCTGCCAATAAAGGCAGAAGCTTCTCTCTGAAATGAAGAATGTAAACCCCCTCCCTCCAAATTATTATAATTTTTGAATCAGGGACTCTCAAGCAGAGATGTGGGGATAGGAATAACAGCTCGTTACTAATATATCTAACCGGACGAACAGAAGCAACAGCAGCTATAGAAATTAACAACAAAACAGAACAAATAACTCCGTTCCAGTCCTTTTTCAGCCGCAGGCACGCTGTCTGCCTCCAGTCCCGGTGATGAAAGGCAGGGCAGGATCCGCACTGCTGCGGAGAGCAGATGGGAGCGGGAGGAGGCGGAAGCGGTCGTGCTGTGCCTCCGGTGGGAGAAGGGTGGAGGAAAAGCTCCCCGCTCACCGTTTGGGTCCTGGTAGTCAGGTGTGTTCTCAGAGGTAGGAAGCTGGACCGGAGCAGATGGCCGGGCAGTGTCCAACCAAAGAGAATCTCACTTCCTGGCATTCGGACGGCGTGGGCTGAAAACCAGCAGTCCCCCTCAAACCCCGCTGGTGAGCAGAGACAGCCCCCGCCCCATCCCTTTGTCTTGAACAATCAGGAGCTGGGAGTGCCCGGCAGGCTTCCTTAGAATGATAATGGGAAAAATTCTCCAAAAGATGTAGAAAAGTAAGGGAAGAAACCCCAACCCCCGACAATGGTATATAAACACATGTAGTGCTCGGTAAAAATTGGATTCTGATCACCATTTAGTGTCCCCGTCTCTCTCTCATTGTCGATAAGAGACTCTGACGGCCGGCAGTGGCCCCAGCCTTTCACATGCCAGTTCATCTCTCAATAAAGGAGTTAAATAAATGTTAGATACAAGAGATAGGTGAATTACCAGGTGAAGGTAGGGAGCTGGAGGGATGGGGAAAGCAAAGCAACCTGGCCCTGACTTTCCTCCTTATGGCCTTGGAGGTGAATTGGGGATTTTCCATTTCATTAGCTTTACACGGGGCAATTCCCAGCATCACCCTCATGAACAGACTCACCTAGAGCTCACTCTCACCCCTTCACATCCAACAGTGATGATCCATTACAGCTGCACCACTAGACAGGAAAGCCAGGCTGTATTAGTATCTAATGAAGGTAACAGACGGTTGTTATTGAAATATCCACAGAGAAAAAAGAGAACTGATACACAGAAACAAGCAGTAATTTTTGTTTTGAAAGGGAGAAGCAAAATGGATGCCAAAACTCACAAAATATATGAATTTGAAAGCCCTGGGTCTTCCCTTGCAAAGAAGCACTATGTGAACTGCTCTTGCTCCTGAAGAGAACCAGCCACCCGTTCATCCCTACTTCCCACTCTGGAACGTGCTGTTGTTCCCAGGCAAAAAGGTTCCAATGCTTTAGGAGAGGTGGGGTTTGGAGGACTGTCCCATAGGTACAGAAATCAATTCAGTACAGTGAGTTCATTAGAAACATGCACACACACAGGCAGGAGTTTATTAGTCCACATTTACCATACCAAAAACAAAAAATCCCCCGAGATAAGGGTGGGTTCCCAGTTTTGCCTGCTCACAAACTAGCAGTACTGAGGATACTAAACATGCCTTGTGCACTCTGACTGGAGTGTGGGGCAGGAGCTGAACGTGCATTTGCAGCTGAGATTCAAACCTCTCCACATCCAAAGTCAGAGCAGCTGCAGCAGTTTTAATGTGTGCAAGAGAGAGGCTGGCTTAGCAGATGCTAAGTACTGGCAGCAAAGCCAGTCCTCCAGTTCAATGTTCCGCTCCATGTCCACGGCCCTCTCTGCAAACTTCATCATGAGCAGGGCACGCTTCATATCCACCCAGTTCTGCAGAACCTGGCACAGGGTTTCCTCATGGCTGAGGGACTGCTCCATGAGGTCTTTTCGGGGCCCCCAAAGCAGACACTGCAGCATCCGCTTGGCCTCAGTAATCCGCACACGCTTGATGGGATCTGCTTCCAGTAGTAGGCGGGCCAGCTGCTGGAGTCCCTGGGAATAGATGGACAGGCTGGGTAGAGCAGGGAGGTCCTCAGTGCTATACTCCTGTTCCCTGAGGTGTACCTTCTCCTCGAAAGGGTTGGGCTGGTGCAGCAGTTCATAGATGAGAATACCAGTCTGAAACTCATCAAATTTATTGTACTGAGAAGCTGACACAATCTCTGGAGCCAGCCGGGCCTGACTCTTCTTCAGCTTGCAGTCTCCAGTTCCAGTCTTCTGTTTAGCTTTCAAAAAATTGCTGATGATGAGGCGGGGTAGGTGTTTGTCATCTTTGGCTTTCACACAGCTCATGGGGGGCTTGCAGGGCACAAGCAGTAGGTTCTCCAGGCACAGGTCACGATGGATGATGCCATACTCTTTGAGATGCTCCAAGCCATTGCAGAGCTGGAGGAGCAGAAAGCAAACGCGACGTTCATACAGCTCTGGCTTGGCTTGGTGGAGCACCACTGAGTCCCTCACAAAGTCAGCAGTGGTCTGGCTCGGCACCTCGCGGGTGATGACCACCACACAGTCATGCTCACTGGCAGTGTGGGAGGGATGGAAGCCATCTCCAGGCATACTTTTCCCCACATCTGAGGCCAGCAGCATGCTAGAGGGGACAGAGGCCACAAAATGCCCACAGTCCTGTTGGATGTTGAAGTGAACTGGCACTGCAGGGCTGCAGTATGAAGCAACTACCTTAGACTCCTGGGTTTTACAAATCTGTGAAGAGAGATCAAAAGAAAAATCTCATCAGCCAGTGACAGAGACAGGGTAGAGACCAGAATTTGAGAGGTGGGGTGTTAAGCTGTGATTTGCAGATGCTCCTGAAGACAACAGCAGAAGCAGGATCCCTTAAACACTGGTCACTTAAGCACTTTAAATTATCTCCAGGCTTGAGGATTATTTTGGTCCTCCAACAGCCAAACCTTAGCCATCAGATGTCTGGGTAGCATTTCTGGACAATTTCCTTTGCCAGGCAATGTCCAGTAATTGGAGGAAAAGAGGACAGTAATCCTACTGTGAATGATTTTATGAAGATTTTGTTTCACTTCCAACAGAAGCAACATAGCTTTTACATCACAGATATCATTGAGATAAACTCCCGCAACCCAAGAGACATTCCTGGAGGGAGAAAAGTAAAGTTTGTGGCAGAAGACATGCTGTCTCTATCTCTGGAGATAGTTAACACTCCTGGATGAGGCCCCACACAATATGAGGTAATGGTGAGCAATAGTGCTGTTTATGGTGACGGGTGGAGAGACACCTCCAGCACTTTCTTCCCACCTGATCCTTCTCTGGTCCCAATCCCCAGATCCACTTTCACATCCTCCTTAACCATTCTACTTCCTTGTGTCAGCAACTACTCTCAAACCCCTGATCAATAGCTAAGGGAAACCAGCAACAAGCTCTACTCCTCAGCACAGGCAAAAAAAAAAACACCAAAGAGAAAATGGAAGCTTACAACAGGCCTAAGAAGAAGTGAGAGTGCAGCAAACGCTAGGGAGAAAAATGCGCTTTATAATTTGGATTCTCTTTAACCTACATGACTGCTACCTTCATTTGTTTCCATATTTTAGCTTTATACTGCATTAAAGACTCAAACCCAGGTTTATTATAAGACTGTCCATTAGCTTAAGGGGCCTTCTGGCATTTCGATTATACGATTTTCCCCCTTTATTTAGCAATGTGTTTATATGTCATCCACAGGACTAAGCAACAGGCTGAAACTCAGCATAAAAGGTTTCAAAACCTAGAGCATGCCAGTGCCAGATTTTGCACGCATGCAAAATCATAGGAGAAATCAATTTTGCCTCCCAGTTAAAATATACACAATAATAGAGAGGAGCTGAAGAATAGGGCTGCTTTTGTATTCCTCTAGCAAGGATTTGAATCTGGGCATTTGCAGATAATTCACTCAGATGAGACAATATTGTGGACATGGGCATTTCAAATCTCTATTTCCTTTCTTTTCTACACAAAAATACCCTGACCTGGCTTATTTGTGGAAAAATAAGCTTTGGAGAGCTAGGCAGAATGCAGGTGAGTGTAGTGGGACCCAAGACGATCCAGGAGGTCCCCAAATGTAGAGCAAACCTTCCACCCCTCTGGCCAACAAACCTTCTTGTTCCTCTTCCCAAAGGAAAGACATGTAAGGCATAGGAAAAGGGGGAGAATTTCTGGCAAGAGAGAAGTCTCTGGAAGAACAACTACAGCCAAATGAATACAGGGAAATCTTCCCCATCCAGCCACTTTTCTTGACTTTGGCTGCCCCAGAGGCATCCTCCCTGCTGAAAGCTTCAAGTAGGAGCCTGGGCTGGCTTAGTCACACACCTCTAGTGGAGAAAGAAGCCAAGGCATGGAGCATACCTTGGCTTAATTCCTCTAAAGCCATTTCTAAACTCTTTTATACATTGCCAAGTCTGTCTGTGCATAGCTCAGACTCTGGCTCCTGCTTCTCAATAGGCTCCTTGGCTCAAGTGTGATTTTCTGCCCATTTTGAGCTCTCAAAGTCTAATTTTAACTAGAGGTCTGTGATCTCTTTCATGTCAAAAAATCTATATAGAAGCCAGGAGGGCCAGTTAGGGATCAGCCAATTGTAATGTTTCACAATTATTAATTCTCTACTTTGGCTGCCAAAGGGATGGTAGCACACAGGAATCATACCCATGCACATGGATAAACATCACTATGCTGGCACAGAGTATGGCCTTGTTGCAGTGGCTTTGACTTTGTTAAGACACTCTGCAGTGTACCTAGGGCACAGAGTAAGCCCACTTCACACACAGGGAAACAAGCGCAGTCCTGTCAAGAGGCTGAAATGTGCTGTTTCTGCCTTGGCAAGAATTAATGCGCTACAGCCATAGAGCTGAGCTACCCCAACTAACACACCAGGCAAAAGAAAAGGTGTGGGTGTGCCACAGGGAACTGCAGATTGAAAAGGAGCACAGCAGTTCACTACATAGTTCTTGACTTCAGGAAGAAAGTTGTGATGGATTTAGATATAACACACAAGAAAAGCAGCAGCTCTGACTGCTGGACTAAGGGTACTGGTGCAAGACGTCATCTAATTCAATTCTGGTTATTTGCAGCCCTCCTGTTGGGTTGACTGTACTTCCTTTAGAATGAACTGGCTTTTAATCTATGACTTAACTAGAATATCCCTTAGGAATGTGTAAAACATCCTAGAACAACCCTTAGAGTTCATAATGGTAGAAATGATTCAGCAGAGGGTTTTTTTCCCTTCCTTAATGCATCTCTGACAGTGCTTTTTTGGGAATTACTTTAGGCTTTGAAAACAACCTGAGGAATAAGCAGCAGTGAGATGTCCCAAGCACTAAGTCAGAATGGAAATTAAAATCTCTGTATTCAAACAGTAACATTGATCAAGAACCCAAAATCCACAGGATGTCTATGGAACCGGTTGAATAAGCTTACTTACCCAGATTTCAAAGAGCTGAACTACTGCACCTCAAGTTTCCATTTCAAAACATGTATTCCATTGAGTTGCAGGAAAATATTTCAGACCTGACCTTACACAGCATGTTTGGGTCAGCCTTGCTTTGTCTAATTGGGATCTGCAATATCTTATTGTCTGTAGTTTCAAGATTATATAAGCACTCAGAATCTGGGTCAGAGCTTCCACTTAAAAGGCAGGCAGAGGCAAAAAAGCTGTCTTTTGAGCAGCCTTTCATAAGCTTATGTCATCAGAGCCAAATTTACAACAGAGTATTTGCACAAAGATGTTTTCAGAGAGAAAATGGTTGGGTTTCAGACCCCTTTAGCAATAAGCTACATCTGACTGGCATTTGTTACAATGAAAACTCCTCCAAATTAACCTTTGCAAACACTAGGGGGAAAGTGGCAATTTTGGAATGGGTTTTGCTTGCCTAACTTCACCTGCAAGAAATATGAACAGAGAAAACAAGTAATTCATTGTATGAGACACCATGTGCTGTAGCGCACACATCTCCACCTAGAAGCTAGAAATATGCCAGAATACCTCCTGGCTATGGACTTACCTTCACAGCATAGGTAGTAGAAGGGTCCTTGGAGCAAGTGGCACAGTAATAAATTGCATCCCCTGAGTCACAGCAGGGCTTGTTGCATGTCAGCTTGAAGAGCGACCAGTTGTTCTCGCTGAAGTGCAGCTCGTTCTTCTGCTCCCGCATGAAGCAGTCCTCACACTTGGTGACCAGGCGGCGCAGGGATTCAGCGTACAGGGCTCCCAGCTTGCTGTACACCCCCTCCTTGCTGTCGATGTTGCTCAAAAGGTTGTGGAGGCTGGAGGCTGAGGACACCTGAGTGGACACACTGAGCTGCGAGGAGGAGAGGGACTGTAGGTTTCTGCTGGGGCCGCAAGCCCCTGTGCTCTTACCAGTGTTTGAACTCCAGTAGCTATTTTCTTTGGACCTTTTCTCCAGGGACTCAGAGGAGGAGAAGATGCCACGGCAGTCCCCCAGGCTGGCTAGGTGAGTGAAGGGAGGCTCCTCTCGGAGGCACACATTGCTCTCAGAATGGCTGACATTCAGCCTGGGGCTGGCAGCACCAGCTGCTTTGCCTGAAGATGCCTGTCCCCCAAAAAAGCCATCTGGAGAAGACACAGTTCTGATTACTGTCTTCTTCTGGGGCAGAGGCGGGGGGCAGCTGGGGGCAGAGGAAGAACCATCCACAGTGGACACAGGAAGGAAAGGGACAGGGGGAAGCATTTGGCTCGCAGCTGGAGGAGGCGTGTGGTTCGGCTCAAATGAGTGTCCTAGGAGATAGCAACACATAAGAAAATACCATGAGTGGCCCTTGCAGGCTGAGAGCACAGGTCTTTCTCCACATCCCTGCTGCCCCCAGGGCCTTGGCTGGGAAGAAAGCAGCAAGCCAAGTTACATGTGAACCCAGTGCACAGTCTTCAGCTATTCATAACTGCAAAGTTCCACAGCAGGGGGTAAGGATTTATCCAGTTTAACAGAGCAGGTTTTGCAACGCAGGCTCCAACCAGCCATCCAGAGAAATGCACTTCCCCACCCTTGAAAACCACTCCCCTATGAACTGCATATCCCGCAGTAAAAAGGTAGTAGAGGGTAAATATTTAAGCAGTGATGTCATCCACAGGGAGGTAAGAATGAAGCACTTGATACAAGGACAATTTTTTGAACACAGTCTCTCTCACCTGGGAGCTGCCACCCAGTGCTTCAGCAGCAAGGCATGATAAGGAGAGAGTGATTCATGACACACAGTTCCAGCCCTCTGGCTATACTAGAGTACTCAAAGTATATGACCCTTTCTCTCTGCTTCACACTGGGGAAGGGTCGCTGAGCAAGCCTGAAATTTGGCAATTTCTATCCTGCTGAAAAAAAAATCTGACCTTCTCCCCGTTGCCTGTTTCCCAGCTTATTGCAAGACTTCCTTGCTCAGAAGGCAGGCTGGTCCCACAACATACCACTAAAACCCAAGCAGCTTCACATGTCAAATGCACATGGAATTTGGGTTGGGATGGCTGGATCATTTTTGGCAGCCATAGGAGCTGCTCTCCTACCTGGGCCAGACAGGAGATGAATAATACATTTACATGACATGAAAGAAGTGGAACATTAAAAAAAAGGACAATAGGTCATCTGACATTGAAATAAAGAGCATTAATTTCAGGTGATAGAGACAGAAGTGAGGAGTGGAGAGGAAATTAAAAGAAGAGAGACAATGATTTGAAGGAATTTATCTATGCCATTTGAATGACAAACAGGACTCTGCTAACAACTTGCATGCAAGTGTAAACCTTAAAAGGTGGAAAGTGGGGGTTTGCTCTGAGCAAATAGCAAATTATTTAGGAGATAGCAGGTTCTACTGCTTTCTTTAAATCTATTTTCCAAAGCTTCAGAGTGGTAGCAAACAGACACTTCCTCCTCACAAAGCTGCTGCTGAGCGTTCAGCTGCCAGCAGGCACTTTGTCACAGTGGCTTTCTGCCTGCTCCAGAGGAATGCCCTGGGGCAGTTTATGTGTCAGCCCGCAGAAGGCACTTGTCTCCTCACAGCCCAAATGACTCATTAGCAATTACGTATAACCATACAACCACCAACAAGTGCAGGGGCCCAGATCCCTGAGCTCCCAGCCTGCTCCACCTCCTGAGACCACATGAGGTGAGGGCAGATCCCCTGGTTCTCATCTACCAGAGTGGATGCTGGCATCATCTGGCCCTATCCCTCCTCACCAGATTTTGGTAGCACTGGTCAATTTTCATTTGTCTCCTCCAAGGCTCTCTGTATATACCTCCTGTAATCTATCCCATCGCACCAACATCACTGAGGGATACCTCAGGAATGAACAGCACTGATATCAGCTTCTGCAGGTTTCCCATGCAAGGCTGTTTCAGCAGCCCATTTCTGACAATATGCTCAGAAACAGGTCTGTAGGAAATGTGAATCAGTATATGTCTCTTGCCCCAGTGCTTGAGTGCCGAACTATCTGACTCCTGTTGGACCCTTGCCCCAGGTGTGTGCCTGCACTGTACACCCAGCTGCCCAGCAAGTGACTGCTCTCCAATTTCAGCTGAGAAATATCTGCCTTAACAATTGAGATTCATGCCCCAAGCTTTAGTGAAAACCCAGACATCCACATCATACTCTGAAGGGTCACAGGAGAGATTCTCTCCATTAAAACCCTGCCAAAAGCCACAGGCAGAGATCATTCAGCATGGCACCTCTTGCCACTTCCATCCACAGGGCTTTGACGGAGGACAGAGCCAAGAGAAACTCTTTTGCATGCAGTCCACAAGTACCTTACCAGAGGCATCTCTGCCAGGACATGCAGATGAATCCGTTTCATGAGACAAGATTTACTTGAGTCTTAAGAAACAATTATCAGGAGTGGAGTCTTTGGCAACCAGTTCACATGCCTAGCCCACAAATGCCAAACTGTTCTTAAGTTTTTTTTTATATGCTGCTAGGCTCTGCCCCAAGCAGAGGGTAATGAATTAAACTTTTTCACAATTCTCCTAACAGTGTTCTGCACCTTCAGCATGGAGTCCTTCTGCATGTCAAGGGCTTAAAATCTCCCCTCCACTTCATAATTTAACATCTGACAGCATATCCAATTAATTTGAGCTCACCTCACTCAGTGACTGACCACACAGCTTCTTGCTTGCATCAGCAAGACAAACTGCATTCAAGTACTCATTTAAAAACTCATCTTCTCCCTGATGAGTTTAAACAATTGTTTCTTTTAGTAAAGGCAGAGGAATTCTCTTGTCCCTATCATTTTTGACAGCAAATTGCTTCTGTGCCCAGTAAGTAAAGATCCAACATATTTTGGGGGTAAGTTTTTCTTCCCCTGTACAATTTCCTGGCAAGGTCTCACTCTCAGACTCCAAGCTAGCAGCAGAAAAATGGAGTTTCCAGAGCTCTGACTCCTAATTTTATTGCTGCACATTGTTGCTCTTGCAAAGACAGAACCTCCACTACATGAAGGTTACTCTTGCAAAGAAAATACTTTCTAGGCTGCTGAACATGTTAGTGCACATCTAAGTTACGCACTGATGAGAAAAGTGACTTCACAGTAAGTATTTTTTAATCTCAGTTAAACGAGTGCAGGCAGATTTTTTTCCCTTAAGAAATAACTGGCAACACAATGAGAGGGAGAGATCACCTCTAGTACAAAACTCCTTCTGGTACTCCTCAAATCTATGTAGGACTTTCTACAGCAGGGCTACGTGTGACATTGTGGAATGCATTAAGCACAAGCAGGATTGCTTTTATGTGGAGATTTTATCCAGATCAGAGGAGATCTACAGGGTGAATGATACTGGCATGTTCTAAACGAAAGAGGAAAAAGCCTGTGATGCTTGACTCTGCCATATTCATCTAAAGTGCATCAAGAGGCAGAAGGGTAGGAGAAGTGGAGAGATAAAGGGTCATTGGAGGAGCTGAGGACTGAACCCTTGTGATCCCTGCCCTGAGGATGCTGTCCCAGCAGTGGGCCTCAGGTACAATGCTACCTCTCCAGAACGTGGTGGTCACTTACTGCCATCACTCCCAGTCTGTGTGTCCGAGTTGAGGCTGTCGCTGGAGCCAGCCGTGAAGCTGATGTGACCACTCCTGAAAGGTGGGCTGAGGCTCTCTGCAGAGCTGTTGCTGACTGTCTCCAACTCAGTGTTACTTGGGTTCATTTTCAGCCTAGAGAGAGTGAAAGAGAAGTCAGGAGACAAATGGCAAAAGGATATCCTGCATGCATTTTTCCATGGAGACTTAAGCTGAGAGCAGCCTTAGTTTGCTCTCTGCCTACTCATATACTGCACAGTCTCTTATAACACTAGACTACATCATTCCAGTGTACTTTTCTTCTTTCTCCATTATCTGGAGAATTGCATCCCACAGACTCTGAGCAGGTTATAGGCTTGCAGTCCCCATGCCAAACTAGCTGTCCTTGAACAGAGAGGGAAAGCTGGTGAGCTAAGAGCATTCAGCCCCAGTCTGCACCTCCTTTGCCTAGAACATGTGAGGTCCTGGACCACATCCCATTTTGGCCATTGCCACTTGGAAGTGGGGACCCACCAGTGTTTGCCTTCAACAAAGTTCTCAAGGGAAGGAAGTAGCATCACTCCTCCCATTTTACAGAAGGCAGGTCAAGACTGTGTGTCTGAACCCCATTCCTCCATGATAGAGGCATAGGTAGCAGAAGAGTCCACCATCTCCAAACATGCATCACAGTAACAACCACCACCTTACAAAAGAAGAAGCATCTCTGCAGAAAACATGAACCTACCATACAGTTTTTAATGTAAGACCTACAGTTTTCCATGCAGTTTCCACCTAAAAAAATAAATAAACCAGGCTTATAACCTGCTAGGTCAC